>NW_012148908.1:1185546-1193845 GCF_000956105.1 Propithecus coquereli | reverse complement strand
AGAAAAAAATAAAATAATTTTTAAAACAGGAAAAACCAGTAAAAACATAAATATGAAACAATAAAAAATGGAGAAATATAAACTGAATATATCAATAATGAAAACATATTTTAAACTCACCTATTAAAACTAAAATTTAGCCATAAGCTTTTATTTATAAGTGACATACTGAAATAGGATGACCCAGTAACTTGAAAGAGCAAAGGGATGAGAGTAAGATACTAAGCTATTACCAACTCCCCTTCCCTGCAAAAAGAGCTGATACAATAATAAAAAATATTAGTAACTGTAAATCTTAAGGCAGAAAATAATACTTAGAATTAGGTCTTTAATATACAGAACAATGAATTCACCAGGAAGATAAAATAATACTTAACCTTAATGAACCAATAAAAGAGCCTCAAAATATATAAAGCAAATGTTGACAGAATAAAAGGTTACAAACCCACAACTACAGCGGGCATTTACACAAACCTTTCTAAGAAAGTGATTAAATAGACAAAATTACAAAAAAAATAGAAGTTTTAATTATGATTAACAAGCCTGATCTAATGGACATACAGAAAACCCTAATTCACCTACTAAAGAATACACATTCTTTTTTAAAAACACATGCAATATACATAAATCTGAACATACACATCTAGGATAAAGCAAAGTGGAACAAATCCCAAAGGATTATGAAATGTATCACACAATTTGGCTAAAAAGCAATAAAACTAAAATATAAATGAAAACATAGCACCTAAAATAAATGTATGAAAACTTACAAATACACATCTAATAATTTATGTTTTGAAGAAATCATAATGGAAATTATGAAACATTTAGAACTGAATGACAAGAAAAACACTGCATATCAAAGCTTGTAATAAAGCTATGACTATTTTCTCAGGGGGAAGTTATAGACAAATATAAATATTAAAATATATTAAACATTAATTAGGTAAGTGAGGTAAGCACTTAATTGATAAAGTTTAAAAAAGAAAAATTGAAGAAACCTATAGAAAGTAAAGAAAGACAAAGATAAGAGCACTAGTAAAATAATAGACAACATCAACATGAACAAAGGCTATTTGCTTTGGCACAAAAAGGTCAAGGAATAAAAGACTGTACAAAGAAACAATATTAAGTATATTCATGAGTAAAGTAGAGATTTAAAAATCATCAAAATACTATCAACATATGCCAATAAATTTAAATTTAAAAAATAAATGAAATAAATATTTTTCTAGAAAAATTTCATTAATAAAATACAAAACCTTAAAAAATATATAACCAATAAAAAAATGCAACCATTAGTCTTATCAACAACAACAAAAAATCAGAGAAAAAAAATCTTCAAATATGTTCAATTTATTTGGGAATCAGAAAAGATTATAACAAGAAATGCACAGCTATGGCAAACCACCTATGCATCTTAAGAGGGGAGGTTAAAGGGAAACTTTTATTGGCAAAAGAAGAAGTTCACATAAGCTACTTGGAAACCAAGTTCATTGGTTTTGGAGACTCAAAGCCAGAACTGGAGTCAGTTCACTGGTAGACATGCCTCTACCGGGCCGGTGTCCTTTCAAAAACATCTTATCTGAATTGCTGCACTTCTCAAGAAAGAATTTCTCGTGGGATTATTTCAGAAAGTCCTTGAGACAGCCTTTAACAGACATGCAAACATGAGCCCTCCCACTTTGTTCTCTCCCAGCTCTAGTCTGTTTGGATCTGAAAAAGAGTGATTATATTCTGGTATCTGTAACTTTCACATCTAAATTCTACTAAAAAGCAACAGGTTCAGACAAATTAAGGAAAGCTTTTCAAAACTTTAAAGGTTTTGGAAAATATTTTGGTAAAATATGTCTATATTAATATTATTAAAAAATCTATAAAAATAACAAACCATAAAGTTAAAAAGGTACAGGATACACAAGTATGGATGTAACTGACAAAAGATTAGTATCTCTAACATAGAAAGAATTTTTACAATCTATCATATGCATGCACACACACATGGACCAAAAAAAGAGATCAATAACCACAAAGAAAAAGATAAAAGATGTGAACATGGAATTCATGGAATAGAAAACTAAGTAGCCAATAAAGATGAGGGCTGCATAAATGTACCAGTCATCTAGGAAATACAGACAAAAGCATCATGAATACCATTTGATGCTCATAAGGAATTACCAATTAGACTAATATCAAGTACTAGAACTCGGTGGAAATTAAAATTTTTATACACTATTGATGGAACCATAAATTGTTAAAACCATTGGAAGAACAACCTAGTATTTTCCTATAAAGCAAAAATTATGCATACCTTACGATCCAGTAATTCCAATTCTAGGTAAACACCTTAGTGCTAACTTTTTTTTTTTTTTGAGACAGAGTCTCACTGTCTTGCCAGGCTAGAGTGCTGTGGCATCATCATAGCTCACAGCAACCTCAAACTCCTCGGCTCAAGCGATCCTCCTGCCTCAGCCTCCCGAGTAGCTGGGACTACAGGCACGTGCCACCATGCCGGCTAATTTTTTTCTATATATTTTTAGCTGTCCGATTAACTTCTTTCTATTTTTGGTAGAGACGGGGTCTCGCTCTTGCTCAGGCTGGTCTCGAACTCCTGAGCTCAAATGATCCGCCTGCCTCGGCCTCCCAGAGTGCTAGGATTACAGGCGTGAGCTACTGCGCCCGGCCCTTAGTGCTAACTTTTAAACATTTTTAGCAAGAACTCACAGTAAGAAATTCATTTTATATCATGTCCCAGTATACACATATATACACACAATTGGAAGAAAAGTTTAGGGAACAACACTGATCCTTACTATGTAAAATGTTCACTATTATCCATTCTATCCCTTAGTACATGTAAGTTCGTACTCACTAAGTTTCCATTGAGCATATAGTAACTAATAGGATAATAAAAATTACACTTAAATAGTTTTTAATTCTAAAAATTCCCCAAGTTGAAAACGTACCCATAGTGATATGATTTTCCTTGTATAAGAAATGGTGCTGAAAGGTCCAGGAGCTCCAGGTCTTCATGGCCAGATCTCACAGGAATTATACTATGAAACTTGTTTGAAAGTTTGCAGATTTCACTGAGTGTACCTCCTGTTAAAAGAAAACAAATAAACTCTGTAAGTAGTGCAAATATGATGTAAACAAAATGGAATACCTATCAAGTAACATGTGAGGTACAGTAAAAGACTAAAGTGATTGTCAGATAAACACAATGAAAGTTATAAATTTAATGATTTAACACATTTATTGTGAAAAATGTTAATTTGTAAACGTAGGATACTAGACATTGATTAAAGAAATCAATGTACGAAAATGCTGAGGCTTGAATAAGACATAGAGCCTATGAAATTTAAACCATCTTTTTAAATTTAAACAAATTATGTTTTATGTAGAAACCCTTTGGTTCAAATAACCAAAAGAGAATATAAGTTGAAAGCCAAAGCATGACAGGATTCTCACTAATAAATCTGCTATTTACTATTAATGTCTATAGGCAAATTTAGTTTTGAGCTTGAAAGAAATCTTTTAAACTTTCAGGTCAACATTAAATTTAAATATAGATACAAAGAGTAGTTTCATGTAATACTAACTCACATGTAGTGTTTGTTTATTGGGAATAGTGTTTTTCCCGGAAAAATCATCATACTTCCCCTAATTCTATGACAGGGTAAGCATTCAAACCATCAGGTTGGCTGACAAGTATTGCCCAATGGTGCACCGTTATTAGAAAGCAGTGTCGTCTTTGAAACTCAAACCTACTGATACCTTTTCCAGTGTATTTTTCACTTAAATTGATAATGTTTCCTCTCTCTAGGGAAAAAGAATATGATTTAAAAAAATACCTCTGTGTATTTACTAAAATTTGGGCAGAATTTGTAATGTTAACATTTACTTGTGAGGGAGACACACTTCTGGCATAGTAGAGTACAGATCTCTAAAAATATACTTTTCCATAAAGCAATAAGAACATGAACAAAAACTGTCAAAATAAACTTTTTCAGAACTCTAGTAATTACCAGCAGCTTGCAACATTCCCGGCAGTGTTTATTCCAGAAAATTGTCTGAATCTTGGCAAGAACAGTGAGCTGTGTGGCATTTTAACTTACCCTGTTCCCACCTTCCTTTCCCCAGCTCTTTATTAGCAGGAAACCACCATTCTGCTATATTACACTGTAGTTAGATCTAAGCTCATCTTGATCTATATACGGCAATCCTAATTAAAATCCCAGGGAAGCTAAATTTGGTTATTGACAAACTGACTCTAAAGTTTACATGAAAAGGCAAAAGATGCACAATAGCCAACACAATATTGAAGAAAAAGAACATTTGAGGACTAATACTACACTACTTCAAGACTTACTTTAATAAGCTTTAATAATGAAGACAGTGTGGTATTGGCAAAAGAGTGGATAAATAGATCAAAAGAGAATAGTGAACACGGAAGCAGATCCACATAGAGTCCACCGATTTTTGACAAAGGAGCAAAGGCAATTTAATGGAGAAGGGACAGTCTTCAACAAATGGTACAGAAAACTGGATATTCATATGTAGGAAAATAAATCTAGACACAGAACTTACATTCTTTACAAAAATTAACTGAAAATGTATCACAAATCTAACTGTAAAATGTACACTCTAGAACTTCTAGAAGATAACAGAAGAAAATCTGAACATTCTGGAAAAGGTAAAACTATAGAGACAGTAAAAAGATCAGTGGTTGACAGAGGTTTGGTTATGAAGAAGGACGACTAGGTGGAGTACAGGAGATATTTAGGGCAGTAAAACTGTTCTGTACGAGACTGTTATGGTGGGTACATTGTATCCTGCATTTGTCAAAACCTAAACAACTCTAAAACACAGGAGTGAATTCCAATGTAAACTATGGTCTGCACAGTCTATATAGACTATAGGTCACAATAAAATAGTGTCAGTTGCATTAGATGAGTTCAATAACTTGGCATGAATATTAGTGGATGTTGCTGGAGGTCCTTGTATTCTAAAAATGACTTTATAGTCACACAGTTTTCTTTGGTTCATCTCTAAGTCCAAGTCAGCTTTTGATTTTGAAGGTTCCCAAGCAGAGCAGTGCCATATTGCAGTTAGATTATAGCCCCTGGCTCAGGTTATAATACTTAGAAATATAAAATAAAAAGAGATTACATTCTTTTTACATTTCAAAATGCTTTCATAACACTACCATTTTTTTCTTTTTCTTTTGTAAATAGACTTTATTTTTTAGAGCAGTTTTAGGTTCACAGCAAAGCTGAGCAGAGGTACAGAGAGTTCTCATACACTTCCTGCTGCCCCATCCAGACTCCCCTACTATCAACATCTTGTACCAGAGTGGCACACTTACTAAATGTTTTTTCCCCCCTAAAGTTCATTTTTTATTCGGATCTCCTTAGTTTTTTTTTTTTTTTTTGAGACAGAGTCTCGCTCTGTCACCTGGGCTAGAGTGCCACAGCATCAGCCTAGCTCACAGCAACCTCAAACTCCTGGGCTCAAGTGATCCTCCTGCCTCAGCCTCCCGAGTAGCTGGGACTACAGGTGCATGGCACCACACCTCGCTAATTTTTGTATTTTTAGTAGATACGGGGTCTCACTCTTGTTCAGGCTGGTCTTGAACTCCTGACTTCAAGTGATCCTCCTGTCTTGGCCTCCCGGAGTGCCAGGATTACAGACATGAGCCACTGTGCCTGGTCACTAAATGGTTTTTTTTAAAGACTTCATTTTTAGAGCAATTTTAAGTTCACAGCAAAATTAAGAGGAATGCACAGAGATTTCTCATGTACCTACCTCCTGCTCCCACATATGAAGAGCCTCCCTCAGTATCAACATTCTCCACCATAGTAGTATATTTGTCAAAAATGATGAACCTACACTAACACATCATAATCACTCAAAGTTCACAGTTTACATTAGAATTCCCTTTTGGTATTGTACATTCTATGTGTTTGGACATATGTTAAATTACCTGGATCCATCATTATAGTATCATACAGAATATTTTCACTGACCTAAAAATCCTCTGTATTCTACCTATTCATCTCTCCCCTACCCTGCTCCATCTAATCCCTGGAAACCACTAATCTTTTACCTGTCTCCATAGTTTTGCCTTTTCCAGAATGTCATATAGTTGGAATCATATATTATGTAGCCTTTTCAGATTGGCTTCTTTCACTTAGCAATGTGCATTTAAGGTTCCTCCATGTCTTTTCATGGCTTGATAACTCATTTCTTTTTAGTGCTGAATAATATTCCACTGTCTGGATGTACCACAGTTTATTTACCCATTCACCTAGTGAAGAACATCTTGGTTGCTTCTAAGTTTTGGCAATTATGAATAAAGCTGCTATAAACATTCGTGTGCAGGTTTTGTGTAGACATAATTTTCAACTTCTTTGGGTAAATATGAAGAAAGTGTGATTGTTGAATTATACGTACGAGTATGTTCAGTTTTGTCAGAAACTGCTGAACTATATTCCAAAGTGGCTGTACCATTTTGCATTCCCACCAGCAGTCACTGAAAGTTCCTGTTGTTCCACATCCTTGCCAGCACTTAGTGTTGTCAGTGTTCTGGATTTTGGCCATTCTTAGAGGTTTGTAGTAGTATCTCATTTACTGTTTTAATTTAATCTCATTTACTGTTTAATTTCCCAATGACATGATGAGTATCTTTTCACATGCTTAGTTGTCATCTCTATATCTTCTTTGGTGAGATGTCTGTTCAGATCTTTTGTCCATTTTTAAATCGGGTTGTTTTTTTTCTTTTCATTGAGTTTTAATAGTTCTTTGTATATTTTTAATAATAATCTTTTATTAGATGTGTGTTTTGAAAATGTTTTCTCCCAATCTGTGGCTTATCTTCTCATTCTCTTGAGAGTGTCTTTCTCAAAGAAGTTTCTAATTTTAATGAAACTTCTTAACAATTATTTGTTAATAGTTTAACAATTATTTGTTTCATGGATCATGCCTTTGATGATGTATTTACAAAGTCATTAATATCTAAATTACGTAGATTTTTCTCCTATGTTATATTCCAAAAGTTTTACATAAACTCTCATTTGACTTTTATTAAAAGCTCTGTAAGGTAAAGTTATCACTCTAGATGTATTTATTTATTTAATAAATATTTACTGAGTTACAGCTAAATGCCAGGTTTACTATGCTAGGTGCTGAAGATATGTACATTAAAATAAACAGATATACTGTCTATAGGGAGCTACCACAATAAATAATACAAATTAAAAACCAATACAGTATTACAACCATTTACATAGCATTTACATTGTATTAGGAACTTTAAGTAATCTAGAAATGATTTAAAGATGTAGTCGGTCAGCAGTCTATTAGGGACCGGGCCACAGCGCTCCGCCACCCACTCCCTTCCCTCCGTGGAAAAAACTGTCTTCCATGAAACTTAGGAACTAGAAGGCCAAACAGCAGGAGGTGAGCGGTGGACCAGTGCGTATATTTACATATTTACAGCTGCTCCATGAAACTGGTCCCTCCTGCCAAAAAGACTGGGGACCGCTGATTTAGAGTATACAGGAAGATGTATATACAAATACTACATCATTTTATATAAGCCACTTGAGTATCTGTGGGAAATCTGTGGGGTGTCCTGGAACCAATCTGATAACAGTCTTACTCCATTCTTTTATGTCTCTGTGTTTTTTATTATATTTCTCCTTTATATCTATCTCCTAGTACAGATTAAAATATTGCTAATGGAGTAAGATACATTTCATCCATTAAAGTGATGGGCAAGTGTAATGGTTAATTTTATGTGTCAACTTGACTGGGCCATGGAGTATCCACGTATTTGGTCAAACATTATTCTGGGTGTTTCTAGTAGGGTGTTTTTTGGGTGATTAACATTTAAATCGATAGACTGAGTAAGACAGATTGCTCTCCCAAATGTGGGTGGGCCTCATTCCATCAGCCGAAGACCCTAATCATAAAGGCTGACTCTCCTCTGACTGAGTGAGAATTCCTCCTGCTTGACTGTCTTTGACCTGGTACATCAGCTTCTTCTGGGTCTTAAGCCTGTCAGCCTTCAGACTAGAACTACACCATTGGCTCTCCTGGGTCTCCAGCTTGCCAACTCACTCTAAAGATCTTGGAACTTGTCGGCTTCCATAATCATATGATCTAATTTCTTTTTTTTTTTTTTAAGTTTTTTTAAATTTCAGCATATTACGGGGGTACAAATGTTCAGGTTACGTATATTGCCCTTGTCCCACCCAAGTCAGAGCTTCAAGTGTGTCCATCCCCCAGATGGTGC
>NW_012148908.1:1183038-1184702 GCF_000956105.1 Propithecus coquereli | reverse complement strand
GCAGAGTTGACAAAATTATATGCAGGAATCCAACAAGATGGGTAAATGTAAACACTTGAGTTTAATGTATAATTTCAAAGTGTAATTCAGTGAAATTTAAGTAGATGTGTGTATTCCATAATTTGAATCTAGCTAATACATACATAGTCATTCCATTTTATGAAATATAAATTAACACTAGTTTTACTTTATATGTGCTAGGTTGCCTGTAAAATACATTTAACCGTAGTTAATTAGAGAAAATACACAAAAGCAGTATTGTAACAAAACAGTGACTTAAATATCCTACCTTCTATTAAAATTAGACATTCATTTGAAAGTGGGAGAATACCATTATTTTTCACAAAATGAACAGCCACTTTGCGTCCTCCTTGATCTTTTGTAGTCCAGATTTTTGAATCATATAATGATGTATTTTGTAGTTTGATATCTGGGGTTTTAGCTGCAACATCTTGAAAAATCATATCCAAATTGCCCTCATGTGGAACTTCTTTCCTAAAATCATTGATAATGAAATAATAGAAAACAATTTTGGTATAAACTTGAAAATTCCAATTTAACAAATTATTTATTTAAAAGATATCATTTTTATATGCAGATGAGTCAGCTACTTTTCCTTAAATTATGGAGATAATTCCCTTTGAAAATTAAATAAATTTTATTCAATAGATAAATATTAATATTTTACGGCTAAGTACATCCATATAATAATTACATTAACCACTGGTAATTTCCACGCCTGGTTTTGTGATACCATACATAGAAATTATAATTATTTCTAGTACAAATTTTTTCTTTTCTGAAAGGAATGCTAAACTTCCTAGTGGGAGAAAAAAATACAGCAGCCTTCTGTCTTCACTCCACTTAAATATCCACTTACTATTTAGGTATAAGGGCACATATGTTAAATCAATATTACTTTCAATTCCCTTTAAAAATTTGTCTTTAATTTTTTGTAGACATGGGGTCTTGCTATGATGCCCAGGCTGGTCTTGAACTCCTGGGCTCAAGTGATCCTCCCACCTCAGCCTCCCAAAGTGCTGGGATTACAGGCATGAGCCATAACACCTGGCCTCTCTTTAATAATTAATAATTTTTAAAAGTCACATGGTTAAGTATCATTTAGTAGAAATGGCATCATTTGGAATCAAAAGGTGTATGTCCTTGTCCTGTTTGTCACCAACTAGATATGTAACCTTAAGGAGTCTCTATTAACTTCTCTAATTTCCTTATTTGTTTAAAAAATGATCATAAGGGGTGGTTTTATTTTATAAAGCTGTATAATTTTATATCATTCAATGAAACAAATTTGATAATACTTCAAAAATTGCCTAAAATCCTTTCAAAAATCTCTCCAAACAGTATTATCCTTGAAATTTGGAGAGGAAAATATATATATATTAATGTACATAGATACTCACAAACAATATATAAACATACAAATATATAATGATGAATGTGTGTATATATGTATTTACACACTGTAGCATATTACAGTGAAAACTTGATTTATGGTCTCCAAATGCACATATCCATCAATTACCTATATTTTCTAAAACATCATTTTATATATTTAGAGGAAAGATAGGCAAATTGTATTAAAAAGATGAGCAGGGATTAAAAGTAATTTTCAGAGTATGTCTTATATTGATAATACAGTAATA
>NW_012148908.1:1166949-1182708 GCF_000956105.1 Propithecus coquereli | reverse complement strand
AGAAAGAACCAGAAGGATTTACCCTCTCAGAATTTAGTAGTAGTTTCCTTGAAAACATTACCATTCTTTCAAAATGTACAAAAAAAAATCACAATTTACTTATTCCTAGGACTTAAAATTATATATACGTACAAGTACATATACAATGAAAATTTCTGTTTTATTATGTAAAATACTTACAGTGAATGACATTTAGGACAATGAAGTTTAACAGACTGAAAGAGTTTTCTGGGTTTATATGACCTCAATTTTGCTCGGATGCGATACTGTTGAGGAGCTTTTTGTTTCAAAATGGCACACAGTGGTGTTTTCTCTAAATATTGATGATCTGTAAGTACTGCAAAGAATTTTTATATTAAATCAGAATAATCACAAGAATTATAAGTATATTCATGACATATATTCCACTGAATCAAATACATACTAGCAAATCTGATTAATTTAAGCTCTATTAACTGTCAACTCCACGAAAGCAAGAGTTATGCCTTTATTCCCTGATGTTCACTAAAGGCCCGCAAGCATAGTGCCAGGCACACAGTAGGTACTCAACAAATGTCTACCGAATAAATGCTGGATAATTTGGGCAAGAAAGAATTAAGTTATCTATTAAGTGTTTAAAAAATTATTTTTGCATAGGACTAATAATGGAGATCTCCTGGATAACTTAGGGAAAACATAAGATTTATTTAACCAAGAAATTAATATACTATTCATAAAAATATTAACAAAATACTGATCTCTTAGACATCTCTGACAGTCAACAACTTAAGTTCTAATTGGCATTTGCTACAAAAAAAGGTAATGCAAAACATTTGCTAGATATTTGTTAGGTTTCTCTCCCTGATATTTCAAATTAGTGGCTCTTTACTGAACTATCATTTACAGAATCAGATTGTTTGAGACGAGGACATTAGGGGTAATCTAACTCTCACGATGGTGGTGGAGTAGTGCAGAAGGGGAAGTTCAGGGCTGGTGGGAGGAAGGGGGAGAAAAGGAGGAGGGGGAACGAAAGGAGGAGAAATTAGAGATATACTGGAAAAAGAAAAGTCAAACATTTATACCCCCTTAATATTTTGAAATAAAAAAAGCATTAGGGGCAATTACCTGGGAAATGGGTAAAATGGGTCTCCTCAGCTAACTGTGGACAGAGGGCCTGGGATTGCAGTGGTCAGTTTACACTGGGGTAAGTATAAAATTGCTGCTGACCCTTAGCTTAGGATAACAGACTTGCTTGCTATACATTATAGGGTAACACTTTTCTGTGTTTTAGAAAATGTAACTGACGGGGTGCTGATATACTATACCTCATGAACCTTGACGGCCAGGAGGACAATTCCTTTCTGTACCTAGCTTTAATCCGACTAAACTCTCGTTGAATTAATCTTTCTTCAAGGAGCAAGTGGCCAAGGGTTTACAGTGGAACATTTTTCTTCTTTTTTTCTTTTTTTGTAAAAAGATCATAGGCAAACCTCATCAATTTTGTGTAAAATGCTACATAGAGATAGCAGCAATTGCTTCAAACTCACATTTTAAGATAAAGTTAACTTCTCATTTAAAAATACTTTCGAACTTAAAAAGAAATTGCAAAAATAATACAAACATCTTCTATGCAGCTTTCACCAAGATTCACCAATTGTTAACATTTTGGCACATTTACTGTTGTCTCGTGTCTGTCTTTATCTCTGTCTTCCTCCATATATATGTTATTGAATCACTGGAGAATAATTTCCACATATTATACCCTCTTCCCCTAAATACTCCAGTGCATATTTCACATGAAGACATTTTACTGACATAAGTACAGTGCAATTTTCAACATCAGAACATTTAACAAATCAATAGACAGTACTCAAGTTTCTCCAATTGTTCCCAATATGTTCTTGTAAGCATTTTATTTTTCGGTCCAGGATCCAATCCTGGATCTGCATTACACCTATTTTTCATGTCTCTTTGGACTTCTTTTATGTGGAATGGCTCCTCGGCTTTTCTTTGTCTTTTATGACATTGATATATTGGAGGAGTACAGGCCATTTATTTTGTAGTATAAACATCAACTTGGGTGTGTCTGATTTTTCCTCACGTTCAGGTTCAGGTTATGCATTTTTGGCAGGAATGCTACATAAGTGGTATTGAGTGCTTCTCATCACATCAAGAGTCACGTAACTTCAGTGTTTGCATTACTGTGGATATAACTTGGTTCAGCTGGTTAAGGTGGTGTCCAATAGGTTTCTCTGCTATAAACCTACTATTTTCCCCTTACAATGAATAAGAAGGTGCTTGGGAAAAGGTAAATATCCCATTCTTCATCAAACATTTAGGATTTTGATAGTTTACAATCCACTGATTCCCAACTAAATCAACAATTACTATCATGGTTGCAAAATGGTGATTTTTTTTTTTCTAATTTCACCACTCTTATTATTAGCTGCCATTCTACTTTAAGGAAGAGATTTCCATTCAACCCCATTTATTTATTTTTCTTTTGTTTATTATCAACATGGAGTCATGTACTCCTACTTTATTCAATGACTTCTAATCCATCACTAATATTTATTTTGATGCTCAAACTGTCCCAGGTTTGACATGGTTTACCATATGCCATTTGTCATGCTTCATCACTAACTGAGAACTTGCTTACTTTCTGGCACTACGAAATGTTCCAGACTAATTCTGTAATTTCCCTGGCCTAGTCCCGGAATCCGCTATTTCTCCAAGGAACACTGATTCCTTTTAGGGACATACACCATTTATAATCCAAGATCTGTGCACTAGGTGTGCTTATTGCAACTAGAGTGCCATTGCCTCTGTGTCCTTTCACTGACAGAAATTGGGTATATAAGAATACACATTCAATCAACACAAATACACATAGGCACCTATATATGCATGATTATGTATGTGTGTGAATTTATATATGTATTATACATACACACATCTGTATATATTTCCATATGTATAAAACCATAACTACATTATGGCACCTCCAATACCACAAGCTTTTATCTAGCCTTCTCCCATTCCACATTTGTATCTCCTCTCTCCAATATATTTGTATTTTTACAATAATACATTATTTAATACACATGTGCTTAAAATATTTTTCTAAAAAAAAATTTTTTTTTTATCTTAACTAACCGAAGGAGGTTATGTAATAGATATATTATCATTGCTAACATTAAATTAAAGTTTGGGGTATATTGTAAGGAGATCCTTTATGGCAGGGGTTCCCAACCTATGGTATATATTTCAATATATATTTCATTATATATTACAATAGAAATAAAGTACACAATGAATATAATGCACTTGAATCATCCCAAAACCACCCCCCACCTCCTGGTCCATGGAAAAATTATCTTCCATGAAAATGGTCCCTGGTGCCAAAAAGGTTGGGGACCACTGCTTTATGGTGCACTATTAAATGCATCACGTGAATTGATTAAAATTAATGTCATAGAGTATATTTTATATTCTAAAACTAAAAATGTACTGTTAAATAATAAAATGATATCTTTTATAAACCTTAGAGATACGTGTCTTAAAATATTTCAATGTGAAATTATGTATCTTCATGGGTTCCATTTTATTCTAGTGCAGGAGGAGGAAAGATAGTTAAATATGGACGTATTTTTGCCTACATGGCTATCTGTTCTCACTCTTAGATAGGAATGTATTAGTTGGTAAGTGTAAGGACAAACTTTATTATGCTCATTACTGTGCCTATGTCTTAAAAATGATATACAGTCTTACTTGTAGCAGATAGCTGTTGACATCTTTCTACCTCATATAATGATACTGATCCAGAGCCTACAAGAAGAAGAAGAAAAAAGAATTATAACTTTTAAGTCCACTAAAAATTAAATATGGAACTGAAAACTGTAAAGCATTGCTGACAAAAACTGAAGAAAATATAAATAAATGGTGAGATGTCATATTCATGATTTAGAAGGCTCACTATTGGTAAGATATCAATTCTCCCCAGATTATCCTACAGATTCAGCACAAGTCTAATCAAAATAGCAGAAGCTTTATTGTAGAAATTGACAAGCAGATTCTATCACTTATGTGGAAATGCAAAAAATCTAGAATGCTGAATAAAATCTTGAAAAAGAAGCACAAAGTTGAAGGATTTACATTACATGACTTCAAGACTTACTATAAAGCTACAGTAATCAAAACAATATAGCACTGGCATAAGAACTGACAAGTAAACAGAATTAAATAGAGAGCCTAAAAATGAACCCACATTTACATGGTCTTTTGATTTTTTACAAAGGCAGCAAAGCAGTTCAAAGGGAAAGCAAAACTCTTCAACAAATGGCACTGTAACAACTGGAAATCTGTATGGGGAAAAATGCATACTTCACACTATACTAGCGAGCACTGAATGGAAAGCCCTGAAATAAGCCCACATTTATACTCACTGGAGTTTTTCTTTTTTTTCTTATTTTAAGAGATAAGGTCTTGCTCTGTCATCCAGGCTGGAGTGCAGTGGCATGATCATACCTCATTGCAGCCTGGAACTCCTGAGCTCAAGTGATCCTCCCAGCTCAGTCCTGAGAAGCTGGGACTACAGGTGCTGCCACCAAACCTGGCTAATTTTTTTATAAATTTTTTGTAGAGATGGGGTCTTGCCATGTTGCCCAGGCTAGTCTCAAACTCCTGGCCTCAAGTGATCCTCCTGCCTTGGCCTCCCAAAGTGCTGGGATTACAGGTGTGAGCCACTGTGCCCAGTCCCTCACTTGATTTTTGACAAAGACACCAAAGCCATCTAACAAGAAACAGATGGTGCCACAACTAGAAATTCCTACTGAAAAGAAAAATGTCCACCTCAAACCATACAACTAAGTATTAAAAAACAAACTACTGATATATGCAACGATATGGATAAATCTCAAAAACACAGTATGTACAGAAGAGTACAAATATATAATTCCACTATTTTGAAGTTCTAGAACAGGCAAATCTAGAGGGATTTGGGTTACAACATGTTTATGCATTAGTCAAAACTCATGGAATGATATATTGTCCATTTCCTTGCATATTCCTCAAAAATAAAAAAAGAATCCTAAATTACTACTGAACTCTAGTTAACTATGTTCATACTGAAGTGTTCAGGAAATGTACCGGTGCCTCTGCAACTTACTTTGAAATGCATCAAAAAATAACGTGAATTGAGATCAAAGGAGGGACAGAGAGACACATGTGCCAGCACACAAGGTGTTTACCGGAGAATCTAAGTCGTGCGTAGTATGTGAATGTGCATTGTATTATAGTTCTAACTTCTCCGTAAGTTTGCAAAGTTTTATTATGCTGGAAAAATACATCATGACAGAAATTAAAGGAGAGGTGGATAAAAGAGCACACTTATGAAATTTAATAGAATGATCTGATGAACATCATAAAATAGGAGTTTACTTTAACAAGAAAGCAAAAGTAGTAATCATAGCAATAAGGTTACAAAATGCTTCCTAAAGTAAGAATTTAAGACTTGAAAAATCTACATTTTATAATTATTTTAACTTACATTTTATTATATATACTGGTATATTATGTTTTAATAATTTATTTTATAGGGCATCATATAGAAATATATGCACTACTAGTTCTTTTCCCTTAACATTGCTAACCAATGGCATAAGAATCCAAGGCAAAAAGGACTTGAATGGACATCTCAAGCTGGCATCGTACAATTTCAATGAATCTGATTTATTAATTAATATCTGCCATTCCAACATGAAATGTAAACAATGGCAGAAACCTTAAAAATTAGTCAAATAAGAAAATACGTGTAAAACATATACATGGTCTCCCATAAACTGATAAGAAAAAGACAAAGAATCCAACAGAAGATCAGACAACGGGTAAGAGCAGACAATCCAAAGAAGACGGACTAAAAAGAGCTGATAAATACATAATAAGATTTCCAGGTGTCCAAATAGTCAGAAAAATTAAGACACTAATTTTTAACTGCCAAATTGTCAAAAAAAAATTACACACAGTGTTAACCTCTAATACTGTGAAGGTGTAAGGGAAGTACCTTCTCCTTATTCGGATATAAATTCCTATGATCTTTTGGTAAATAATCTGGCAACATCTATTAAAATATGTGTCTACCCTTAGATATATCAACCCCACTTTTAGGAGTTTGTATTTCTGAGAAACAAAAGCATGGAAGTATAATGTTCAAGTTTGTTTATTAAAGCATTATGTATAAGAGCAAAAAACTGGCAACAGCCTGACTATCAAATGGAGAATGGCTGAATAAATAGTGTTATACCCATATGACCAAATATTATGCCACTATTAAAAGAATGTGTTGAGCCATATGAAGTAGCCCAGAAAGATGTCTATGATATATTGTTAAAGAAAGTGGCTGGGTACAGGGCTCACATCTGTAATCCTAGCACTTTGGGAGGCAGAGGTGAGAGGACTGTCTGAGGCCAGGAGTTCAAGACCAGCCTGAGCAACATAGCGAGGTCATGTATCTACAAAAAATAGAAAAATTGGCCAGGCATGGTGAAGTGTGCCTATAACCCCAGCTACTCGGGAGAGGCTGAGGCCAGGAGGATTGCTTGAGCCCAGGAGCTGAGGCTGCAGTGGGCTATGAGGACGCCACTGTACTCTAGCCCCAGCAACCAGAGCAAGGCCCTGTCTCAAAAAAAAAAAAAAAAAGCAACTATTATAGTATGATTTCATTTCATTTTGGTAAAAATTTAATAAAGAGGGAAAAGTCGTATTTGTTTATGTATAAGTATATATGTTTGTATAAACACAAAGGTATTGAAGGACTCACATACTAAACTGTTAACCTTACCTCAGAGAGTAGGGCATAAAAGGCACAGGAAAAGCTATTCAACTTGATATTATGACGTGCATTACTTTGTAATTTAAAAATAATGAAAGAATCATTTTAAAAGGAGAAATGAGATTGTAGAAAGTATAATTACAAATTATACTGTCTTCAAATGATCCTCAATTGAACTAAACTGGCCTCCTAATGGTAGTTCAAGTAATCACACATAAGACTACAATACTATCATCAAAATGTCAGCAAGTGGAGTTTTAAGATAGAATGAGGAAATAAATTTAAAATATATATAAAATACCAAATAGCCTGCATATGAATTAGTCTTGCTTTGCTGTCAGTTAATAGCGAAGTAACTGTGGGAAAATTATATGATGCCCAAATCTAAGTTTCCCTTTTGTAAAAGGTAGAAAATAATGCATATCATAGGAGTGCTATCAGGGTTAAATAATAAAGCATACAGGTACCTGTCAAGAAATACACGTTAATTTTCATGCTTATCATTACTTGTATAGAATGACATGGTTCTTTGGATCATACTAGGGTAGGAGTTAGATTGCTAAAAAAAAAAACGTGAGATAGAAATATGATCTAGATTTAGTTTCCAGAATGTACAAGTAGGTAAGTGGTAAAGAAAAAAATATTACACATTCAAAGTTTTAAAGTTCAGATTTGAATAGTCTCCTATTCTGGTGACAATAATATAAACAAACACTCCCCCTGTTTGTTAACATCTTATAATTAGATATTTCATTAATTCAATAAAGACTGGGAATTATGTATATATCTAAGATGTATATGAGCAAAAAATATTTGGTTTATTTGAAATAAAGCTGCACAAACAACCTTTGTTCTTTTTGGAAACTGACAAGCAAAAGAGTTGCTTAGAGAATTGATACAGATTTTCTTATGAATACACACACACATATATTTCATAATCAAGTAATCATTACTACTCCAATTTGAAAACGTAACTATATAATTTAGGAAGGGAGCACGTTTACCTTTTTGTGTAAGACATACATCAAGATTTAGGATATCTCTTTACAATATATATGAATTAAAAAAAAAAGACAAAGAAAGAGAGAAGACATTAAAAAAGAGAATTATGATGATAAAATTATTTTATGTAGCAGGAACTAAACTGTCAATGTCAAAAACTGTCCTTACTTGGTACGCTGTCCTCAGGTTCTGATTGACAGATACCATCTGAAAGCTGATTGGCTGTCAAATCTGCAGATTCTAAAGCCCTAGAATTGAAAGAATACAATTTCAAACTGTAGGAAACAAAGTCAATATAGTAAGTTTAGTTCTATCTACAAAATCCAGAAATTCACTGAAATTGTATATAAAATTTTGTGTGTATATGCTTTCTTCTCTAAAGGGTCTATAGCTTTCATCAGATTATCTGAGAGTTCTAAGGTCCCTCAAATTAAAAACCTGAGTTTAGAAAGAAACAAGTGGAAGAGTGGGATGATGAAATACTACAAACAAAAATAAGTTGGGAATTAATGGATGACATTGAGTCAGAACAATTTCACTCTAGATTCAAGAAGAGAAATGCAGTGTTGCTATATATTACAATATGTAATGTAAATCAGTGAAATTGATACAAAATTAATAAAACAAAAGTGAACTTAATTGGTTCCAAGGTTATATTGATTTCAATAAATTAAAATTTAGACAGTAATTATTTCACTTCACTATACTAAACAGTATATCTTCTCTTTGAAGATATGTAGATTTTTTTATTTCTAGAATACTGATCAAAATGTTTCTGCACACAGAACCTAGGAATATTTCAAGAAAAAGAGAACTGAAAATATAGCAGGATTTAAGATAGTATTTACTTTCTGTGAATATCTAAAAGTTTTAAAATAGTTTTTAAAAATATAACACACCAAAACACTTTTGTTATCTATTTAACCAGAGGCACTTTAGGAAGATATTTTTTCATGGAAGGATTAAGTATTTTTGGAATCCTACACATATATCAAATTTTCAAAAGTTTGGCTAAGTCCAGTTTCCACTCAGTGTTGTTGCTGTACTTGGAGAGTGTGGCAAATGGTAGAAGAGGAGCATGAGTGAGTGATAAGTGTACAAGGTAGATTCCAACTGTTGGAAAACTTTGATTATAACCCTGGCTCTGCTGCTATATATTAACACTTATTTGAACCTACAATCATTTGATATGCTTCATTTGGCTCATTTATTAAAAAATATAGAGAATGGCACAAAAGGCTATGAGGATCAAATAAGAAACCTTTCAGACTCCCAGGAACAACATTGTCCTAGAAATCAGCTTAATAAACACTTACATTTTCGAAATAGGTATATAAAATGCTTACTTTTTCAGCTGATCCACATCAGAGTTATTTTCTGGCAAGACCCTGATTCCCCGACCATAACTGGTACCTCCATGAAGATGAAACTCCAGACTTAATGTTGTCTGGTTCTCTGAATTCACTGACTGAAGTTTGGTATGGAGGCTATAGATTCTAAGAAAGCTTCCAACCTAAAAATAGAATATTTACTATTTAGAAAGTGAAGAAAAAAAATTAAATGATTTCTGATATTTGAAATTTTAACAACTACTATGGGGCAATGACCAATAACAACCACCAGGGAAACTGGCCAATTAGAAAATATACTGAGTATACTATACCAGTGTGACTGAATTATCAGACATGGACACATGACAAAACCAGAACATATGCACACGTACGTGCATGTATGCACACAGGCACAAGCACAAATATATTCAATTGGAAGACATATTTCCATTTCATAGATATTAAAATGTTAAAAAATACTGTGTCTTAGCAGCAATAAAATATAGTAGAGTTAGGAAACCCATTACCTAAATGAAATTCAAGCTCTCTATCTGCTTAAAGTTTCTGCAAATAACTTGCATTAACTAGCTTAAGATTAATTAAATATGATCACTAACATACTGTCATTATAAGAATACCAGAAAAAAATTTTAAACGTGCTACCACATTAAAATAATAAATATTGCCCTATCCCAAAAGTTCTATGGAAAGAAAACTTTTGTAATAAAGCATTTGTGCCTGCACCACCATAGTAAGTTTACACTCTAAGTTCAAATATAGGATTAAATCAATTAGAATTTTTTAAAAATTGTTTTATTTCAGCATATTACGGAGGTACAAATGTTTAGGTTACATACACTGCCTTTGCCCCATCCAAGTCAGAGCTTCAAGTGTGTCCATCCCCCAGACGATGTGCACTGCACCCATTAGGTGTGAATATACCTATTCCCTCCTCCTCACTCTCACCTGCCCGACACCCAATGAATGTGTTACTACTATATGTGCACATAAGTGTTAGAGTTTTGAACTAAATGTTCTATAGTTAATGTGAGATGTTTTGCTAAACTGAATCTAAAAATGTCTTTAATTAGAGTATCTGAGATTTTCTTTTAATAAAAATTCCAAATGAAAGATGCAGAATACTATTCAAAATATTGATGCCTACCTAAAGGAAGAAGCTATTTAACCTAAATTATGTTTATATTTATGAAAAAAGATTTATAAACAAAAGGAGTTACTAGAAAATTTTATTTTTTTTTGCATAAAAACAGCATTCCTGACTGCTGGGTGACTGTGGGGCTACCATTTTCTTTTTTTTCCTGCAAGTTCAGGATTGAATAACAGCGGTGATACAGTATGTAACAGAAAAGCAATACAGGTTGATTTTACCTTATCCAAAGTGCTTGGGACCAGACAGAAGTGTTTCAGATTTTGGAATATTTGCATATACATAACGAGGTATCTTGAGGGTGGGACACAAGTCTAAACATGAAATTCATTTTTATGTTTCATATACACCTTATAAACATAGCCTGAAGGTAATTTTATACAATATTTTAAATAATTTTGTGCATGAAACAAAGTTTATGTAACGAAGGTGTCACTGTTTCATGTCAGCATTCAAAAAATTTTGGATTTTGGAGTACTTCGGATCTTGAACTTCAGGATTAGGGATGCTCAATCTGCATAACAGAGAATATAAAAAAAGGATGAGCAATAAATCAACTTTCCACTTCTGGTTGTGGTAGCTTCTCTTCATTGTATTTCTCCTCATTACTCTCTAGCTCTGATGGAGGGGAGATAGGAGGAAATAAAGTAAAGGGAAAACATCTACATTCCCAGATACCACTCCTTAATTCCCAAGTGTCTTTTTTTGCATCTGATCATGGGTTTTATGAGGAGATAAAGTACCCAGCCTTTTCTTCTCTGACTTCTTTCACTTACATCTACCCCATGGCAGAAGAATAGGACAAAGAAAGTCAGGGAAGGAAAACACAAAAAGAAAAAAAAAAAAGAAGATAAAAATCATTTTCCTCATGGTCTTCAAAGTGAGCAACTGGAAGAAAATACAAAAATTTCTATTTTTAGCTCATTCTTTTTGAATGTTTATTATTTTGTGATTCTTTTTTAATATGTGTGTGTGTATATATAAATACACTAGTACAGCACATATATATAATCTACAAAGAATTTAAAAGAAGGCCTAAACACATGGAGAAAGATACCATATTCACAGACAAAAAGCTTATTTTTCAATATTATAAAAATGAGAATTTCCTTCAAATCAATCTTTAAACTCAATGCAATTTCAATCAAAATCCCCAGTGTCTTTCATGGAATCTGAAAAGTTAATAGAAATAGTTTATAGAAATAGTCATTTTTGAAGAACAGGAAGGGGGGTTTGCCATATCAAAAAGTACATAAAGTAAAAGCATAATATGGGTGTACATACGTATATGTTGAGACAGAGAGGTACTTGGGGAGCAAAAACAAACAAACACATAAACAAAACAAAACAAAATGACAAAACCTGAGATCAGGCAGGGGCATAAGGAAGTTTCAATGTGTAGTTTTATTTCCTAAAAATTAAAAGTGCCTGAAATAAATGTGGCAAAGCACTTAGAAATAAGTTTAAATGGTGAGCCTTGGTTTTTATGTTACTCTCTTCTCTATTATTTTTTAATAGAACAAAATTTAAAAGTCAAGATAGACTTTATTTGCATAAATAGACTATAAAGCTAACAAATTGTTGTTATGAGAAATACCATCTGGAGGCAGCATTGTACTTTTTTTAAGCTTGACTAAATATACTACGAAATGTACCAAATGCTCTATTATAAAAGACAAATATTAGTCTTGTCAATACTGTGATAAGATTCCAAAGATAGAAGTGAAAATATAGTTTAAAAACTGTTATAAAACTCTATTTTAATACATAAACTAAAAAAAAATCAAAGCAAACATAGTTAGTAAGAAATCACTATCCTTTTAGAAATAATCAAAACATTCCTCATAAACTGTCAAGAATTTCTCATTATGTTTAGCATTTTTAATTTCCTACACATGTCTCAAATAGCCAGTCAAATCACAGTTGTTGGGCCACTGAAGGCCAAAACATAATCATGACTTTATGTTTGAGAATTATTTTAAAACTTATTCTGGATAAGAGTGAAGACTTTAAAAAATATGTCTTTAGTTTCCAGACAAAGGTTTGAAATGTCAGTTTATGTACATGAGCCTATATTATGTTTAAGGAATAACATATAACTTACTTAAAAAGCAAGATTCAGAAAAGAGTTAAGAGGAATTTAGGCTGTAAAATGTATTGTTTATAGAAATTGATTATATTATACTTCACAATTGCATTAACTGTCCACATTTTTTTCCCTGCTCCTATACAACAAAAGTCTTTTGAATTGCTTCCATGTATTTTGATACAAAAATGCAATTTTAAACAGCTGTCTTGAAGTGCTGAGAATTCATTTGTATCAATGTCCTGTGACTGAAGATTTCCCAAATTAATGAGAAATGTTATAAGAGCTGTCAGAAAACAAATGTGATGTCAATGTACATTAAATAAAAGTATAAAGTTATATTACAAGGAGAAAAAATCCTTTTCATTTTTATATTGCATTGTAGACAAATAATATAATTCTATGATATCTTTAGAGAGAAATGAAGTGCCATACACTTTCTTAATTATGTGTGCTCATATCACCCTCTAGTGGGCAAAATAAAGCAGACAATAAAAACGGAGAAGAAAAAAAATCTACACTCACTGATCGATTCATGTAGCAGCAGATATTATTTACTTCATCCTTACTATATGGAAAGCACTCTGCTAGATGCTATTTAGGACTTGGACAAGAAAAGCACGACAAGTGGGGAAGCAGAAAAGACCTATGGAAACAGCATAGGTAATTAAGAGAAGGTAATTAAATGGTTAAAGTAGGTATGCAGAGTGTGGCACTGAGGTGAATCTAAAATGTAAATTCAATTCATTCATGAAAGAACTCCCTCTGTCTAAAAAAAAAATCTTCAGAACTGGATTAATTATTATTTTTACTTTTGAAATAAAGTAATCAATGTAGACAGTATCTTTCAGAGAAAAAAAATCAAAAGTGTAACCTCAGTTTTTTCTGATACGTCATATACACAATATGCACACACATACATACACTTAAGTGCAGTAACGTCTTCCTGGGCCCTAAACCCTAAATTTAAATTAATTTATTTATTTGATTTGGGTGAACTTATTTGTAGCATAATGTGGAATTAGAAATATTTTCTCCTCCATGGACAATGATTTGCAAAAGGGAAACTGGGCAATGGAATTCAAAGCTTCATCACTTTTACTATTTTCTTTTAACATTCTATAAGTAAGTAGGCTGGAAGATATCTGCAATAAAAAAGATCATTTCCTTTTAAGGATTGAAAAGATTAGCTCTGGAAACAGACATTCTGAATTCAAACACTGGCTTCATTCAACTTGTTATGGGATATTGCACAATTCATTTAACTTCTGTGTGCTTCACTGCTCATTTGTAAAATGAGATAAGGATAGCAACTATCTCATTGGATAGTACCAAATATAATGAAGTGCCTAGCAAATGTTACTTATATTATTTACTGTATTATTATTTAAGATACTATTCTTTACTACAAAGGATACTATCAAATAAAAGATATAATAAAATGAAGAAAAAATATTCCCTATAATTTGTGTTGTTAATAATTAAGCACTGCCATATCTAAACTGTGTATCTTTATCTAAGAAGCTACCTTAAAAACAGTATGCAAATTCTATAAAACTATACAGTACACAAAAACACATAATTTATAATATATATTTCAGGTGTCTTAACAATTTCTAAAACCAAGGAGTGAAAAGTTACCATTTAGATTCTTTTTTTCTTTTTTTTGGAGATAGAGTCTTGCTCCGTCACCCCAGCTAGAGTACAATGGCATCATCATAGCTCACTGCAACCTCAAACTCCTGGGCTCAAGTGATCCTCCTCCTTCAGCCTCCCAAGTAGCTGGGACTACAGGAACACACCACCATGCCCAGCTAATTTTTTTTTTTTTTTCTATTTCTAGTAGAGACCAGGCTCTCATTCTTGCTCAGGCTGGTCTTGAACTCCTGGCCTCAAGTGATCCCTCCTGCCTTGGCTTCCCAGAATGCTAGGATTAAGGGTGTGAGCTACCGTGCCTGGCCATAATCTAGATTCTATCAAACCAATTTACCAAGCTTAACACTTAACAGTAAGTTATATAAGATTTACATACCCTTAGTCATTTTAAAGCAGTATACCTCACATGACAATTTTTTTCCTGACTATATTCCCAGTAAAATTGTGTACATATTTAATATATTCAGGAAAGAGTCTTTTAAGAATCATTCAAATCCATTATAATTTATCTTTCAATAATTTATTTTCAGCATATTTTATAAGTTAAAAATTGATAAAAGTAAATTTGAAGTTAATTTCTACACTCCAAATATAACATATAAGTGTAATCATTTATCACCAAAATTTATATGACCCCAAATCACCAAAATTCATAAAAATATAAAGTAACAAACATTTTTGGTACTCAACATTACCTTCAGAGATTTTGCCACTTGAACATGGTTATCGTAGACTAAAATGTCTATTGTCAGATTCTGTAGCCGATGGATGTGACTTAAATCACCTTCAAGCACAAGGTCTTGTATTAAGACTCTCCAAGATGGGAATGGTGTCCTGGTGCCATCCCACACCTGCCGTAAGAGGACAGAGCAAAGTTTAATGATCCCTTGGGAAAACTGCTGATGCTAAAGAGAGTTTTGTTTTCTGGTAAGATTACTTAAAAGTAATTAAATATATGCCTCTAAATATCAGCAATATTTTAAATATGACATTATTTTCTGACTGCAAAAGAACTATATATTAATACATATGAACAATAGGTAATGTGGAAAAGGTAGAATGGAAAGAAAAAAAAAGTCACACTGCCATAAACCTAGACAAAATACTAACATATTGATGACTTCATCTTTTTTCTTCTGTGTATTTATAACATATATGCCTTTAAAAAAAAAAAACTAGCTTTATATTCTGCTTTTCTCTTTTTAGCTTATTTTTGAGCATTTTATCAGGCAATGACCGGAGATATACTCAAAGACAAAACTCAGAGCCTTAAATGTGTCTATTAACAAACAGAACAAACATAGCATATTAGAATAAGCTTTCAACTCGAGTAATTAAAAAAATAACAGAACTATAGGAAGTTGGAGGGAAGTCTTTTAATAAGGTATTTGGTTTTTGGGTAGGTAACTTTAACATTATCCAGAAATCTGGAAGATAATTGAAATGATGTACCTCTTTCCCTTGTCCCTATCTTCTCAGTCTCTCCTACCAAAAGTAAGTGAACACCGGAAACTAGTTTCTTAAATATCTTTTCAGACAAGTACTTTAGTACATATGCAAATACATATTGTTTTCCCCCTTTTTGTATACACACAATAGCATACTATAAATACCCATCTGCAGTTGCTTTTTTCATTTAACTCTTACAGATTTTTCCACATTACTATGTAAAAAGCTCCCTAATTTAGTTTCCCAGGGCTGCGGTAAC
>NW_012148908.1:1165254-1165714 GCF_000956105.1 Propithecus coquereli | reverse complement strand
ATAGTATCAATAACATATTAAACTAATAATATACCACAATCTGGCACAGTTTATTTTTATAATTCAGTAATGGTTTAATGGCAGGAAAATTAGAGTCATCTCCACGAGTGTTAAAAATACTTACAAAAATGTTTAATAAAACAGTATCAGAAATATGTCTCCTTAACTTGGTAAACAAAATCTATCTTAGGCCAAATAAAATATTTACTGGTGAAATCTTAGAGTCATTAATGCCAGCAACAAGGCAAAAGTATCCACTACCTTCTGTATTATGTAATATTGTTCAGGAAGTCTTGGCAAATGAGTAAGAAGAAATGAGAGATTACTCAATGAAAAAGAAAAAAAAAAATCAGCATTCCTAAAATGTAAAAATCCCAATTAATTACAAAGTCATCTGAATTAATAAAATTATTAAAAGATCTTTCAGAATCATTCAAATCCATTATAATTTATCTTTCAA
>NW_012148908.1:1164151-1164793 GCF_000956105.1 Propithecus coquereli | reverse complement strand
CCATCTGCAGTTGCTTTTTTCATTTAACTCTTACAGATTTTTCCACATTACTATGTAAAAAGCTCCCTAATTTAGTTTCCCAGGGCTGCGGTAACAAATTACCAAAAACTGGGTAATTTAACAGTTTGGATAAAACAACAGAAATATATTCTCTCACAGTTCTGGAAGCCAGATATCTGACATCAAGCCGTCAGCAGGGCCATGCTCCCTTTGAAGGATCTAGGGAAGAATCTTTGCTTGTCAGCATCCTTAGTATTCCTTGGCTTGCCAGTTGTACTATTACTATATTTCAATCTCTGTCTTTGTTGTCACATGGCCTTCTCTTCGTGTTTCTCTGAGTCCAAATTTTCCTCTTCTTATAAGGACATCAGTCATATTGAACTTAGGGCCCACCCTAATCCAGCATGACCTCATGTAACTAATTACATTGAAGAGACACTATTTCCAAATAAGTTCACATTCGCAGATTACAGGTAGATGTGGATTTTAGGGGGATACTATTCAATTACTCTGTATTTCATCATAGGAATGTATGGCATGGTTTATTTTAACTTTCAACCTACTGATGTGCATTTAGGCGACTGACTTAAACATTTGTCATTTCATATGTATGTTCATACATCTGTGAAGACAAGTTCTAGA
>NW_012148908.1:1138331-1162043 GCF_000956105.1 Propithecus coquereli | reverse complement strand
TTCTTCGACATTAATTAAATTATTTCTATGAGATTTAGTCTCATGCTTGTATATAAAGCATGCTCTGGTGTTTTCCATACAGTAAATGCTGCAAATTTGAATAGACCCTTTAATATGATGATTTTCTGGTTCACATTCCATTTTTTTGTTCACCAAACCATATTTCAGATTAGACATACAAACTATCCACCAGCTCTGGCTATCAGTGACTTTGGACTATTTACAAAAAAAGCAAAAGCATAAAACAAAACAAGTAAAACACTCAACGATGAGGCTGCACCAACACTGTGAATATTAAAAAAACAGAATATATAAAGAAAATTCAATATAAGAGTATTGTTCAGAAACATAATTTGTATAAACAGAATAGAGAAAAATGTGAAACAATGTTAGATCTACAGATTTATTCAATTATGCTTTTAATGCAAACCACTTAAGATAACAGTTACATGGGAGTTGTTTTCACTTATTCAAAAAGGCTATCTATTAAAATGGGATGCAGGCATATGTTGTGCTTCTTCACAGAGAAAATGTAGAATCAACTATATCAGCTAAAGAAACGGCATATTTATCTCAGAATTTAAGAATTTTCTAACAACACAGTAGTCAAAAGATGAAGTATACCTCTCTGCATAGTAGTAGATTCCTTGTCATTGGAAGTATTCAGTGGTTAGCAAATGTTCATTTGTCAAGAACATCACTTTGGCAAGAGAGCATGACTGGTTGACCTAAGATTGTTTCTAACTTTGTTTGGATGACTTTATGTTGTGTTAGCTTCAGCTTTGTCATACTTGACTTATTTAATTTTATTTATAGCATGAATTTACTTTTTTATAGTATTTTGTGTGTATATAAATGTGCTATTTTCAACTTCAAAAACTTTTATATTTTATTAAATAATTCCTATCTTCATTGTTCTTTAATATAGGTAAGGTGTATATGATGATAATGCCAAACCCCAAGACCTGTCCAAGTTCCACTGCATTCCATTTTATGCCCTATTATTCCAAACAGAGGACAGAGAAATAGTCACAGGAACAGGTCCTGAAGCAGTGTTTGTTCAAATGTATCTTCCATAGGATGTCCAGGCAAGGAAAATATCAGACATCTGACTTCTTCAGAAATTATTCATGAAATAAACTGGGATAGGTGTAAACCAAGATTAAATGGGTCTTATGTTACCATTTTTATCCTACTGATTTAAAACCAAAACATAATAACAATAAATGCCTTAAACTGTCCATGACCTACTCATGAAACAAGCAGTGAAAGAGATGGGAAGAGAACTCAACCTCAATGGGTCAAGAAAGTAAATGCGTGAGAGGAAAGGTGATCTTGACAGGCAAGCAGAAATAGTCACATATAGGACTGTAACTAAAAAATAACGATATAAAATAAGTCTGTAATTTATTACTACTAAGAAATAGATAAACAAATATAGCATAAGTCTTATAATATTTAAAATATAGACCTGATAACACTTTTCTCTGGAAGAAAAGTATAAAAAAGAGAAGTACAAGAGTAGAGCGGCAAGAATATTGAGGCTCATCAAAAACAGTAAATTCTTAGTATAATATATGGTATGCATATTTATTCCATCAGAATGAAACAGAAACTCTTCATAGACATGCAGGTGGTGCTAATTAATAATTTCAAGTATTTAAAAACACATACCTTTAGAAGAAATGATGTTCCATCCACTTCTGCTTTGCCCAAGAGCTGACAAGTCAGGTCAAAATACTGCATTGGCTGAACATCACACAATTTTAGTAATGTCCAAGAAGGTGAAATATGAGTAGATGCCCAAACACGTAAGGCTTCTACCATTTTTTGGTCCTCAGTAGTAAAGTTAAAATACTTGCTTGACGTACGAGGTATGACAGGAGCTCCCAAAGTTCCCTCAAATGTCAATGATGCAAAGCCAGAGCTGGTGATACCCTGTGTCTCGTTTTTATATACTTGGATCTAAGAAAGAAAGTAAGGCAGAGTAGAAAACAGATACAAATAAAATAGCTTACTGATGCAGAACCCAGGAACAGAAGAAACTTGAGAGATTATAAATTTTGACGACATAATTAGATGATAATTCTTTACTATTTTTCATTTAATTAGCATATGAAATTATAAAATAAACTTGTACTATATCAAGATACACAAGTAACACATAAACTGTAAAACTCTACGTAAAATTCATTTACAATAATTACAATTAATTTCTCTTTGAAACAAAAGTGTTTGGGGAAGTTTTTTTTCTTTTTTTTTTTAACATGTATTTGGTTTTGCTTTGTGGCAAATGTTTGAATTTCTGTTTTTATTGATTGCAGTCAAAAGAATGTATTCCATGAAATCTTTTTCTGGAGAACAAATATTTGTAGTGATTTTGCTATAGTAAAATTGTTAGCCAGGCATGAAGAAACATGCCTGTAGTCCCAGTTACTTGGGAGGCTGAGGCAGGAGGATCTCTTGAATCAGGAAGGAGTTCTAGATCAGCCTGGACAGCAAAGCGAGAACCCATTTCTTTAAAAAAAAACCCTGCTATCTTACAGTTCATGCAATCTCTTTCTTGTCTCTGAATTACAATTATCCACATAGTGAATTCTGTTACATTTGAGTTTTAAAGAAATATATAATTTTCAATAAAATTTTCAAATTTTTGTCCAATATTTTATTCCATAATACATCACAATAAAAACGATAGGAATCCAGTCAGTTGTTTTACAAAAGATTTAAATCAATTTCTAATTCTTGTCAAGTGCTTTATATGATAAAAAGCATATAAAAAGCATTATTTTGGTTGCAAAAATGGTCTTGACAAAATCTCATATGTATTAAAATATTTTTGTATGTAAATAGATGCAGTAAAATTATGAAAATGCTTTAAAATTATAATAGTAATTTATTTCTTCGACATTAATTAAATTATTTCTATGAGATTTAGTCTCATGCTTGTATATAAAGCATGCTCTGGTGTTTTCCATACAGTAAATGCTGCAAATTTGAATAGACCCTTTAATATGATGATTTTCTGGTTCACATTCCATTTTTTTGTTCACCAAACCATATTTCAGATTAGACATACAAACTATCCACCAGCTCTGGCTATCAGTGACTTTGGACTATTTACAAAAAAAGCAAAAGCATAAAACAAAACAAGTAAAACACTCAACGATGAGGCTGCACCAACACTGTGAATATTAAAAAAACAGAATATATAAAGAAAATTCAATATAAGAGTATTGTTCAGAAACATAATTTGTATAAACAGAATAGAGAAAAATGTGAAACAATGTTAGATCTACAGATTTATTCAATTATGCTTTTAATGCAAACCACTTAAGATAACAGTTACATGGGAGTTGTTTTCACTTATTCAAAAAGGCTATCTATTAAAATGGGATGCAGGCATATGTTGTGCTTCTTCACAGAGAAAATGTAGAATCAACTATATCAGCTAAAGAAACGGCATATTTATCTCAGAATTTAAGAATTTTCTAACAACACAGTAGTCAAAAGATGAAGTATACCTCTCTGCATAGTAGTAGATTCCTTGTCATTGGAAGTATTCAGTGGTTAGCAAATGTTCATTTGTCAAGAACATCACTTTGGCAAGAGAGCATGACTGGTTGACCTAAGATTGTTTCTAACTTTGTTTGGATGACTTTATGTTGTGTTAGCTTCAGCTTTGTCATACTTGACTTATTTAATTTTATTTATAGCATGAATTTACTTTTTTATAGTATTTTGTGTGTATATAAATGTGCTATTTTCAACTTCAAAAACTTTTATATTTTATTAAATAATTCCTATCTTCATTGTTCTTTAATATAGGTAAGGTGTATATGATGATAATGCCAAACCCCAAGACCTGTCCAAGTTCCACTGCATTCCATTTTATGCCCTATTATTCCAAACAGAGGACAGAGAAATAGTCACAGGAACAGGTCCTGAAGCAGTGTTTGTTCAAATGTATCTTCCATAGGATGTCCAGGCAAGGAAAATATCAGACATCTGACTTCTTCAGAAATTATTCATGAAATAAACTGGGATAGGTGTAAACCAAGATTAAATGGGTCTTATGTTACCATTTTTATCCTACTGATTTAAAACCAAAACATAATAACAATAAATGCCTTAAACTGTCCATGACCTACTCATGAAACAAGCAGTGAAAGAGATGGGAAGAGAACTCAACCTCAATGGGTCAAGAAAGTAAATGCGTGAGAGGAAAGGTGATCTTGACAGGCAAGCAGAAATAGTCACATATAGGACTGTAACTAAAAAATAACGATATAAAATAAGTCTGTAATTTATTACTACTAAGAAATAGATAAACAAATATAGCATAAGTCTTATAATATTTAAAATATAGACCTGATAACACTTTTCTCTGGAAGAAAAGTATAAAAAAGAGAAGTACAAGAGTAGAGCGGCAAGAATATTGAGGCTCATCAAAAACAGTAAATTCTTAGTATAATATATGGTATGCATATTTATTCCATCAGAATGAAACAGAAACTCTTCATAGACATGCAGGTGGTGCTAATTAATAATTTCAAGTATTTAAAAACACATACCTTTAGAAGAAATGATGTTCCATCCACTTCTGCTTTGCCCAAGAGCTGACAAGTCAGGTCAAAATACTGCATTGGCTGAACATCACACAATTTTAGTAATGTCCAAGAAGGTGAAATATGAGTAGATGCCCAAACACGTAAGGCTTCTACCATTTTTTGGTCCTCAGTAGTAAAGTTAAAATACTTGCTTGACGTACGAGGTATGACAGGAGCTCCCAAAGTTCCCTCAAATGTCAATGATGCAAAGCCAGAGCTGGTGATACCCTGTGTCTCGTTTTTATATACTTGGATCTAAGAAAGAAAGTAAGGCAGAGTAGAAAACAGATACAAATAAAATAGCTTACTGATGCAGAACCCAGGAACAGAAGAAACTTGAGAGATTATAAATTTTGACGACATAATTAGATGATAATTCTTTACTATTTTTCATTTAATTAGCATATGAAATTATAAAATAAACTTGTACTATATCAAGATACACAAGTAACACATAAACTGTAAAACTCTACGTAAAATTCATTTACATTTTTTGAAGAGCTAGGTGGGAGTCTCCCTAATCCTACAAGCTTGCCTTTTTAAATTATTAGTTTTTTTAATCAGGATGTAATTTACACAAGAAAAAATTATCATAAATGACAGTTACTTATAAGTGTAACAGGGAAAACTAGAACACTTGAAATGTGACAGTGTAAGGTGAATAAAATGCAGCTGAGGCTAAAATTTAATCAGTGACTATAAGCAATAAGATATGCCACAGCCCTTTCTCTTTTCTGAATTTTGGGGCTCATTTATTAGATGCAAATACATTCATGTTTGTTACATCTTCATGAAGTGACCCTTTGTCCTTATGACATGTTCCCTTCAATACTCTCTGTATGACAGCAATACAGTTATTTCAGTTTCCTTATGTTTATTGTTTGCTTAGTATATTTCTTCTACAGTTTTAGTTCTAATTTGTTTGGGTCTTCAGATTTAAAGTGCCTTTCTTATAGGTAGCATGTATTTGTTTCCTGATTTTTTTATTCAGTTGATCTTTTCCTTGCAAATTGAGTGTCTGGTCCATTCACATACCATAGAAGGGTCCATGTTGCAAATGAAGGTCAAAGTAGTCTTGAATAATTGGAACTCTTCTGCCAGATTGTCTAATGTCAATTTGTTTTCTGGTGCTGCTTCTTCTACATCTTCCTCACTGTCTGGCATTGGTTTGGAAGCACTCATCTCCATCAAGTTTTATTCTGTTGATTTCTGGTACAGCGTTTATTAACTCTTAAATTTCTACAAGATTGATATCTTAAAACCCTTCACCTCCTCACCTTTTTTGCTCTACCTACAATCCTTTTCATGATTTTCTTAAATGGCTCTGAGGTAAATCCTGTGAAATCACACAGAACATTTGACACAGTTTTCTCCAGCAGGAATTTATTTTCAGGCTTGATGGATTTTACAGCTTTTTCTGTAACAATGATGGCATCTTCAATGATGAAATCCTTCCAGACTTTCACGATCTTCTATTGAGGTTCTCTTCCATTGCACTGACAATCCTTTCCACAGAGTACCATGTGTAATCAGCCTTAAAAAGTCTTTAGGATTCCCTGATCTAGAAGCTGAATTAGGGATGTTGTGTTTGGGGGGAAGTTTCCATGCCTTTGGCGTTGAACTCATGGGGTTTTGGGTGGCCAAGGGCATTGCTCAATATCAAAAGAATTTAAAAGGTAGTCCCTACTGGCAAGGTATTTCCTGACTTCAGGGACAAAGCATTGATAGAACCAATCCAGAAAAAGGGTTTTCATTGTTCAGACCTTCTCATACAACCAAAAGACTGGCAGTTGGTGCTTATTTCTTCCCTTCAAGGATCAGAGGTTAGTGGCTTTATAGATAAGAACAGTCCTGATCATAAACCTGACTGTATTTGTACAACACAGTAGAGTTAGCCTATCCTTTTCTGCCTTAAGTCCTGGAAGTTGCTTTTCTTCTTTACTAAAAAATGTCCTTTGTGTCATTTTTCTTCCCCAGAATATGGCACTTTTGTTCACATTAAAAACCTATTCAGGCAGATATCCTTTCTCTCCAATGATTTTCTTAATGTTGTCTAGGAACTCCTCTGCTGCCTCTTGGTCAGCAGAAGCTACTTCTCCTGTTATCTTGACATTTTTTAAGCCACCTCTATCTAAAATTATCAAGCCATCCTTTGTTGGCCTTAAATTCTCCAGCTTTAGATCCGAAACCTTTTTGCTTTGTTATATAATGACTTTGTTTTTTCTCAAATCTAGTATGTGTCTATAAGTATGTCTTTTTTATAGTAATCCTGTACCCACATAAAAGCCATAATTTCAATATGAGATAAAAAGGTATTTCACAAAAGTGTAAGGTTTTCACAGCTGCTGGTGTAGCTGCAGCAATGGCTTCATGAAATTTCCTTTTCTTTTTTTATAATGGTCCTTATGCTCGATTCATTTATCTTCAAATGGAAGGCAACTACAGCTTCAGACCTCGACCAATGCTGATACATATCAAGCAATTCAACTTTTTCTTGTAATGTCATGTTTCTCTGCTTCTTGGGCGCACTTCCAGCATTACTGGTGGCACTTCATATAGGTCCCATGATGTTATTCAAGGTTTACAATATTGCAAGGAACATGATGAAGAATAGTAAGAACCGGGAGATATCACTTTTTACTGCAATACACAATTTACTGGTAAGGTGAACTGCTCACAAGGAGATGATAATGGCATATAGCATTTTAAGCAGATACTTCCAACACTTGAACTCATCACAACAGCAACTGGAGATGGCTACAAAATTCTTATAGTAGTGCAGTATGTACTAGAGTTAATTTTATGCAGTTATGATTTAATCCTGCATCTTTATTTACATTGCTCTCAACTGTGAATGGCACCATGTATGGTCTGTGTTTGTGTGTAAGTTTTAATAAATTTCAACTTTTTAAAAATTTATTATTTCAGAGTATTACGGGGGTATAAACACTTTGGTTACACAAATTGCCTTTACACCGCCAGAGTCAGAGCTACAAGCATGTCCATTCCCCAGACAGCGTGCACCACACCCATTAGGTGTGAGTTTACCTAGATTTGTGTATATTTTATGGTAGTAACTGGCAAAATAGACTAGTATCTGCATATATTTTATGCATTCCAGATATGCCTTTTTCTTAATTTTTTCAATATTTTTAGGCTAAGTGATTCATTTGTGAGTTTTTTCAAATTATCACAAATCTCCAAAAATTATTCCAAATGTTTATTGAAAAAAAATCCGTGTATAAGTGTACCCATGCAGTTAAGCCCGTGTTGTTCAAGGATCAACTATATATCCTGTTAGAAGTCATACAACTCTTAACTCCTGGGGGCAGGAGGAGGATTAATGACCGCCCTGGATGGGGGTATGAGGGAAGTTTCTAGAATGCTAGTTACCAGAGTATGCTTATATTGTGAATGATGAGATATGTACTTCAATTAAACAACAACGAAAATAACAACTAAAAACATTAAGGGAGAGGTCTCATTCTTTGAATACAAATACTATAGGAAACAGGGCGTGAAAAATAAGCAATTTCTTGATGTTGGGATAAGCCTGTAATATATTGCTATGATGATAGTATTTCTTTCTCTTTTTATTTTCACACAAATATTCTCTACTATTCTTCTACTCTCAAGGAAATAGCATTAATAGATCAAAATAAGTAACTCCTACTGCATCTAAGAATAGAACATCTGGAATATTGTCCTTATTTATGAGTGTCAGACTGACCATGAGGGACAGAGTTAAACTGTAGCATTAGAAGAAAAAGACAACCAAGATAATGAAAGGGTTACATGGAAATCCATGTAACGGAGGGAAAGATGAAGAAATAGAAATGTTTAAAATCAAAGAGACTGAAAATTAAAGTATTTAAAAGCTGTCCAAAACATCATTAGTAATTTCCAAAGAAAAATTCAAAAACTGCATTGAACAAAACAAGTCAATTGAAGAAATACTACAGGAACAAGAATAATTTTGAAGAAATAATCCTTTGTTTAAGTTCTAAAATTCTTGTTTTAAAAAAACATGCTATTTAATAAGCTATACCTTCATATTAAAGGTTTTCTTATATTTAATTATTTAATGCAAGTATAATTTTAAAAGTATGTGTTCATATTTTGTAGAGACCATGGGTGGGGGGTTGGTAATGTAGCTATTGCCCACGCTGGTCTCCGACTCCTGGCCTTGAGCGATTCTCCCACCTCGGCCTCCCAAAGCACTGGGATTACAGGCGTTAGCCACCGTGCCTGGAATATCTGTTCATATTTTAACACATTTCTCACAAAAGAAGATCAACTGAATATGATTTTATACTTATTACCTCAATGTTTTCATTGTATTTGAATTAATAAAATAAACAGGAAAGAGTAGTATAATTTTCTAATTTTCATATATTTTTTTTCTTATTGACCTAAGGCTTTTTAAAAAAAGGTTCTTTGTCAAACTCCACAGATAAAACTTTTATAGCATCAATCTATATTTAGAAATGAGATGACAGATGGGAACTAGTCTTAATCATGGCATGTAACATATTTCTGAGGAAGAAGGGCAAAGGGTTTGTTAAATGATGATGTTTCCCATTGTAAATTATTTGAAGTCTGATACCATTTATATTTCTTCTTATTTCCTGAAAAGCTTGATGTCATGTTCTAACAAAGCAACCATATTAATGCTAACCAGCTTTAATGAACAATACAGAGTTCTCTTCAAACATACAAGTTTTATACAGTATGAACTATACCTTCAGTCTGTGAAAGCGAACAATATCTCCATTTTTATAAATTATTGGAAGGGCTTCATAGTTTCCACTAAAGAACAGGCAAGTTAACTTTACATTTGTCTGGTCCACAATTGTTACAACCGAGCAATAATCTGGAAAACACAAAAATATTTTACCTGCCTTTTAGAATGTCAAAGCATTTGATAAAATAAGAATATGCTTACTTCAAAACACCAAACTATTCTTCTCTTTAATTAAGTCTTCTAAGAGGATCAAAACAGACATCTTCTTGGCTCTCAACATTACACTGCCAACTTATTTTGGGAAAGTGTTTCATAAAAATTAATTTTAGAAAGTTTAGTAAAACAAAAATAAAAATCCTACTTAGGGTTAGTTTTCTGGAGAGGAAGTCACTTTTTAAATTACTTCAAAGTTTAGAAGTCATAAAACAGATAAACATTCAAATAAAACATACAATTTATGAAATAAACATAACTAAATTTAGAGTGCAAACAAAAGACTCTAAGATATTTGTAGAAAATATGAAGTCATATCTGCACTGCATAATTTATGGATTTGTGAAAATTATGTTAAAAATCTAGGATTTTACAGTATATAGTATAAATAAATAAAAAATTCATAGAAAACTATGTAATGATAAAAACTCAAAAGGGAAAATGCTAGTCACCTATAAAAATTATACATTATAACAAAAGAGAGTTATTTTATATAACTTAAACTGGCAAAACGATTTAATGATATTTGTGTTACCATGAAAACAGTAACTTCAAACACCGGTGGTATAAAAACTGTAATAGATGCTGTCATTTAAAAAAATTTTAAAGAACTGACACACAAAATCATATGTATTTATCAAGTAATATATTTTGTTTGAAAGTATATATTAATAATACATTATGAAATGACTAAATTCAGTTAGCTAATACATGCATCACCTCACAATAATCATCATTCTTGTGGTAAACATGCTTTACATCCACACTCTTAGTATTTTTCAAGACTGTAATATATTGTTAATCATAGTTATCATGTTGTACAATAGATCTCTTGAACTTATTCCTACTATGTAACTCAAATTTTATATCCTTTGACCAACATCTCCTCAATCCCTGGCCCTAACCATCCTGGCCCCTGGCAACCACCATTCTTTCTGCTTCTACGAATTCGACTTTTTTAGGTAACACATATAAATGAGAAACAGTATTTGTCTTTCTGAGTCTAGCTTATTTCACTTAACACAATGTCCTCCAGGTTCAACCATGTTGCTGAAAATGACAGGATTTCCTTCTTTTTCTTATGGCTGAATAGCATTGCATTATATATATTTACCACACTTTCTTTATTCATCCATTAATAGACACTTAGGTTCATTCCATATCTTGGCTATTATGAATAATGATGCAATAAATAGGAGAGTGCAGATATCTCTTCAACATAATGATTTCATTTCCCTTGCATATACACAGCAGTCTGCCAGCCCCTTTATCTGTGGCAGTTTCACTTTCCATGGTTTCAGTTACCTGCAGTAACCACAGTCTGTAAATATTAAATGGAAAATTCCAGAAATAAACATGAATCTTCCTTTGTTCAGTGTATCCACGGTGTCTACACTATCACCCATTTAGTCACTTAGTAGCTGTCTGAGCCATCATATCACCTGTCAAGGCACTGCAGTGTTTGTGTTCAAGTAACCCTTATTTTACTTAATAATGGCCGCAAAGTGCTAGGTGCAAAGCGATAAGACCTTAAATGTTATCATAGATAGGTATGTATGTAGAGGAAAAAACAGTGTATATAGGGTTTGGTACTGTATGTGGTTTCAGGTGATTCCTGGGGGTCTTGGAACATACCCCTTTGGACTAGTGAGGACAACTGTACCTGGTAATAGGATTGCTAGATCACACAGTTTTGTTTTTAGTTTTTTTGAGGAATTTCTGTATGGTTTTCCATAATGGCTATACTAATTCACATTCCCACCACCAGTGTACAAGGGTTCCCTTTTATCCAGTCTCACTAACAATTATTTTTTGTCTTTTTGATAATAGTCATTCTAACAGGTATGAACTGATTCCTCATCGTAGTTTTAATTTGCATTTCCCTAGATTAGTAATGTTAAGCATTTTTTCAAATAACTGTTGGCCACTTGTATGTCTTCTTTTAAAAAAATGGCTATTCAAATCCTTTGCCCATGTTTTAATCGTTTTTTCTTGCCATCCAGTTGACTTCCTTATATATTTTGGATATTAACCCCTTATCAGATATATAGTTTGCAATATCTTCTCCCATTCTATAGGTTGTCTCCTTATGCTGTTGATTGCTACCTTGGCTGTGTGGAAGCCTTTTAGTTTGATGCAATCCTATCTGTCTAGTCTTACTTTTGCTGCCTGTGCTTTTGAAGTCATATCTAAGAGCATTGCCCTTACCAATGTTATGGAGCTTTCCTTCTGTGTTTTCTTCCAGTAGTTTCACAGTTTTGGGTCTTTAAGTCTTTAATCCATTTTGAGTTGATTTTTGTATGTAGTGTGATATTATATGTCTAATTTTGTTCTTCTGAATGTGGTTATCCAGTTTTCCCAATACCATTTATAGAAAAGACTGCCCTTTTCCTATTGTGTGTTCTTGTTTTGTCATAAATCACTTGGCTATAAACACATGGGTTTCTGGGCTCTCTGTCCTGCTCCACTGGTCTGTGGGTGGGTTTTTATGTCAGTACCATGCTGCTTTGGTTACTATAGCTTTGGTTACTACAGCTTTGTACAGTAAGTCCTCACTTAACGTTGTTGATAGGTTCTTGGAAACTGACTTTGAATGAAACAACCTATAATGAAACCAATTTTATCATAGATTGATTGATACATATAAGAGTTAAGTTCCTAAGACATATTTCTGGTCTCAAAAATATCACAAAACTTTTAAGAAAAGACCTGGAATACTTTGAATATCAAACATTGAAATGTGAACTATACATACATTAAGAAAGATTAATAAAAAATAGTAAGATAATTATTAACCCAATTTTTGGTGTATAAGTGAGTGATGGTGGTCAGGGGGGTGGTGAGTTTAGTCAAGGAATAAATGTTTGCACAGTGAAAATTTTAAGGAGCATTTCTTAATACCACACAGTTCAAAAATAAGTAACAATATGGTGGCCTTGCTGAACATTTCGTATTGCTTCATTTATTAGTGTGTAGGATTATTGTATACTTTACAAATTTTTATTTATAATAATTTGTATTCATTCATTCATTTGCAACCTGCTTACTCCAGTTTAGAGTCATGGGTGGCTGGAGCCTATCCTGACAGCTCAGCACACAGGTTGGAACCAATACTGGACAGGACTCCACTTGAAGCAGGGCACACTTACACACCCCCACAATCACTTATACAATTTAGACACACAATTAACCAAATGTGCACATCTTTAAGATGTGAGAGGAAACCAGAAACAAAGAGTAGAAGAAATATGTATGGTTACAGAAGAGAATATAATGCTACTAATTCTGACAATAGAAAAGTAAAGATATACCTGACAGAAGACTTGGAGGAGAAAGTAGGCAATGATAATGATTAAAGTTGATTAAATAGGGAATGAATATATGATTTAAAGTTAATCAATAAAGAAAAAAGTGAATAAAAATGCAAAAGAAATAACATTTTCCATAGTATAAATGATTTGGATAATTTATAACAACTCTCTGAAAATACTAATTGCTTGATAAATTACAATTATGCGGTCACACTTTTAAAATCATTTCTCCACTCCTAAGTATTAATAAATCCCAGGGTAAAACAAATAAGCCAGGAGCTGAACCTGGGTGGAAAGCAAACATAAGTGTTAAGTGTGTTTATCTGGAAGGGCTCTTACCTGATATCTAGAACTTTATAAATTAAACACCAAGTCTGAAAAATGAAACTATACCACAGACTGTTGCAAAGTGGGAGCTGAAACTGAGATATCAGCGTACACCAATGACCTTAAAGAGGCAGCAGGGGAAAAAAAAAAACCACCTGCCAGCACAGGGAATTAACAAAACAAATCAAACCAGCAACAAAAAACTATGCCATGCTTTGAAAATGAAAGAAAAATAATAATAGCCCAATTTGTGAAGGAACTGGCATCAATACATTCAATGAAATTCCTATAAAAATCCTTAGTTTGGTTTTACCTTTTGTTTTATTTTATTTTTTGGTAACGGCATATGACATGCTGATTCTAAAGTTTACATAGAAGAGCAAAGGGCTACTAATATGTAAGATATACTCGAAAAAGAAGAATGCAATGGGATACTTGTTCTGTTGAATAGCAAGAGTAAAAAATTAAATCAAGATAGTATAGTGTTTTCTAAAAGAAAAAAATCCTCCTCCAGTAATATGAGTTTTTAGTGATAAAGAGAACAAAAAAACCCCCACTTATCACTTCTGTCCTATATTTGTACGTTACCTACACAAAAGTTAATTCCTACTAGGTACATTAAAAGTTTTATCTAAAAACAAACCCCACTACGCATTACACAGCAACTGTTCTTCCACATAGCATATCATTTATGTTACCTGATATCCAACAAGTACCCTGTAATAGGGGATTTGGGGTAACAGCTTATAGCGTTTCTTCAAACATCATGCTGGCTGTTAACTTTGCAGCTGGATTTATGAGCATATTACCAATACTGTCATTTGAACCTGCCTATGCTATAAGCACAACTGTGAATAATGCCTCTGTAGATTTAGTTCCTTTTTTCCACCAATGGTGACACAATTAACCAATTTCAAAGAGAAACACATGACTCGTTTGCCAAGAACAATGTACTTTGAATAAAACACAAATACTGGAAGGTTTTGTTTCTTAAAAGTTCATGACAGGCAAAACACAACGGCAAAAAGATCACTATTCTACAAAATCCAATTCAGGTACATATCATCAACTTGTTAGTTTTACATTTGTTTCTTGGTAGCTTCTGTAAAATCTCATAGCACAGATTCATTTGCAATGGAATACTTGAACTTGCTCTTCATATTTGTACCAGAGAACTATTCACTATTTATAATGTTATCTTAAGCTATAGTAATTCTACGTTACTCCTCTCACTTCAAATGCTTCAAAATCACCCACTTTTATAAACTGGGGATATAATGCCAGAATAAAACTGCAAATTGGGCATAAATAATAATAGCTAAATTTAAATGATAGCCAAGATGAACTGACAAAGCCCAGGCCTGTAGCACTTACATAATATTGAAGAATGTTAATAACTCTAAAAAAGTTAATTGTGATTTTGGTAAATAATCAGGCTTAATCTAAATTTCAACACATTGAAAACTGTTTCATGTTTTGTTTTTTCTAAGAAATGCCAACCTTTCAAAACATTACTTGACAGACTGCAAAAGATTCTAGGTAACACTTTGAAAAAACACTGACTTATTATCTAAGGGGTCTTTATAGGGCCACCCTAGCTTTTCCAGTAACTTTGAGCAACTTAGAAAAAAGATCCTTGCTTCTCAAATAAAAATACTGCATAACCCAAACAGTGTTGCAGAGGAACTTTACTGAGCCCAAGAGAGCAGCAGCCTTGGCTATACCCACCTATGCACCTATATTCTGAAATTCTCATATAAACCCTCAAACAAGGACACAATGCACACATTCTTTCCCGTGGCCCTCCCCCATCCCTGTTTCCCTAGAAGTGACTGTGTCAGGTTTGGAGTTAGGGTGGAATGGATTGCCAGGAAAGGGAGAAACAATCTCAATGGATGTCCCAAGTGCAGCCACAACATTTGTGTGTGCCAGGGAGTGTATACTTGCATGCTCAGAATCCTGAGTGTGTAAATGGGATGGCTAAATGTACTCATATAGGTTTATGTAAAAGAGGACTCTCTTCAGTTGTATCAAGACTTGGCTGAGAGGCCTGAAATCCCCACATTTGTGTGCTCTCATCTAAATGACTGTATACCTGGATGAAAATGGCATTTCTTTAGATGGAGTACACTTGTGCACTGTACATCTAGACCACCAGCATGCTGAGTCCTTGTTCCTAATATTCTTTTGGCTTCTATTTCCTCCTTTGGAAGTAATATCACTTGTGACTTTTAGCAAGTATAAACCAAAGAGATCCACCATGTGCTCAAATGTTTTCATAAAATAAGATTTTATTAATACACACATAGGAGTGGGAAGGAGAGAGGGAGGGAGCAAGTGAATTATTATTATTATTATTATAGAAGAATAACCTTGCTTGCATAGTTTGAGTAACTCTGTCTGGAATTTAAATCTCCTTAGGAATTCCCTCCATCATCCTACATGCTAAATACCTTTATTTTGGTTAGTATTTTGTATTTTAGTAGCAATAATCCCTATTTAGTCTCTGCTTTACTGTTTTCCAGTGCAAGTATTTTTAAATTTTAGTCCATAAATGAGTCTAAAATTTATTGTCTGACTATTGTTATGTATAAGTACTATTCAGTGAGAATATTAAATAAATAAGGCATTGTCCCTTCTATGAGGTTTCCTGATATTGACTAATACTCTTACAGACCAACGTTATATTCTTAACTTGTGTGTTATTTTGTGTCAACTTTGCTGGTGTATAGAGTTTATGCTCTGTATAGGTAATGACTCATCATCATGATAAAGGCAGAATTAATGATGCACATGACATTTTCCATAATAACTGAAAACTGACATTTAAGCTTGGCACGGATGAAGAGATAGCCTTAAGACGGCCCTAGATTCTTGGTGAGCATTACATTAAGCATTCACATTTTAGAAAAGTGATAAAAACACAAGTTTTTATACATTTCAGATGTAACCTTGCAATTCAAAATGTTAGGCCACAGAAGAGACCTCAAATTCAATTTCTAACAATGATTCAAGATTAACCAAAGAGTCTGAAATTAAGTCTAATTCTCAAGAAAAATTAGGTTTTGGTAAAGGATATTTAGAATCCTAATATTCAAATAAAATTAATAAAGTATAAAATACATAACTGTCAACATTCCAATTTATAGAAGCTGAATAAAGTGCTTTACTTCTTCTCAGTACTTTGTTCCCAGGCTTAAACGGGGAAAATCGCATTATTTAATAGTTAACAATTATTGAGGGCTTACTATATGCCAGGTATGTACTAAGCAATCTATATATATTATTTCCTTGAATTCTTACACAGCTGTATGTAGCAGATAACATTGCCTCCAGCTTAGAAACAAGGGAACTTAGTTTCTTAAAAAGGCTAGGTATGGTACCCAAGTCTATCTTATAGGTCAAAGAGCTGAAAGTAAATTTAGCGTGTCTAACTTCTGTATTATATTAATAGCATTTACTATTTTATACATTTGTCTTGAACCATTCTAAAGTAGAATTTAAAGAAACATATTATAATGAAATTCATCTATAAATTTCCACACAAACAGATCCCATGGACATCATCATAGAAAGACTCTATGATAATTCATTCTTACAAAGCTTATAATATATGCTATTTTTACACTCTGTAATAATTGAGATTGGTTTTTTGACTCATAAGCTTAATGAATAAAAGAAAAGACAAAAAAGAGAAAAAAAATGATTATCTCCTGAGGTATCTGAACAAAAGTTAAATCCTAGTGGAAAGACAAAGGCAATCAAAGAAGATGTGTGCTTAAGTGTGAGGCTACTTAAAGAGGAATTAATTGAACTGTGAGTGGTAAGAGGAAAAAGTAGAGAGCACAGTGTTATAAATCACAGGTCAGCAAATTATGGCCCACAGGCCAAATCTACACTACTGCTTGTTTATTATCTTTTCAAGGAATTCAACTTAGTTTTTACAAAAACACTATTTTCATATTCATAAAGTTTATACAATATTTAATGAGGTTACTTAATTAGAATAACAACTAAGAAGAGTATCAACATATTTGAGAATGAACAAATTTGTAAGACCATAATTCTTATAAGAATTCAGCTTCATGAATGGGAATAGAAATGAGTAGGTATATCAATCGATTCCCAGTTCTGAGAGGTCAGTTACAAGGCTTTATAGGTAAGGAAAGGATGGTTAAGAAAGTTTCTACTTTAAATAACTTAGCTGCGGGAAGATGCCTAACGTGTCACTGAAATAAATTATATATATGTGTATAACAAATATGTGTACATAGCAAGTATTTTTCAGAACAGTGACTGTACAGAAGATTTCTAAAGAATGCCAGACGGGAAGCAGATATCTTTTAATTGGAAAACACGGATAGGCTTTCAGATTTAGTGTTAAGTCTTCTCAGTTAACAGCATTTATAACATAGTAGTTGCTCAATCATCTTAACGAAAGTAACACGTTATGACCTACAACCTGTGGCACTTGTAAAAGTTCTACCCCTCTGAAGCTTCTGACAGACACTTAAGTCACTTGGCCTCTTTGTGCCTCTATTTCTTTATCTGCAAAATGGGGATTAATAATGGTATTCACCCTGTAAGACTATTGTTAGAATTAAATAAGTGATTATATGTATAGTTCTTACAATAATATGTGGAACATAGTTAAGTGCTATATAAGTGATGGCTGGTAGTAGAAGTAGCAGCAGCAGCAAAAACAGTATTTCTGCTATTGCTAATCATAGCACTCTTTTCTAATGAACCTAGATATGACCTTAGAATCTGTTTTAAAGTATCTAATATCTAAAGATATTTTGCCAAGATACAGTGCCAAACTGGTCTTAGATGGCATGTGAAATGAAAAGTATAGATTTAAGGGATTACAAAGAAATTTCAATTTGAATTTCCACTGGAATTTCAATTAGTTGCTTTTAGATATGGTGCTATCAACCTTCCCAGAGAAGAATCTTATAGTTAACAAGAGCATCTTGTTCTGAAAAGAAAATTAACATGGGACACAAAGAGTTTCTGAAAAGATGCAGGGTGGAAAACAGCATTAACCTGTCTTATCTTGTTCACAAAATAAATTAAAAAGCCAAAGAGATAAGACAATTTTAATGGAGCAAAAGGGTAATCAAGGGCCAAAAAGACCTAATAGCTTAAAACTTAAGAAAAAAAAAAGCTCACCAGATGATGCATTGTGTCAGTTTGAAGAAATGCTCAATTTTCTTAGGGCAGCAGTTCTCAAAGTTTTGTCTCCAGGGGAGACAGGGTGAGGGAGTCCCAAGATTACAGTATTCACCAGGTCAAAACTATTTTCATAATTCCTAAAGGTAATCTGTGTTTTTAACTGTGTTGATATTTGGACTGGTGGTGCAGAAGCAATGATGAGCAAAACTCCTGGTGTCTTGGTAACAAGAATCAAGGCAGTAGCACCAAGCTGCAAAAGAGGTTGCTGTATTCATCACCACCGCAACCTAATATTCAAATAAACAAAATCCAAAACAGTTTTACTTAAGAATAACAATGTTCCTGATGAAGCAGTAAATATTATATTTTAGAACTACCGTATGACCCAGCATCCCACTGCTGGGTATATATCCAAAGGAGGGGAAATCAGTGTATCAGAGCATATCTGCACTCCCATGCGTATTGTAGCACTATTCACGATAGCCAAGATTTGGAATCAACCTAAGTGTCCATCAGTGAATTAATGCATAAAGAAATTGTGGTACATATACACAATGGAATATTATACAGCCACAAAAAAGAACAAAATCCTGCCATTTGTAACAACATGGATGGAAGTAGAGAACATTATGTTAAGTGAAATAAGCCAAGCACTGAAAGACAAATCTCGTATGTTCTCACTCATATGTGGGAGCTAAATATTAAAAACAATTGATATGACGACAGAGAGTAGAATGATGGTTGCCAGAGGGTGGAAAGGGTAGCGGGAAGAGGGGTATAAAGTGGGCATGGTTAATGGATACAAAAATATAGTTAGATAGAATGAACAATATTTGATAGTACAACAAAGTGACTATAATCAACAATAAGTTATGGTATACTTTTAAATAACTAAAAGAGTAGAACTAGAATGTTCTTAATACAAAGAAATGACAAATGCCTGAGGAGACAGATATCCCAATTATCCTGATTTGTTTAAGTCACGCTGTATGTATGCTTGTATCAAAACCTTACATATACTCTATGAAGACTCACAACTATTATGTACCCATGATAATTAAAGATTTTTAAAAAGTTATTGTATTTTGACCCTTGAGTATATGTCTTAATATTCTGTGTGTACACAGAATACATAACACAAAGTAAACATAAAATAGTTTGGCTGCTTAATGAGGTACGATGGCTGTCTTGAAGAAAAGTGTGTAATTGTTTGAATTGTGAGTTGAACTGGCCACTGTTTTTATGGAACAGTACTTTTACTTAAAAGCACGACTGACAGACAAATTATAGTTATTCAGACTTTGGTATTTGTCAGACATTTTCTCAAAAATGAATCTGTTGGTTCAGGGGAAAAATGGAAATATTTTTGCCAAGGAAACTCAAAGTTTTTAAGCTAAATTTAGAATTTTGGAAAACTTTCACCTGCCCACATGATATTGATAGCTTCCAATACTTAGAAGGCTTTTCTGATGAAACTGACGGGTGACATAAATAATCATGAATTTTTGGGACTGGTAAGTTTTGGTACTGTGTGGTATTTTGTACGATGAAATGTGTCAACATTTAGAAGATCTGCTTATGTCAGAAAATCAGTGTTTTTCAAACATTAATATATCCATACTCACTGTAATTTTGTGTCATGTAAAACTTCCAACCAGCATTGCAAAACTATTCACCCTAAAGCTCAGGGCTCCACATTAACGAATTGTTTTAGTTTTATTCAAATAACTATAGCTACTCCAGTGGAGTGACTAAAGGAAGGAGCACGTAAGTTGCACTCAGAAATACTGCATACTGAAAAGATGAACTGAAAAATTGTAAAATCCCCCAGTTCACTATTTCTCAGATTTATTTAATTTCTCCATTTCCATAGCTGTAATTTTGGACTACTGTTATAATCTGGAATTATTTTTCCTACCTTTCAGGTTTTCTTTTCTCCATTTCAAATTACAAACAGCAATCAGAATAGCATTCTTGAAACTTTCCATCACATCACCCTTTTACTGAAGAACATTTAGTGCTACCACATTACGAATATTTTTGAGTTGTACAAAATATTAATATATAAAGATATATATACATATCTGTATATCTATATAGTTAATTACAGAACTAGCAAATAAAGAACTACTTAATATCAGAAATGTAAAAACAGAATTAAATATATATATTACTTCATTTGATTTTAAGTTTACATCTTAGCCTATTAAATCTAACTTTTAGTATTTTCTTTGCAGGCATATGCACACACACAATTCGATTCAATCACTGAGCTGTAGGCTCAGATACACTTACAATCTCAATATTTTCAACATACCATCTACGTGCTATAAAGCCAGCTCTCTAGAATGGCATAACCATTCATCGGAATGTTCTCAGAATCTCCTTAAGTTATCTATAAAATGAAGAGTTAAAATAAAATACCATCTTGATATAGTCATATGTTGCTTAATGATGGGGATATGCTCTGGGAAATGCATCATTAGGTGATTCGTCATTGTGTGAACATCACAGAGTGTACTTACACAAGCCTAGATAGTATATATTTGTATATTTTTATTTATATCTATTTTTTCATTTGGAAAACCAAATATCTCAGCACCATTACTGAATATCAATCATTTCCCCTAATTAATCTGCAATGCTAATAACAAGTGCCATATATCAGGTTTCTACATATGCTCCATTATAATCTTATGGGACCACTGTCATATGTGGTCTGTTGTTGACTTAAACGTCATTATGCAGTGTATGACTGCATATTTATTTATTAAAATATGTACATATTTGTAAAAGAAAACAAAAATTCAGGTTAATAAAACAAGTGGCACCAAAATAAATATATTCAATAATTTCTCAAGAATAAGGACGAATAGCAATCTAAATGAAATATTAAATAGCTTTCAGGTTCTCTCAATTAGCATTAGATTTATGGCATGATTGGAAACTAAGCTACTCATTTTAACAACGACAACAACAACAACAACAAAAAAAATAAGGCAAATTGCTAAGACAGGTTTTACTTGATTGTTCCAGGAAAGTGAAGTGCTCTCCCAAAACGGGAAAAAAAAAAAAAAAAAATTCTTTAATAATGACTTCACAAAATAGTAAAAATATTTTCTTCATGCCTTATTTTTCACTCTTTCCCAAATGAAGGCACAAAGCTAATGGTAATTTAAAAGTCTATCTTCTTGATAGCTAATGTCACCAGGGAAAGTGGGGAAGGTCAAAAAACCTTTAATCAGCATTCTTATTGTACCTTAATAATAAATAGTCCCTATAATATATATATTTATACTGTTGATAAAATATTGACTTTAAATGCTTTAGAACTGCATCATATTTAAATTGCTGACAAAGTATTTAACTAGTTTAACACTTTGGTAATACTTCGCATAGCTTGATATAATAGAAAAGGATAACAAATGATAAATTAAGCCCTCTATTCTACAATCCTGAGCAATTCACCTAATTTACTCAGTAAATTAAGTATAAATTGCCTTGGAGTTTTATTATAAGGGAAAGCTGCTAGTTTATCTAAGCAAGGTTTTTAATCAAAGCATGCATGCATAAATTATAAAATCCGCAAGAAATTCTTCCATGAAAGTTGCTCCATTTCCTTTTTATCCACTACAACACTGCTGTTTTTAAACCAATGAGTACTTCAGCAACACTTCTCCATTTGTATAAAAGTGTATTACTGAAATATTCAAATAAAAGATATGAAGGCAAATCACCGAATCAAGGCAATATTAAATGGTACAATCTTATTTCTTTTACAAGGAAATTTACTATACAATACACAAACAAGAACACTCCCTTTATTATGTTGATAGGAGGTTACATAATTTCCCATTTTTTATTATGTTGCAAAAGAAAATAGAAGGTAGGAGTGAGAAGAAAGCATAAATATTTTGATAAAATACTATGATATATACAGTGACATAAATTAGAGAGATGACAGATACTGCATGAATTCATAAATGTTATTCTGGTGGAGTTTCACTCTAAGTTTTATGCTATAAATCGAGCAACCACAGGTCATAAATGGTAAACCTAGGTGTAACAATTGATATTAAGATTAGCAATGGTCTCAACCTTCACAGCTTGTACTTAAAATAAGGGAGACAAAACAGTAAGTTTTAAAATAACTACAAAAGTATATAGATATTCAGAAATAAAAAGGAACAAAGTACTGATACATACTACAACACGGATGAACTGCAAAATCATGCTTTCATCAAAGCCAGAAGCAAAGAGACTACGTATTATATCAGTCTATCTGAAGTGCCTAGAATCTAGAGATAGAGGGCATTAGTGGTTGCCCAAGGCTGGGAATGGGGATGAGGACTGACTATAAACAGAACAGGAATCTTTGGCATGGCGCTACATGTTCATGACTTTCCCATCCACAAAAATAAAATTTGTTCTTCTTGATTAAATCAGGTAGGATCAATCTGAATGTCAGCATGTGAAGTTATATTGATATTTCTTGTCAACTATCACCTCCTCTTCTCTTCTATTTGACATTAAAAGTTACACTGTTTTTTTAAACTAATTTTAATTATACCTTGGGAGACAGCAAATATAAACACACGTGCTCTACTATCTAAATCCATCTTAAGTTTGATAAAAACTATAATCATGAATGAGGTCAGAGGTCAGCAAATTATGGCCTGTAGGCCAGCTGCTTGTAGTTATAAAATTTTATTGCAACACATTCATTTTTATAGCCTCTATGGCTGGTTTCATACTATAAGGTACAACTGAGTAGCTATGACAGAGACTCTATGTCCTGTAAAGTCTAAAATATTTACTATCTGGTTCTTAAAGAAAAACGCTGACCTCTGAACTAGATTAATGATGGGCATACAAAAAGAATGCCAGAAATAAAGGACTAATAAGCAGAATATTGATGTAACTATAAGCATATGGAACAGAAAAAGAAACTAAAGTGAACTGCACTATATTTAATACCTACTCTTCAAGAACTCATTTCATTTTCAAAGCAATGGTATCAGTATACAAACAGCCCAGCATCAAACACAGCGATATTTACATTATCAATCTCTAAAATTTCAAGAATAATTTAGGATGGGAAATAAAAGTTCCAATGATTTAAGAAGCTCATATTCAAAGCAACTTAATTACTTCTAATAAGAACTAATCAGAAAAATTGTTTAAGATAAAAAAAACACTCAAGGCCGGGCACGGTGGCTCACGCCTGTAATCCTAGTTCTCTGGGAGGCCGAGGCGGGCGGATTATTTGAGCTCAGGAGTTCGAGACCAGCCTGAGCAAGAGCGAGACCCCGTCTCTACTAAAATTAGAAAG
>NW_012148908.1:1135366-1138219 GCF_000956105.1 Propithecus coquereli | reverse complement strand
AAAAAAAAAAAAAAAAAAAAAAAAAAAAAAAAAAAAACCACTCAAAAGGGACTATCAATTTCACTCCTAGGTATATATCCAACTAAATGAAACCATATGTCCACACAAAAACATGTATACCAATGTTCCCAACAGCATTATTATAACAGCCAAAAGATGGAAAGAATCTCAATGTCTGTCAAGTGATGAATGGATAAATCAAATGTAGTCTATCCATAAAATGGCATGTTATTCAGTTACCAAAAGAAATAAAGTACTGAGATATGCCACATGATAAATCTTAAAAACATTATGATAAGTAAAGAAGTTGGTCACAATGGCCCAGATATTATATGATTCCATTTATATGAATAACACAGAATAAACAAACCAGTGGTTACCCAGGGCTAGAAGGAACAGGAGGAGTTTCAGAGGTTGAAGGCTAAGGGGTGCAGGGTTTCTTCTCAAGGACATGAAGGTGTTCTAAAACTGATTGTGGTGGGGGATGTGCAACTCAATGAATTAACATACTAAAAGCTACTGAACTGTATACTTTAAATGGGAGAATTATATGGTATGTGAATTATATCTAAAGTTGTGAAAAAAAAACTATTAGCATCAGCTGCTTTATGGCACTAAATGTATGTATCACAGTTAAAGTGCCATGTAATTTCTAGATATTATTTACATGTTTTCTTTCAGGTTTTACTTACCACTAAAACTATTCTAACCTAGTCATAGTCAGTTAGAATTAGAACAGCTACCAATTAGATTATTGCCCTTCCAATGCTTCCCAACTAAGCCATCAAATTCTTGTTTCGCTGATTTTCAGACTCAGAAAATTGGGCTTGAAGTCAAGTTTCACATTGATGAGCAACAGCTAGGAATACCATGAGGTGGCATTCCTGTATAGTGTGTGTGATTTGTTCCAAAGCCTTTTGGAATAGGGGAGTGCATAACCATGCCACTCATCAGCAACTTACTGAACCCTTTTGACTCTGAGTTTCCACATGTACAAAATAGTGAAGACACTATATCACACTTAGGGATTTTTGTAAAGTAGGAACAGATATCATATATGAAAGACATGATAGAACTAAGTAAGTAATAGCTGCATCACTGTTATGTGGAGAGCCACACTCCTGAAGAGCGAGGCAATGAACATTTCACAGGAAATAATATCTGCTTTATTAACAACTCAGTGTACTATATTATGCTTCTAAATCTTTATAATATTATAAATATTATATATACAATACAATATTCAAAATTCATATGCCTCTTCAATTGAAAATGGAGTAAAAATTATACTGATATCTTCTATGTTCTGACGGTAGATATATTTTGGTCCAAAATTTATCATAAAGTAAAGATTACTTGGTAAGAGTTAATGCAACTCAACCAGGAATTTTAATTATTAGACTTCTTTCCCTAAGAAGGATGGAGAAGATGAGCCCCAAAACATGCAGTTTTACCAGAATCTTGGGAAGAAAAAAGGCGGTAAAAGATAAGTCTGCAATTTCTAGTATAATAATGTCAAATGTCTTTCCTAAAAACTTTCCATAATATCTAAGTATAGAAATAAAGATATGAGAGTTAAATATTAATTCATTCACACATTAAATATTGAAAATGATATATACTAAAAACTATGCTAGATGTTATAGCAGAAAGAGAAGCTAGAATCAAACAGACCATTAAATCACACTCTGATCACTGCAGTAACAGGTACTTTGGAAACATACGGGGACGCATCTAACACAGAGATGAGTTAGGGTGAAGATAGGGGTGAGTAAAAAATGCTTTAGAGCAGGGTTTTTCAACCTCAGCAGCACTGACATATTGAACTGGATAATTCATGATTGAGGGTGGAGGAAGGAGGAACTGTCCTATAGGTTATATGATATTAAGCAGTATATCTGGTTTGTATACTAGATTCTAGTGGTGTCACCCTAGTTATAACAACTAAAATATCCCATGGGGCAAAATCACCCTGGATTGATAACCCAGAAATAGCTATTTTAAGTTTTGAAGAAGAAATTGTACTCTAGGAAGAGAATAGTAAGAACAAGACCCAGAATCAAGAAGCCAAAAGTAAAGTGAGGCATTTGTGAAGCCACAAGCATTTCATTAGTGCTACTAAAGGGAGAAAGGCTAGAGGTATTAAAAAAAAAAAAAGAGTTAGAAACTGAACTTTCTAAATTTGTCACCTATAAGAAATAAATAGATATCGTATTTCAGGTGTGTGGAGTGAGTACTTATGACACTGCCTTGCATTAAACAAATGATAGACTCAGTAATATTCCATTGACTTTGTAGAGTTTTGCTCTTCAGCAATGAAATGCTAGACTAACAAAGGGCACATTTTTGATAAGTTCCTCCATTTTTTTTCCCATCAGTGAGTTGTTAACATATATAAATACATTTCTGTCACATTTCTTACATATTCACAAACTTGAAAAGCTGTATGTTACTAAGGAGCAGATTTGTATTGCCTTGATTTAGTTTGATACAGGTTGAATAAAGTTCTTTAGCCTGCTGGGTAGGCTGAGCTCTACGGAATAACATTATAAAGTATACTGCCATTAAATTCTCATTTTGTGCCCCCCAAAACCCTCAAAACTTACTATAATTTCATTGTAGCTAACTCTACTAAACTTCAGCTTCATTTAATTGAATGTTGAAAAGCGTTGTAAGAATCTCAAATATATATATCATACTATATTGACCCCCCAAACCTGGAACTTCTAGAAATGAAAAGATTGTGATTAATGTGTAAATAATATTAAGAGAATAAAACTAGTAATAATAAAAGGCTAATTACCTTGATTTCTAACACATTCCTTCTAAGATCTGATCATACATCATTAAAAT
>NW_012148908.1:1121419-1134789 GCF_000956105.1 Propithecus coquereli | reverse complement strand
TGAGTTCCATATAAATCCTAACCTGGTTTCAAAGATTTTTAAATCCAGATACCAGTATGCACATTGCAAATACACTCAACATATCCCTATAGGCTATAAACATATACTAGACTTAAAATGAGGAAACCAAAAGACTGAAATTCGTAAGTAGATTGTATTATTATACAGAAAATCAGGCTTGAGATGAAGAATCATACCAACCAAAATACCCTCCAAAAACTCCTATGGAGATTGCAGCAAAGACTCTGCTCAATGATTACAAATTGGGCATTATCTGAAAAACCAGCCCCTCTTAATTGAAGAAATGTATCACAGGTCATATATTGGGAGAAGAAACTTCATCTCAGGCTCTCTGTTAGGTGTTGCCCCCATAGATCACTATATACAGGCATACATATTGTAAGTGATCATATATATGACATTATTTAATAAATGATTTTGAAACAATAGATCAAACATTAGATCTCATATTACATATAAAACAAAATTTCAGGCAATATAAGCAACATTTGTTTTAAAAAATATAAATGAATTTTAAGAAAACGTAGGTTTGTATTTTCAGACCTTAGAATGGGTAAAGCCTTTCCAAACAAAAAACAGAATCCACAAGCATTTAAACATGTATATTTCAAAAATTACCAGCAGGAAAAGTAAAATGCATATAACAGCTGGAAAAAGCATCGCTAACATGTATGACAGAGAGAGATTAATATCATCAATATATAAGAAGCATCTAGAAATAACTGAAAAAAAGACAAACAACTAAACCAAAAAATAAGGAAGGGAAGATATTTTGATTTTCTTAATCGATGATGTGGAGAGCAGGTGGGGGGAGTAGTATAACGACACAGATGGCAATCAAAGGAATTTTTAACTTGACAGTAATTTTTGTGAAACCAAATATTAACAGAATCCATTTGACCTGAGTAGTAACATAACAAAGCATTCACTGACAGCCACTTAGAATATCTTATTTGTAATAATTCTTACAAATAATCTTTTAAAGACCAACTACCAACTATGATAGTTCTATCCTAGAAATAAAGTTGCTGACTGCATATATAATCAATACAATGTAAACAAATCATTTTAGCCCTATTGTAAATATAGAAAACCATAAAATAAATATAGAAAATGTTTTTTTTTTTTACTTTGGTATAAAATATAAACTAAGTATAATCCACAAAAGTGCATTAGGTCCTTAATAATGATCCCTTAGAAAAAGAATGCTATAAGAGCATAAAATTATGCTTTATTATACTGTTGACATTCCGGTGTTTAAAATCATGTTTAAGGCCGGGCGCGGTGGCTCACGCCTGTAATTCTAGCTCTCTGGGAGGCCGAGGCAGGCGGATTGTTTGAGCTCAGGAGTTCAAAACCAGCCTGAGCAAGAGCGAGACCCCGTCTCTACTAAAAATAGAAAGAAATAAATCGGACAACTAAAAATATATAGAAAAAATTAGGCGGGCATGGTGGCGCATGCCTGTAGTCCCAGCTACTTGGGAGGCTGAGGCAGGAGGATCGCTTGAGCCCAGGAGTTTGAGGTTGCTGTGAGCTAGGCTGACGCCACAGCACTCACTCTAGCCTGGGCGAAAGAGTGAGACTCTGTCTCAAAAAAAAAAAAAAAAAAAAATCATGTTTAAGTCAACCACAGCAGTTGGCTTTTGAAATTAAAGAGTTCACCTTTTTATTATATTAGATTAAGTATGAAATGTCCAACTTCTTTAAGTACTAAGTCTGACAGTTGATATCTCTGACACTGCACTTTGACACTTCTTCTCTTATTTTTATTATGAAGGTATATCCTCAGTGTTTCAAATACACAGTTTGGCTTGCGATTATCTTCCAAATTTTTTTTTTAGAGCGATTTTTGTGAAAACATGGATAAGTCAAAAATTCATGTTATTTTCAAATATAAGTTCAGTCATGAAATCAATGCTGCGCAGATATCTTGAGATATCAACGAAGTGTTTGGGAAGAATGAGGCTAATAAACCCATAGTATGCAATGGTTTGAGAAGTTCGTTTCTGGTGATTTTAATCTTGAAAATGAGCCACGTGGGCAACCTGAGACCAAGGTGGAAAATGATGAGCTGAAAGCTGTAGTGGAAGCAAATACATCTCAGCCTAACACGTGAATTAGCAGCAAAGTTTGACATTACTATTCCAACAATATTGGGCCATTTGAAACAAATCAGCAAGATAAAGAAGCTGCACAGATGGGTACCACATGAGTTTCAGAAGAGAAATGAAGAGAAATCCTCTCAAAGTTTGCCTTTTTTGTTGTCACAACATAAAGGCGAACCATTTCTACAACGTATTGTTATGTGTGATAAAAAAATGGACTTTTTCCCCCCTTCTTTTGTTCTCTTCATTCACAAACTCATTGTTAATGAGAAAACAGGTGGGGCAGATTAATAACAACTAGGATCCTAATCTACTCTTTCCAACTCAAATACTGGAATTTGACACTTTCCATAATATTCTGGCCATCAGGTTCTCTTCTCCCTGCCCCCATCTTTTTTTTTTTGCCTTCAGAGTCCTTTGCAAAAGAAACTATACTGCCTGGCATTCTAAATTATCCCTAATTTCCAGGTGGAAAAATAAGACAGACAAAGTGCCTAAAAACACTGGGGACTATAGTTTTAAAAAGAAGACAATAATTAATATATTCTTGCTTTAATTCTTCTCTATATACCACAGTAAAATATTTAACAAAGTCCAAGAGATTACTGATATGCGATAAGAATTTATGACTTTATAATACATTAATGGGGCTATCAATAACAAACTTGTTCAGTGAACTAGAAAAAAGTTACACTATAAAGAGTGATTCGTTATTCTGTTTACACAGTATTGAAACCATCAAAACATTTAAACACCCAGAAAGTTCAAAATAATACTAAATAATAAATGATAACTCTGAAATACTGCGACACCTTTGAAGCACCTTCTAAATGACCAAAATCAGATGAAATTTTGTTCGGTATAACTTCAGTTAAGTTTTTTTTAATACGGAGCTATATTTTTAAATTGGCAACCCATGTATGATATATATGAAACCTTTAAGTGACTAGATTGTTCAATAAATAAAATTTTACATTGTTTTACTGTTATGAACTAATGAGCTTATAATTCAGAGAAACCCTTTTAAGAAATTCTAGCCTACAGAATGACATGTTCAAATTGTTTGGTCCTATTAATTTCATTAGCAAAAACCTCTAATTTCTTTATAAGGTATTTAATTCCTCTGAATATCATCTTTAAAGGGCCTGACTTGATTTTGTCAAAAAAAAGATCACAAGTAAAGCTTAACCCTCCTGTCTCCAGGTTCTTTATGAGTTTCAGCTCAGGGTTAGCCAGCACACTGACTTTCCTATGAATTTTCCACAGTACCAACTTTAACACTTACCACAAAGTGTCCTGTCCTCCTCTAGGCCTTTGGTAGAATTTGATATTAATAATGACATGTGGTATTCCTTAGCATAACCTGCCAAAAAGTGATTATCTCCTTGGAAGAAAAACCATGGGCTGCAATCACACGTCTGAGTTGACAGACATCCAAATGGATTCTATATAAAAAGAAAAGGTTTCTGTCTTCTGGAATATGAATGTCCACTTTTAATAAATTCAAACAGATCCCAACATAAACATCTTCAAATTGATGGGTTTTACATGACTCATCATTTCATAGATCCTTGGCACCAAATCTCTGGACATTATATAACCCATCCCACTGCAGTAGGGAGAGAACACCTTGAAAGGATACTCCTGGTATGAAATAGGGGTTTTTTGGTAAAATCCTCTATAGGAGTAATTATCATTTAGAGGATAACCTGTGAAAAACTTCTCCAAATAGTTTAGGTTTAAAAGATCCTTCACTAAATTGCCAGTATTGATGAAAACATCAGTGTCTGTCTTCATGATATACTTGGTATTGGGGCAAAACTCAGTCACCCACCTGAATGCCATAATGGTTTTCAAGGTCAAGTTATTGTATGTGTCTAAAAACTCTTGTTGGATTATGTCACCATAAAGAAGGTGTTCATCCTTTAAGGACAATCCTAACATTGTCTGTTCCCTTTCAGCCTGCTGGCCTAGTAAGAAAAATGTAAGAACCTCATATCCCCACCAAGACATTTTTTCACCCCAAGTAACTCTAATGGCCTGTCTGGCTTTCATATGTGAGGGGTTAGAGATCACCAGGATGATCAGAAATGGGTTTTGATGAGAGCAGTTTGAATGCTCTCGAAGTGTGAAGCGGAAGTCTTGCCTGTAAATTGGTTCATACTCATAGAAGTACATTAAGTTTACACGTTCTATCACACTGTAGTGGGGAAGGCTGATGTAACACACCACAAGGAAACTCAGGAGTGACAGCAGCAGGAGACTCCATTTGAGGGATCTCAGGGACATCCTACTCAGAAAGGCAGGCAAGAGAGCAAGGTCCATCCACAGCAGCTCTGAGGGATATGAGCCACAGCGTTGTCTTCTTAATTTGTTTTTTCTCAATAAAAGACTTTCACTTTCCCAAACTGAACATTTAGCAGTATGTAATTGTCAAAAATAATGACCACTAAAAAACAGAGACTCCCAGATTGGTTCAAAATTCTGCCATATACTGCTTATAAGACACACTTCTCTAGAGTTTCAGATGAAATTAAAGCACTAGTTGAAGTTTTTTGTTATTTTCTGTATTCCATGCTTTAACTGAAACACTCGGATTTGCTGTAAACTATGATACGAGGGAGCTGCTAGCCGCTGAGGACCAGGCCCGAGACCCAGGGTGCAGCAGCTCAAACTGTGGCCGCGCACTGAAAAGGCCAAAAAATGGATTCTTTTTGACAATTTCAAGTGTTTGGCAAAATGGTTGGATAAAAACGAAGTAGCAAAACACAGTCCAAAACCAAATATTCATCAAAAAAAGCTAATAGTGTCTGTTTGGTAGCCCAGCGCTGGCATTATCCACTATAGCGTCATGAAACCTGGTCAATCGATTACTGTGGATGTCTACTGCAACCAACTGGATGAAATGATGAGGATGCCTGCAATTAAATAGCCGAGATTGCTCAACAGAAGCAGGCCAATCTGCCTGCAAGATAATGCTCAACCACATGTCACACAAACAACACCACTCAAACTACATAGGCTGGATGTGGAAACACTCTGTCATCCACTGTATTCACCAGACTGACTACCACTTCTTCCAGGTTTTGGACCATTTACTGCAAGGAAAAATATTCTATTCTCAACAAACTGTGGAAAACGCCTTTCATGATTTCATCGCCATTTGCTCTCCAGGCTTCTTCGCTGATGGCATAAAAAAGCTACTGTTAAGATGGCAAAACTGTGCCCATATGTTTAGGCACATACTTTGATTAACGGTACTGCTTCTTGTTTGAGATATAATAAACTACACTTTTAATTTGAAATTGGACATTTCATATTTAATGACCTAATAAAAGTCTGCCAACTTTCACTGCTATTTCCAAAGTTTGGAATGTTGGCCTCTTCTTCATCTATCAAAATGTTATTTATCCTTGAAAGTTCAGTTTAAATGCTCTCTTAGAAGACTCTCCCCTGTTAGCTTTCATCTCTACATTTCTACTCTCAAAGCCCTTTGGTTGTTCCTTCAGTTATAGCATACAACTATTTTCTACATTAGCTAGTTGATTATACTTAGGTCCTCCTTTCCTATAAACTCAGAGTCTATCAATTTATTATTATTGACAACTAGGTCTAGTACAATGCTACAGAAGACTAGTAAAAATCTTTAATTGAATAAATAAAAGATTGTACCAAAAGTTTTAAAAAAGAATGAGAAAACAGTATTAATTTTTATGATTCATTAAAACAATTCAAATTACAAACTAATGGAATAGAGGGGTAATTTTCTAAACGAGTAAGGTAAAAATCCGCTGAGGAAAAGGTCAGGAAAGAAGAAATGCTAGAGCTAGTCCACATAAAAGCCAGACGGAAGCCTCAAGCTTCAACAAAGAAGTCATTCCTGTACATGATGAAGAGCAAGCAATACAAAGTTGCAGTGACATGGGGAAAAAAATCTTTATTCCTAATCTCCATTCTTCAGGTGGAAACAGACAGAATAGCTAGAATACAGTGTGAGTTAGTTGAAGTGGAGAAGCTTAGCTCAACTTTCCAGATCCTTAAAGAGATAAGTGATGACTAGTCATGACCTGGATGCCTTCTATTTCTGAAAGATAGCCAAGCACCTGAGAAGAGTCTCACCTCATGCACCTAGACACATTATAATAATTTTTTTTACTCTTGAAAAATGGAAAACTCAGTGTCTGTCTGATCCACAACCCCTCTCCATTACAATATATAAGTCATCATTCAACTTCAATATATACATTCAAAAAGCATGGTATCTTTTACAAATTATAAATTTATCCATCTTCCCCACAAAATTTAATTTCTTGAGGACAGGAACAAGTATATAGATTTTTAATTTCCCATGTCTAATATAATACCATGTAGAAAGTACTCAATACATTGTTTGTTGAATAAATGAATAAACAAATAAGGGAACCAAAAAACAAAACTATTTGTTATTTTGTCTTAAATGCAACCAAGATGACATTCTTACGGTTTTCATATTATCTGAATATTTAGGTAAGTGAATATGAACATACTACAGATCATGAGTTCACAACCTGGGGCTCAAAGGTAGGAGACATGAACCACTGATATTGTATGTATAAGTCTGAATACATGTATGTACATTTTTCTAGGATGGGTTCTATAACTGTCATTACAGTTCATAAGGGGTATGTGACTATAAAAACTTCAAAGTTGCATTGAGAATTTAAAAAAAGAAAAATATAATTAATATTCATAAAATTTTACATCATACTAGATACTTTAATCTCTCTGTGATAAACCAGAAACCTCCTGGATCTTATGGAATACCATGAGTCATTAATTATTCAGTAATCAACAAATTATTTTTTAACCATTTTAATTCTGGATATGTGGGAGCTTACTGTTATACTTTTAAAAATTAAAAGGTAATATATAATCATAACATGCAACCAATATGACTAATACAAAATAAAAATATTCAAGCAATTATGCTATATGACATTATGCATAAATGACAAGTCCTTCTCATAAATGAAAATATTTTTACACAGCCAAAAATAGCATTCTAGGGTTCGCTGGGATTTTTTTTACAGAATAGGAAAAAAAAATGTTAAAGCCCTGTATCCTAGAACCCTATTCCAAAAACGGAAAGTAGAAAAAACTGACAGGGGCTCTCAGAAATCCAATGCTTTGGATACTACTTTAAGAAATTTGATTATAATGCTTAGAAACAAGCTAAAAACAGAAGGTGTCCTTTTATAAGACAATGACTAGCAAGATCAAAAGGTCTGTTTCTAGAAACACTGTAATATCTAAAACTGCTAAAGTTTAATCAAACTACTTTTCTAAAATGGAGAGTTTTAATCAGAGGTGGGATAGGAAAAATAAATAATTTTGGAACACAGAGCATTCCTGAGATAAGGCAGAGAGCCACAGGTGATATACTACATTACCAAGCACAAAAAGGCTGAGATCTCTAGGGCATAATGAGTCAAAATTTGGGGAAAGAACAAAAAAGAGAAGTAACTGGTAAAAAATGAAGACATGAATATTTTGTCTATTCTCTCCCTTCCTCTGGACTCCAATGGGAAATTAAGTATAAACAAGGTTCCCTCTGTTTTTCTTACTTGCTCACAGCGTGAGCAGACATTATGACATTGATCGAACAAGGATAAGCTATATACTATTAACAAGTGCACAAATGTTTTATGACCTGCACAAATTTATTTAGCAAGAACAGATAATAAAAACAGAGTAAATGTGTCTGAAGTTTAAAAAATAGTAAGGTACTTCTAAAAATCTGAGACACAACTAAAAACTAAAAACTCCTTTACATGTGTTACCTAAGAAAATATGATCAAATGATATCTGTCCATGTCACAAAAACTGCATATCTATCTAGCCAGCTCCCAAAGCAAAAGTAAATGTAAGGCTTTCAGAGAAAATCGGTGCTATAAAATCTCTAAAGTTGTAAAGAAGGCAGTGGCCTTGTCTTCCTACATAAAAGAAGCCATTTTATGTACCACTGATGAGTCATTATCAAAATCAATTTTGATGATACAATGACATTTTAATTTATATTGATTCCATAATCCTTGAGGAATTCTTTCTCAGTTCTCATGATGAATCTTATCACAACTGAATAAGAATATTAGTATCGATAGCATTATATGTCCTTTTAACAACAGGATTGATAGACTTTTGTAAGAATAAAAACATCAACTACTTCAAGATGGAATATAAAGCTTGCAAAATGAGGCATTTGCTGCCAGAAATAAAAGTGCATGCTACAGGTCATATGTAATTATCATTATTCAGGATGAGAGGGAAGTCTTCAAGAAAATTTTAGTCAAGGAGTAAGGATGCCAAATTGCAATTAATTGCTTCCACCACACTAAATAGAACACTTACAAACTTTTTTTTCCATCTATATAAATTTGAGCTGCATAAAGGCAATTTTCCTCCATATAACTATTTATGTATATCTGGATGTTACTTAGACTGTGGCTCTGTATTTACGAAATGATACTGCTTTATGTAATATAAAAAAGGCACAACTGTGGACTGTTTCTGTACATCTATTCTAGTACTTTCCTATGTACTCTCTAGTTTAGTTCTCTAGTACTAATGAACTTGATCCTTTCCTGAACACAAACATCAGTGGTATTTGTCTGACTCTCCTGCAGCATTTATTCCTGTTGAAGGATGAGTTCTATCAACAGAAATAAAAATGTTAACTGTAACTAAAGCTATAACACAGATAGTTTTAAAACTTTACTGTCTTGCTAATAGTAAAGTCATCCTGCTAGGTCTTAAGATTTATTTTCAAGTTTCGATGACTATGTTCAGATAAAATTGATGATATTCAGTTTAATTTAGTGTCTCAGAAGAAACAGAGACATATTATCTCTGTGGTAACAGATGGCTCATTACTAGCCATGAATTTTTTACTAAGGGACTGGATCCAACTAAACATATCTGATAGAAATATGAGATATATACATATATTTATAATAAATATTATAGTCCCCCATGGCTTTCATTTTTCATGTATGATTTAATAATATTATCACATGAAAACATTCTATCTAATAACAACTGAAAATATTGTGAATATTTTTTAAAAGCTATTATATTTATATTATTATCATTTTAGGTGTTTTTAAAAATGATGTATTTGCTGAACAATTTATTAAAAATCTTTCAATGAAAAGAATTAACATATCAAGTGTAAAAAGGTTTTAAATTACATTTTCTGTCAAGTAAGATGGACATTAGTAGTAATGTAGCTTATTCCTATAAGTTTTGCAGGCCAATTAAAGTCAACTAGGTAAAACTCACACAGTGATCCCACCTTTATGGCAAATTCCCAGAAAGGATACATGTATGATTTAGGGAAAACTTTGATGGTGAGAGGAAACTACTAAGGTGAAAATATGGGAGTATATTTTGAACAGCATAGTGGGGTGGAAGAATGTAGACTTTGGAAAAAGTTCAAATAAAAATATTTTGAGAAATATTAATACATATTCAAACAAAAATTTCTCAACTTTGTTTTCCTTTCCTCCAGAACAACAGGAATCAAATATTTTTCATAAAACACCTTTTTGCAGTCTTCAAATTTAGTCGAAGATTTATTACAAACTTATTTCTATATTTAATAGGCTTTACCTTGTCATTTACACATAGACTAGGTCTTTACATTATATATTAACGTGCTGATCACGTCAGAATGAGAATTTCCCCCATCCACCCTCACTAAAGAGTACTCACCTAGCTAAGTACTCAATAACAAAATTTGCATATACGTATCTTTATAAATAAAATAGTTTTGTAATATGAACTCAATGAGAACATCTTTGTGTTCCCAGCATGATCACAGCTCCGGGCATGCAGGAGATAAAGACAGTATTTCACCAACAAAATCTGCTGTTTCACATTTTTAACATCTCTGAAATATGGCTACATCTTAAAATTGATAGTAAAGCATATTTTAATAGTGTTTTAGAATAGAAGAAATACAGCAATTTTAAATTTAGTTGAACTGAATTAAACTGAGGTGAAGTGTGTGTTTACTGTTCACTCTATTACCTTACAATAAACTGAAATTCATGGTTTTTGATCCCTTCTTTTACATGTTTGTTTAAAACCTTGTATTATCATATAGCAATTAATAGGTTATACTTTTTAAATTTACTTTAAAAAACTACCCAAGTATATATATCAAAATGAAGTAGAGGTCTAATCTCAACTTTCAGCAAAGCCCCACTTCTCTTTAATTCTATGAAGGCTAAGAGAAGTGAGGAGGCTACGGAAAATAAGTCTCCAGCTAGCAGAGGTTGGTTTATAGGGTTTATGGAAAAAAGCCATCTCCATAACATAAAAGTCCAAGGTGAAGTAGCAAGTGCTGATGGAGAAGCTGCAAGTTATCCAGAAGATCGAGTTAAGATCATTAATGAAGGTGGCTACACTAATCAACAGATTTTCAGTGTAGAAAGATCAGCCTTTAATTGAAAAAAGATGCAATCTTCTAGGATCATGAAAGCTAGAGAGGAGTCAATACCTGGCTTCAAAGCTTCAAAGGACATGCCAACTTTCTTCTTAAGGGCTAATATATTAATAGCTGTTGACTTGAAACCAATGCTCATTTACCACTCTGAAAATCCTAGGGCCCTTAAGAATTATGCTGAATCTACTCTGCCTGTGAATCTACTCTGCCTGCCTATGTTATTCTACCAATGGAATAACATAGTCTGGATGACAGCATGTCTGTTTGCAGCATGGTTTACTAAATATTTTAAGCCAACTGTTGAAACCTACTGCTCAGAAAAAAAAGGGTTTCTTTCAAAATATTACTGCTCACTGACAATGCACCTAGTCACCCAAGGGTTCCAATGGTGATGTACAATGATTAATGTTGTTTTCATGCGTGCTAACACAACATCCATTCTGTACTCATGGATCACGGAGTAATTTCAACTTTCAAGTTTTATTTTTTAACAAATACATTTTGTAAGGGTATAGCTGCCATAGACAGTGATTTATTCTAATGAATCTGGGCAAAGTGAATTGAAAACCTTCTGGAAAGGATTTCCCATTCTATATGCCATTAAGAATATTTGTGATTCACGGGAAGGTCAAAATATCAACTTTAATCGTTGGAAAGAAAACTACTGTTAAGGAGTCAACCTCACAGATGACTTTGAGGGGTTCAAGACTTCATTGAAGGAAGTCACTGCAGATATGGTGGAAACAGCAAGAGAACGAGAAAGAAGTAGAAGGGGAGCTTGAGCTGTGACTGAATTGCTGCAATCTCATATGATAAAACTTTAACTGATGAGGAGTTGCTTCTTTTGGATGAGCAAAGACAGTGTATTCCACAGACAGAATCTACTCTTGTGAAGATGCTGTGGACATGGTTGAAATGACAACAAAGGATTTAGAACATTACTTAAACTTAGTTGATAAAGCAGTGGTAGGGTCTGAGGGAATTCCAGTTTTGAAAGAAGTTCTACTGTGGATAAAATGCTATAAATAGCATCACATGCTACAGAAAAATGTTTTGCAAAAAGAAGAGTCAATCAACGTGGCAAACTTCACTGCTGTGTTAAGAAACTGCAGCAGCCATCAATCAGCAGCCATCAACACAGAGACAAGAACCTTCACCAGCAAAAAGATGATGACTCACTGAAGGCTCAGATGATTGGTAGCATTTTTCAGCAATAAAATATTTTTAAATTAAGGTATGTACACTGCTTTTTTAAAGATATAATTCTACTGTACACTTAGAAGACTACAGTATAGTGTAAACATAATTTTTCTATACAATGGGAAACCAAAAAATTAATATGAATCACTTCACTGTGATATTTGCTGTATTGCAGTGTTCTGCAGCAAACACTATCTCTGAGATATGCCTATATTAAGTCTTCTAATCCATACGGGGTGTCATTCTATTTACTTGTGTTTTCTTTAATTTTTCCACCAATGTTTTATATTTCTCCGTGTACATGTCTTTTACCTTCTCAAGAATTTTATAGTTTTTGATGCCATTTGTAAATAGGATTGCTTCCATTTCCTTTTTGAATTTTTCACTGTTAGTGTATAAAAACATAACTGATTTTTGTATGTTGATAATATATCCTACAACTTTGTTGAATTTATGTATTAATTCTAACTGCTTTTCTATAGAGTATTTAGGTTCTTCTACTTATAGGGTCATATCCTCTTACACAGAATTTTACTTCTCCCTTTCCAATTTGGATGCCTTTTTTATTTCTTTTTCTTGCCTAATTGCTCTGGCTAGGACTTCTAGAACTTTGTTGAATAGAAGTAGAGTGGCAAAAGTGGGCAACCTTGCCTTGTTCCTGATCTTAGAGGAAAGCTTTCATCTTTCCACTGTTGAGTATTATTAACTGTGCTCTTTTCATATATGGCCTTTATTAAATTGAGATAATTTCCTTCTATTTGTAGGTTGTTGAATGTTTTTATCATGAAAGGATGTTGAATTTTGTCAAATGCTGTTTCTGCATCTATTGAGATGATCATGTGATTTTTATTCTTCATTAAGGTAGTATATCACATTAATTGGTTTCAGATGTTGAACTCCTCTTAAATTCCAGGGATAAGTCCCAATTGGTAATGGTGTATGATCCTTTTAATATCCTACTGAATTTGTTTAGCTAGTATATTAATGGAGATTTCTGCATCTATGTTAATTAGAGGTACTAGCCTTTAAGTTTTCTATTTTTGTAGTCTTTGGTTTTGGTATCAGGGTAACACTAATCTTGTAAAATGAATGTTTCCTCCTCTTCAATTTTTTGGAAGAGTCTGAAAAAGAATGGCATTAATTCTTTTTTAAATATTTGGTAAAATTCACCAGTGAAGCCATCTGGTCCTGGACTTTTCTCTTTTTTGGGAGGTTTTTCTGATTATTGATTCAATCTACTTACTATTTATCAGTATGTTCAGATTTTTTATTTATGATTCAGTACTGATAGATTTTATGCTTCTAGAAAATTATTCATTTCTTCCAGGTTATCCAATATGTTGGCATATAATTGTCCATAGTAGTCTCTTACAATCCTTTTTATTTCTGTGGAATCAGTTATGTTTCCTCTTTCATTTCTGATTTTGAGTCTTCTCTTTCTGTTCTTAGTCTGGCTAAAAGTCTGTCAATTTTGTTTATCTTTAAAAAAAAAAAAACTTAGTTGCATAGATTTTTTTTCCTATAGTTTTACTATTCTCTATTTCATTTATTTCTGCCCT
>NW_012148908.1:1115677-1119659 GCF_000956105.1 Propithecus coquereli | reverse complement strand
ATGCATCAGTGTTGGCTGATAATTATAAATCAGAATTGAGCTTCTACTCTAAGACTTAAGGTATTGAAGGAACTGTGTTCCTGAAACCAAAAATGCAGTTTTAGTCCATAAAAACTCCACCAATTTTAATACCTACCAGTTCCTTTGCTTAGATATGGCGGCTTAAAAAACTTCACAACACCATAGACATTAACAATTGTACCACCCTTAAGTTGATTCAGGGGTGTATATACATAATTTGCTGCTGGGACCTAAAGAAAGAGAAGACAGTGAATACATTAAGTATTTACATTTTAGAATCATGTTATGATCATATTTGTAAATTAGCAAATCCATACAAGTGTATTTTATCCTTTTAAGTGTTTAAAAGAGGCAATAGCCTAAAAAGAGGCAATGCATAACTTATAAAGGTTACTATATAAACCAACTAGTTTTCCTTATAAGTAACTTCATTTATAAATTGTATAATTTGCCTACTAGCTCATAAAAGCATAATTAACTTATAATCTGAATGAAACACTTTACATCCTCAATAAAAAATATGTTTTCAATAAAAAAGTAGAAAACAGTATACAGATGGTCCCCAACTTACAATGGTTCAACTTACAATTTCCTGAATTTAGTATAGGTCTATCAGGGTATTAAATGCATTTTCAACCTACCATATTTTTGACTTATAATGGTTTTATCAGGACATGGCCCCACTGTAAATCAAGGAGCATCTATATTAAAATACCAGCAATTAATGTAAAAACTGAAGCAATAACTGAAAATAAGATATACTTTTTTTATATGTATATCTTCAATGTGAAAGATCTATGAAAAGAGAGTTTTACTGAAAGGAAATGACAGGTAATTATGAGACATTTTTAGAAGCCCTGAAAGAGAAAGTAGAATATTGGTCCTATCAATAAAGAATCCATATCTTGTAAGTTTAGGAAATGTTTTTTGTCTAGGACACTTCCAAGTGTATTAAAGCCTCTGAGGGGCTCTTTAGTAATTAAATCATTCTAGCTATCTTTAAGTTAGTACTTCCCCAACTAATTTGGTAATGAAAGTGTAGTTGGAGGACAAGAAATCATATTATTAACAAACAGAGCAAATTCTAAGACAAGCAGTTTAAGAGATTTTGGTTCTGACTTTTAACCTAACTAATACCTCTTTAAAACTTAAGGTATAATTTCTTTTTTTTCCCCCCTAGACTTTATAAAGATTTTACTTAGGCCTAAATAAAGTCAGGTTTTGATTCAAAAATGATATAAACATTAAAAATGGTAGTAACAGAACACAAAGTTTACTTTCTGAAATAACTGTGCATAAGTTTGGAAAGAGAAGGGAAAGTGGTTTACAAGGCTATGTTCATATATTAACAAAGATACTAAACCAATCCTTAAAAGGCTTCAGTTGGGTGACCCCTTCATCTTACTCATCTCTACCTCAACTGGAAATAGTTACCATCACTCTGAGAATTAAAAATTTAAAACTCAAATCAAAACAAATTAATTAGTTTTTTCAAGGAGGCTGATGCCTCAGGCCAAACAAGAGTAGGGATTAGAAATCTAATCAAATGTTAATATAAAAAAAGCTGTAGCTCATCAATGATGAAAGAAGAATAAAGAAACAGAAGCATATGGAACAGGAGAGAGAATATATGTGCTCAGCTAAAGAAATAACTGGACCTAATATTCTATCTTAACAAGTACTTCCCTAATGTAAAGACGAATGGGAAAGGCCAACACAACTCAATGACACTAACCATTGTGGTCATCCAAGTAAGTGCACTTGCTAATTCATGACCAACATACAACTTCTTAATTATTAATTTGGCTTTCCATGTAAATCAGCCAATATATGCATGTATAGCAGCTAAGTTATATTCCTCATTATAAATTAATAAATTGGTATTTTCACTTCTTAATTCTTCTTTTACAAGTTTGGTTAATGTATTCTTGAGTAAGCCAATATTTGGAAACATGGGAATTAAATATAGATAATAATTCCCAGTAAGTAGCCAATTTGTCTCCCTTGCTGACACAATAAAGTATGACATTCCATAAAAAAAGGACTGTAAAGGGGTTTTTAACCTTAACTAATATCACTTCAAAACTATGGTACAATTTCTCTCTCTTTTTTTCCTCATACTACTATGAAAATTTTACTTAGGCCCAAATAAAGCCAGGTTTTGATTCATAAATGATATAAAGAGATTAAAATGGTAACAAGAGAACACAGAAAATTATTTTCTGAAATAAATGTGCATAAGTTTAGAAAGTCCAATCAGTTTGAACTTAAGAGACAAATGTGTGTTGTGGAGGATATAGTAGGGTTAGATAAGGTGAAAAGTAAGCAAAGGCTTTCTGAAGGTGGTAACAAATAAATCTAAACATTGAAGGATAAGTAACACAGGAACAGGGTATATAGCATGTGCAAGAGAATGGACAAGGCATTGTATTAATATCATCGGGGATCCAGAAATAGTCTGACATGGCTGATACAAAATTGTGTCTAATATCTATGACAACAGGCCTACAATATTTATGGCATCCTAACAACTCCCAGGCTAATAAAAGCAGCTAGTACTTCTGATGGGAATGTTTATTGAAGCACTGTATTGTTCCTTAAATAATCTAGAATAGCACTGTCCAATAGAACCTTCTCTGATAACGGAAATGTTCTGTATCAACAGTGTAGCTATTAAGGAATTTAAACATAACTAGTGCAAATCATGAACTGAATTTTTAAATCTAATAGCCACACATGGCTAGTTGCTACAGTATGGGACAGCACAGGTCTAGACAGTCACTTGGCCTAAAATATTAAAACATATTCTTGAAAAAACCATGGGCTCATGACACACTAAATGTAACTTGATTGCATTATCAAAAAAATATTCAGCATGTATATCTCTTGATCTACCCTTCGCATAGACATGAGAAGTTTTTTTGTTCCAAGAACTTAAGAGGCAGCCCATTATGGAATAAGCCAAGAAAATGTGAGGACTAGTTTAAATGAGATATAATTTATAGCATATGCAGGAAGTTAATAAAAATCAAGCACAGCAAACAACATAAGCCTTAAGAGAAAAGACACCTAACTGCATAATTCAATCCACAAGTTCTTTATTCTTTCCTTCATCCCATAATTCATGCAACAATGGGTTATGCCATTATACATGGTGCTAAAAATAAAGGTGTGAACAAAACATAAACGGCCCCTGCTTAATGGAAGAACAGATCGTAAAAGGTGAGAGATGACTTAAATGGAGTTTTCTTAGAAAGTCCCTTTGAAAAGATAGTTAAAGAAAAGAACCAGTCAAGCAAAGAACAGAAGCTGAAATGAGATAAGCAACAGTGTTCCAAACAGAGAAAATTAATTAAATAAATTTGAAAATTAAGAAGGAGGCTTGCATGGCTGGAGTGTACTGGTCAAAGGTAATAACAAGTTATTAATAGTTTGGTTAGGAATATAGGGAATAGTTTACGCTGGGCCTTCAGATTGGATAACTTGGCCAGTCGAAGCTTTTGAATTCTGAAGATAGTACAAGATCAAATGGTTACCCTAAGTCACTTGAAAAGGGCAACCCTTCCATCACAGGAAAACAAAATACTTGATTTCCTAGATTCCAAAAACATCTCTAGTCCTCAAATAGACTAGATATTTAATAATGCATTTTCAAGAAAACAGCACTTTTTCAGGAAAACAGGAAGAACCTCAACAACAATAACCAGAAGTTTTCTTGATATCAAGATAGCAAGATCCCTGCTCAGTTTAAAAATGTGGAAATGTGCACAATAAGCATCTTGGAGTCAGGAAAAAAGTCAAATAAATCTGTGCCTGATTTAGTTAATTTAGAATGGGCTTTATGAAAAATCATTTTTGCCAAGTTCAGAGGCTTTTTCACTTACCTCTGCCTTATTTACAGGTTCACAGATATATCAAATATTTGAAACTGACCAATCTATAAAACTTGGGGGAAATACTT
>NW_012148908.1:1103355-1104897 GCF_000956105.1 Propithecus coquereli | reverse complement strand
TAAAATAAATTTTAACATATATTCATACAAATATAATACACATCTCTCTCACATCAACTCGACCTAGAACATCTCCCCCAACAATATTTTGTATTGTTTTTTAAATTTCCAAAACTTTAGAAAACAGGATCAGAATTTTTATTAACACCTGATATTTATGAACAAAAAATTTTTCTAAAAATAATGCAAGATTTTTATAACATATCAATTTCTAATATCAAATCATTATTATTTCTCTATAATATATTCTACAGAATATATTATATTCTACAGAATCACATGAAATTCTGCTCTTTAAAAAGCAGTTTTGATGACTATGAGTTTATGGATCTTTCTAAGAATGAGATAAGAGTTACAGATGACATCTTCACAGAAAAAAAATAATATACACACATTCACATACACTTTTACTGGATTCAAAAATCTCTCATGCCAATCTATTCACTACTGAAGCTCACTAGAGATCCCTATACTCTAAGACTGCGTTCTCCAACCCCTGGGCTGCAGGTCTGTACGGATCTGTGGCCTGTTAGGAACCAGGCTGCACAGCAGGAAGTGAGCAGCGAGCCAGTGAAGCTTCATCTGTCCTTACAGCCACTCCCCATTGTTCCCATGACCACATAAACTCTGCCTCCTGTCAGATGAGCAGCAGCAGTAGATTCTCATAAGAGCGTGAACCCTACTGTAAACTGCACATGCAAGAGATCTAGGTTGCATGGCTCCCTCTGAGAATCTAATGCCTGATGATCTGAGGTGGAGCTGAGGCGGTGATGCTAGCACTAGGCAGTAGCTACAAATATAGATTACCATTTGCAGTGAGGTTTGACTGCAAAATAAATGTAATGGACTTGAATCATACCCAAACCATCCCCACCTCCACCCTCGTCCGTAGAAAAATGTCTTCCATGAAACCGGTCCCTGATACCCAAAAGGTTGGGGATTGTTGCTCTAAGATACTCATCTTCACCTAAAGACAGCTGGTCCTTTCACGAAAATTAAGTATGCTTTTGTTTTATAGGTAGTTAACTCTTAAAATCAGGATGCTAGAGCATCTTCTTGATCATTAATTAAAATGAACTTTTCTTCCCTAAAGGAATAAGAAGAAGACAGTTCAATGCTTTACTTATTAAAAAATTTCAGGAGAGAAGAAGGGAAAGGGAACTTTAATCATCTTAGCAAATTAAAAGAACGTAGACTATAACATCTTGGCCTAGGTCCTTAAAATCTCTAAAAATGTTACAAGTGTACATACATCTTTACAGAGGAAATAATTCATCTGAAATAAGAACATGAAATTATATTTCATGTATATTCAATATATTCTATATCCCATGAAAACTAAGTATTACTAACGGAAAGCACCGTGACAAAAATTGCTTATAAAAACCTAGCAGCCTGAAAAACTGGGAAGTCATTAACAGCATTTGTTTGTTGGTATGATTTGCATGTTTGTGTCCTCCAAAACTCATGTTGAAACTTACTGCCATTATAACAGTATTTAACACATTGACTGTCACACTAGGAAAAAATATTTTTTCCTTG
>NW_012148908.1:1100447-1101724 GCF_000956105.1 Propithecus coquereli | reverse complement strand
TAGACATCTAATGTTACTTGAGATCCAATAATTAACTGAGGAAAAGCAGGGACCAGAAGCCAAACTCCTGGGCTCAGGGTGTAGATTTCCTTCCTCTACCCTACTCTTCCTCATTGGGCTGTAATTACAATAAGAAAATAATAACAATAATAGTTGCTATGTACTCAGTTCCTATTATGTGTCAGTAGTAGATATATTTTTTCTCTAATCCTGCCAATAATCCAGAAAGGTAGGTACCATTAACCCCATCTTAAAGACTGAAATAAAAAAAAGAAAAACTAAATGAAAAATGGAGTTAAGGGTTTGACCCAGGTCCTACCTGCTGGGATTTAGACACTCTAATCCCCTTGCTGAGTCTAAAACATACACTCACACTTCAGAGCCTGTGTATTTGCTAATTCCTGGTCTAGTATGCTCTTCAAATATCTGAGAGATCACTTCTTCCAAGTCTCTGCTCAAATATCACTATCACAGTCTTTCCTTTACCACCAGATAAAAACAAACCTCCCTTCTTCTCATACTCATCATACCTTATCTCTCTTCCACTGCTTTAGTTTCCCCATAGCACTGTTTGCCACTAGAAAAAATATATTATTTATTTCTGTTTATTGTGTTTCTCCACTAGAAAGTATGCTGTATAATAACAACTTTCTTTGTTTGGATCACCAGTGATCTAAGCCTGGCTCCTAATAGATGTCCAATACACTGTCAAATAAATGCAGGAATGATTGAATGAATACATACTAATTCTCTTACATTCTCTTCTAGGAAACACAGATATACTCAGGAGTAATATTTAAAATACAAAAGATGAGTAGGGTATACTGCAGAGGCTCCAGTTCCTACAAAGTCAAAAGATGGACACAGCCTTAGAGGACCAGACACCCGCCACAATGCCAGGACCACCATTAGAGGCATAGTCTCTCCTACCCAACAGGAGCGTTCAAAGAAAGGGAGCAAGAGAAGTGCAGTGCCGCTTCACATTAGGGTTCCTGGGCTGGAATGGCAAGAGATGTTGGAGGACTCCAACCAATAGCTGTTTACCATTCTCTAAAGAACTATTCTAATATTTTAACAACTGATACAATCATGTATCTGTACATACTGGATGAAAATTAGTTGTGGACATACTGCTCATTCTTAGCACTTTTACAATTATTTAGATAATTCACCTAACTTGCCCAATGCCACAACCCATTCACGAATTACTAGATATAACACTGACCTCTAGAATCTTATCAGCTCATGTATGGAACGAAAAAATTTTAAAGGAATTA
>NW_012148908.1:1084386-1100037 GCF_000956105.1 Propithecus coquereli | reverse complement strand
TAGTGTCAAATGAACATTAGACACATATGCTACACTAGATTAACAAAATTTACAGAGAACACATAATACCCAAGAACAGCTGTTTTTATTCAAATATTTATTTAATGTAGAAAAAAGTAGGAAAAATTAATGCTGAGCATTAAACAACATTCAAATTCAGAACTTAGGAAGCAGATGTTCTTATAGACTTACATGATGAATTCTGTCTCAAAAACTGAAAACTACACCCCCATGCAACCCGCAAACACACATATACAACTAATCAATTCTATGCCAATTTTACCAACTCTTAAGTCTTGGTCTTTATGCACGCAGGATAGGTCTTGAATTACTGTAAAGCCTCCACACTGATTTCTCTACCTCAGTCTTTTCCATAGAAGAAAACAAATTGAAAAATAATTTATGAGATAATATGGGAAAATGAAACACTGATTTGATGTTTGATTATATAAAGGCATTTTGTTAAGTTATTTTAGGTGTAAAAATGGAATTATGTGTTTGCAGATGTACAAATAGAAAGGAAGACAGATATACACGTATATATGTGTACATATACATGAATACATTGATATTTCATATGGAGAAATTAATGTTAATATTTAGGTAGTTATCATAATGGTATGTGGTATGCATTCATTAGTGTACAGTCACACACCACATAGTGATGTTTTGGTAAATGTCAGACCACATATAAGATGGTGATCCCATAAGATTATAATACCATATTTTTACCTTTTCTACAGTTTTCTAGGTTTAGAGACACAAATACTTTTGTGTTACACTTGCCTACAGTATTCAGTAAAGTACATGCTATACAAGTTTATAGCCTAGGAGCAATAGGCTATACCATACAGCCTAGGTATATAGTAGGCTATACCATCTATATAGAGTGTAAATACACTCTATTATGTTCACACAACAAAATCGCCTATTTTTCAAACTGTATTCCTGTCGTTAAATGATAATCTCAAAAATAGTATGGACAAATCAATAGACTAAGATACAGGCATGGTTTAGTTTCTGTTCTGCCTTCTGTAACTAACCAGATCTGTCAGTTTAAAAAAAGTTATTTAATCAGAGGCTCAGAAAAAATGAAGTATTTAATCTAGATGGTTTTTATAATTTCTTCTAGCTCTGAAATTTAATGATTCTATGAATATATTATTGGGCTGTTTGAAAACTTCCACATAGAAATCTACTTTATTTATTTAATAAAATATTAAACAGATCCTACAATACATACCTTTCACACTAATGTTCCAGACTTTGATATAGCCAACAAAACATACAGCAATTTTACTTACAAGATAGGAATCATAAATAAATAAAATATGACAATCAACAATGCATAATGATTTAGTCAAAAGTAAAGGCAAAAATTAATAGTTCCACCTGGGGGATAGAAAGCTGGAAAGAGTGACGACAACAACAAGCTGGACAATCTGCAAATTTCAAAACTTTTCTTCACCCATCAGAGAGCTGAGGTGTCAGGAAAAACAACTAAATAGAAATTTAAGGAAAGAGGAGTACCTCCAAATGAGCAATGGGAGCAAGCACTTGCTTACCTAAGGTAAATGGCAAATGCTATCAGACATCTGTAAGAAAAATTCTAACATATTTGGCCAAGTATGGGCTAATGAAAACACATGGAGCCCCTGAGCTGCATATACAAGGGAAATTCACACCACACTTACAAGCTCTTCTCCACAGACTTGACAAGGTTCAAGCTAAGAGGTAGGGTAAGGGTGGCAGCAATCACTGCAGGAAAGGCAGGAAACTCTCATTGGATCTTTCTCCTCTTTCTTTCAGAACAAAGGGCTTAAAACGCTGGGAGATGGGCAACAAACCTGTCGATCTTTGAGCTTTGCTGAAAACCCACTGTAGTTGGAAGAAACAGAAAAAAATACCTTCTACTCCTTGTTAGGGATGGGCAGGAATAGGTATGTAGCTGCAAGACCCAGACCTACAGCTAGGGGCAGAGCAAGGCCCTACTCACAAGACCCACGGACCTACTTCCTGCCAAGACAAGCTTTCTTAGAATGGAGAACATGTACCCAAAAAAGGCTAACAGTACCTAATAAAAAGTAACATGGTCTACTACTGGGAGAGAGGCCCTAGAGCATGGAAAGGGAGCTTATCTTAGGAAAAGCACAAAGTAAAGACCTAACCTAAGGATGGGGAAGACAAAGAGAAAAATCCTCTAGCCAATCAGCACCCATTCTACATACGAAGTATAACTCTACAGGAATCTGAAGCCTCTTGTACACTGAATAACAAACAAATCTCAAACCTAGCTCTACTCTTGATTAGATTAACTCTCAATGCACCACACTAAAGGTCTAGCAGAAAAAGACCTATACATGTCCTATACATGTTCTATACATAGCCTAACTATCATATTAACCTCAGTTTCTGTTGTCCTACACAAGATGTACGGCTTTCAACAATAGCATATTATGAGACATACCAAAAAAGGCAAGAAAAAATATACTGTCAAGAAAAAGCAATCAAGAGAACCACAATCAGGTTAAATGAAATTAATCAAATGAAACCCAAAGCAGGTGCTTTTGTTCTTTTTGTACCTGATCCAACTAGAAGATAGATCCTGGTGAGAGGAGGGGATGATCGGGAAAAATATGAATTTACAGTTATTGAAATGAGACACACTGGTTTTATAACAATAGAAAGAGAGCAAAACAAGTAGGCACCTAGGGAGAGATCTCTAGCACCTGGGGAGGGGCCCTAGCACCTGAAGAAGGAATCCCAGAACTTGGGAAGAAAACCCCTTAGACCCTAGAGGTAGAAGGGAGGGGAGGCATAAATGATCTTTGTCTTTCAGAACTACTTCGGGAGCCTTCCATCACCCTAAAGGAAAATGCACTGGTGCTGCTCTCACAAACTACTGGGAATTTTGAAAGTAAATCAACTACTAAGCCCATCCAACATCCCCTACCCGATGGCTCCAACCATGAACCAGGAGAGCATGGCCCAGTTCCTGCATCTTGGATGCAGAATACCTCCACATGTTGTCCACAACTAGGGCGAATGAATTGGTAAAGCAAGACAGATTTAACTGACAGCCCTCAGGTGGTCTCTCTCTAAAAACAGGAACTAAACAGAACTACTGGGACTGAACTGGGGGCCTTAGGGCTTACCAGCTGGTAGGCAAGAAAGGAGACCCTGTCAACCTGTCTGACTGATCTATGTCTTTCTTAGAGGGGCACCTAACAATTTAAACTCTGTTTTGAGGGGTGGCATGTGTGCCCTAAAGATTGTGCTTCTTGTGTGAAAGGCAGAAATTAACCACAAAAACAGTGTGCACCCAGAGGTAGCTATAAGAAACATTGAAGTATTTAACAAAACACTTTTGGTTGACCACGTAACCCTCAGCTATATATTATGTTCACAGTTTTACCTACAATGGAAGTTATTCTATTACAAAAGTGGTATGAAATTTCTCCCTGCCTTTAGTTGAAAATTAGAACCTGAGTTAAAGGACAAGGTTTGAAAGTTAAAGGATAACTGAACAGTGAGAGACATCCAGGGAGATTTATGTCCCCAGAGTTATGTGTTTATAATTCAATAGTAGGCAAAACCTACAGCTGTTCCTTTACATTCCAAATGATGTGTTTACATGAAGTAGATTAGGTTTCTCTCCCTCTCTCAGGAGGGGAGGGTGAATCTGTCCTACATAACTCCCAGATTCATCATTTCACAGTTCCTCTCCTACAGTGCAAGAAATCCCCTTTTTATATTAATACATGCAGGAAGACATATGGCCCTCAATGCATTGCCCTGAATGGGGAGGCAATTCAGTTATTGCTGAGAGATGCTAAGATGCAGAGATTGTTGAGAGTAACAAAGTCATGTGGCACTTAACAATGCGGATATGTTCTGAGAAATGCATCATTAGGCCTACTACATACCTAGGCTATATGATATAGTCTATTGCTTCCTAACCTATACAGCAAGTAACTGTATTGAATGCTGTAGGCAACTGTAATACAATGGTAATATTTGTGTATCTAAACATATCAACCAAGAAAGGATACAGTAAAAATATGGTATTATAATCTTATGGCTCCACCATCTTATATATAGTCCGAGACATTGTTATGTAGTTTGTCTCTACTCTAGAAATCTCATGTTTGCTTTTTGGATAAAAATTACTATAGATATTAATATGTTAACATACTCTGTTATGGACTAAATTTTGTGTTCCTCCTAAATTCATATGTTGAAGCCCTAACCCCTTGTACCTCAGAATATGAGTATATTTGGAGATAGGGCCTTTAAAGAGATAATTACTTTAAAAAGAGACCATTTGGGTGTGCCCTAATCTGACTGGTGTCCTTATAAGAGGACAAAAAGACACACAGAAAGACACTAGAGGCTCTGACACACACAGACGAAAGGCCATGTGAGTACACAGCAAGAAGGTGGGCATCTGCAAGTCAAGGAGAGAAGTCTCTGAAGAAATCAAACCTGCAGACCTCTTGATCTTGATCTTTTAGCCTCCAGAACTATGAGAAAATAAACATTCGGCCACCCACTCTGTAGTATTTTGTTATGGCAGCCCTGACAAACTAATATACCCCATCAAAAAATTGGGAGTTTTCTAAGCTCAGTGCTCCTCAGCTGTGATACAAATCCTGTGTGTACAGTATACATCTGGCACGCCCCTATAGGACACGGGGAAGAAAAAACCACCAATGTAAACACGAAGTTCATGCTGCCTGCTGTGCCATAAGTAATAAACTATGTAAATCCATTTGGGCTCCTTGTTTCCTTACCAGAGAAAGTATAGCAGGCCAACTTAAGTACTGCATTATACACTGTTGCTTAGAACTATTTGATCACTTGATAGTTCCCTAAATTAAATAAAAACTTAGTTCAGATAAAAACTTGTACATAAGTATTTACAGTTGCTTTATTCACCATCACAACTGGAAAGAATCCAAATATTCCTACAATAGGGAATAAACAGGCTTCAATGAAATTCTAGTCACCAATAGAAAAGAATACTACTAATAAAAACAATCTGAAAGAATTTCAAATGCAGCATAGTAAGTGAAAGAAGCCAGAATCAAAAGGCTACATGCTGTATAATTTCATCTACATGGCATTCTTGAAAGGCAAAAGTGTAATTTCAGAAAACTAGTAAGTGGTCATGAGGGGTTAATACTGGGGATAGCAGGGTGACTATAAAAGTTTGGAAAGTGATGGATTGCTTGATATGTTAACATGTAGTTAACATATTTTTATATATTTGTCAAAACTCACAGAAATGTAACACTAAAAACAGTAAATGTAGTAGTAAAAGGCATTTAATAAAATTCAAGAAACATAAATAAGAGATCTCTGCAGGCTAGAAAAGAGTATGTAAGTACACAAACAGAGTAGAAAAATGAAAAATTAATTCAGATACATAAAAGAACAGAAAAATACTCCAACTTTATTTTTTTCTAAATGAGAACTGTACATAACAATACATTAACCACAAGAAACACAGAAAAGGTATTTCCTAGTTTTAACCCAACTAGATACTATAATAACATGTTCACTTATAGTTAAAAGGATTTACTACAGTAACACAAATAAAAATATTAAAATTGAAAAAAATTTTCACTAATAAGAACAAAAATAAAAAATTAGCAAAGTGTCATAGTATTTAATATTTCTATATCAAGCACACAAAACAAATACACGTATATAAGAAATATCATACTAATCAATCAACTGTAAAATGAGTTTGAGAATGCTAACAAGCATTTGATATGAATTTAAATGAAATTAAGTAGAAAAGACCAATTGCAATTCATAAAACTTTATTTCATATGAAAGGTAATTCCAGGAAAATGAAAAATAAATAGATGAATCAAAGGTATACAAATGTCTCTATACGGAGAATATTATTAACAATTAAGAGGGCAAAACTGAAATGTAGATTTCTTTCTCTTTCTTTTAGTATCAGATTCATTTTACTAAGTCCCTAACTCCACCTTAACTAAAATAAAAAGTCCACTAAATATGCAGAACAAAATATTGGATATGACAGAAAAAAAGTTCAGTGAACTTGAAGACAGATAACAGAAATTACTCAATCTGAAAATCCTGTCTTCCAAAAAACTAAAACAACAAAATGGAGGAAAAAGGAGCAATATCTCAGAGATCTATGTGACAGTATCAAACAGCCTAACATATGAACACACATGTAACTGGCATTCTAGAAAGAAAAAATAATGTGGCAGAAAAAAAATTTCCAGACATAGTAACCAAATTTCCCAAATTTGATGAAAACCATTGACTCACAAATCCAAGAAGCTCAGTTACCCACAAACAGGAGAAACTCAAAGAAAAACCACACCTAGGCACATGACAGTCTAACTGCTGAAAACAAAAGATAAAATAGAAAGTGAACAAAGAGAAAAAAATGCTCATTATGTACAAAACAATGGATGCCAGAAAGCAGTGGATATGATATCTTTAAAGTGCTAAAAGAAAGAAAAAGCAACCCAGGAGTCTATATTCAATCAAAATATTCTTCAAAACAAATGTGAAATAACAGCAGTTTCAAATGAATGAAAGCCAAGAGAAGTCACCTACAACTGAAACTGTAAGACATGCTTGATATTTTTCAAGATGAAGGGAAATTAACCAGATAAAAACTCAGGTATACAGGCAAAAATGAAGAACACCAGAAATGGTAAATATGCCAGGCAATATAAAGACTATTTTTTCCTTTTCTTAATTTCCTTAAAAGACAACTCACTGTTTAAAGCAAAAATAACAATGTAAGGTGGAGTTTGTAATACATGTACATGAAAAAGATATAACAGCTCAAAGAATAGAGAAGCGGGTAAGTGGAATTTTACTGTTGTAAGATTTTTACATTTGTCAAGTGGGAAGAATTTACAGGACATGAGAAATAACAAGTATCGTCTGGGAAGTGGTACAACAGTATGTCCCAGTAGACTATAATAAGTCAAGGATGTATACTCTTAGTGCTACAATAACCACTAAAGAAAATAAAACAAGCATTGCTTAAAGCCAAGAGAAAATACAATGGAATACAAAATATTTAAGAACTCTGCAAAAAAGCAGAGAGGATAAACAAACCAGAAGGACAAATAAAATAGCAAGATAGACTTAAACAGACCATATCAATAATTATTTTAAATAAATTGACTAAGGATGCCAATTAAATGATGAGATAGTCAGACTAGATTACAAAGTATGATCCAATAATATGCTAACAAATACTTAAAGTATTAAACCATAAATAAGTTTTTGGTGGTATGTCTTTATAGACATACCACCAAAACAGTAAAGACATACCACCAAAACAGTAAAGATAAGAAGCTGGCAAGGCTATACTATTATCAAACCAAATGGATTCCAAGACAACAAGTTACCAGAGGCACAGATGTGGGGCAAGAGTGACTGTGGGGAGAGTGTGTCTCCACGAAGCACTTGGATTCAGCTCCTTCATTTCCAACATGGAAGAAACATCGACTCCTTGGACCCTAAAGAGCTATTACAATGCCCCTATGATAAAAAGCACCAGATCAGGGCCTGCAGATTTCCTTATCATCTTATCAAGTGCAGAAAGAACCATACTGATGTGGCAAACAAATTGGCTGCTTGTCCCTTCAACACTCACAACCAGGTTCCTCAGGCTGAAATCAGTCATCATATCTCAAGCTGTGATGACAAAAGTTGTATTGAGCAAGATACTGTCAACCAAACCAGGAACCTTGGACAAAAGACCCTGGCTGAGAGCACATGTCAGTGTCCTTCTTGCAACAAAGACTGGGATAAAGATTTGTGGGAACAGACCAGCATCCCATTTGTCTGGGGCACAGCCAACTACTGTGGCAACAGCCCGGTAAGCAACATAGTTAGGGAACATAAGTGTAACCTGGCTTCAGGCATGCAAGTTCCCAAATCTTTGCCATATGTCCTACCATGGAAAAACAATGGAAAAGCACAGTAACTGAATATCTATCTCATCAAATGCAGATCCTACAAGACTCTTGCTTTTTCCTACTACCAGTGAGTTCTTCATTTTTCTCCTAATCTAATTACAGAATGATAAACTGTGATTAAAGAGGGAAATTTGGTAATGATAAAAGGATCAATTCATCATAAAGACATAATAATCCTAAATATATATGCACTTAATAAGCTTCAAAATATGTGAATAGTCACATAACTAAAAGAGGAACCAGAAAAATCCACAGAATTGGAATTAACATTCATCTCTCAGTAATTGACAGAACAAGTAGAAATAAACTCAGTATGAATATAAAAGACCTAAAAACACCATCACCTAATTTTATAAAATTGACATTTACAGAACACTACACCTGACAGTTGCAAATGCTGATTATATAAACTGGGTCATTTTTATCATACCCAATTAAATCAGAGTTGGGGGTAAGGGGGTGGAAGCCCTTGAGGCACATGACACCTGTTCCAAGAATTACCAGCAAGCCCAGCTGCTGAAATGGCCTGGCATAATCCTAAAACCAGTTTTACCTAGTACATGCTGAAAGGACCTGACGTGACTCTAAGAATAGTTTTATTTACCAATGAGCTTTCTCTCAAAACTATAGGTAGCATTTTTTTCCTAATAAAATGTCCAAGCTTTTCTTTGTTCTTCAGACATACCGAGGACCATTCCAGTCTGTGTTTATGTTTCAAACTGCAATATACATTCCCAAATAAAATGTATTGCATAAATCTGTCTCTGTATATTTTATTTTGACTTTGACAAAACTAACGAATACACATTCTTTTCAAATACATATGGAATGTTCAGGAAGGCAGACCATATGCAGGTCCACAAAATAAGTCTTAATAAATTTTAATAAAACTGAAACCTTGCAGAATAAAATTACAAATCAAAACAATAACATATTTACACCCATCCTCATTCTCTCTAGTCCCTATTCAACTTTCTTCAACTTTACATCCCCTTTAACTGCAACCTTTCCTTTCTCCATTCCTTCACATCAAAATATTTTTTACTATGAAAGTGAATATTTACTTAGAATGACAAATCACAACAAATTACAAATTGTAAAAGCTGAAAAATTATACACAAATTTAGATTTCCAGAAAAATAACTTAATTTTTAAAATAACTCAGTGTGTGATATACCTCTTTACACAATTTTCTTCACTGTTTTTCGCTATATGCTTTTTGATAATCTTTTCATGTTGCTTCTAAAATATTGGTTTCTATAAAGTATAGAGGGAATATAAAGATAATTCAATTTTTCCTACAGCATACCTGATTAAAATTTGTTTTTGCTATTGATAATTTACAACAACTATATTCAACTTCACCATTCATCATTGGTAACCTTATGAAAACTATTAAGTTTGAAAAAATTTCTACTAAGTTTTTGTTATACCCAAGCTATTAAGATTTGTAACAATTCTCTTTGGACTAGCTTCAGGCTCCATCAGATTCAGAACCTGTTTTTCCTCAACTACATAAGGCCCATGATAGATGGGACAAGACATATTCCTACCCTGATACTTCAGGCCCTATACCATACTGCCAGACTGCCCAGTGAGTTGGAATGTTCCAGGAAATCATTTCCATACTAGGAGAGCTAGTAATAGCCTGACTATACATGGAAGTGAATTCAAACCACATAAATACATTTCATTAAACTCAACCAAAATATACTCCCCAAGTCAGCTTTCCCTTAGCTAGATTCTGCGCCCCACCCCGCCCCCGAAAATGTCCTTAGCTGCTCCAATGTCACTTGATATGAGAAGAAATGTGATGGAGGAGAAGTCAAAGTGGAAAGAGACAGCAGTCTTAACCATCTGAGGTTAAAACATCTTTTGTAAAGTTTTAAAATACATATGAACATGTAAATTTCTTTTTAAGATCCTTAACAGGGTCTTTGAAGGACTTATGCAAATGAAGTCTTTGAAGCTTGAGTTTCACTAAGCTCTGGTCAGTAGAACTATGATACATTATTTTCACTAAAAACTGAGAAACAAGGAAAACTCCTCATCCAAAGACACTGGTGTTGAAATTATTATATTTATCACACTAACCAGCATTTACTGAGTGCCTAGACTTCATTAAGTAACTTCTTTACATTTAATCCTCACATCTCTGTAAGGTAAGTTCTACCACAATTCCCATTTTGCAAATGAAGAAAATGAGTTACAGAAAGAGTAAATCACTTTCCCAATTACACAGCTAATAAAAGGTGGACCTGCAACTGAAAGCAGGTAGCCTGGCTCCAGGGCTCACACCTCTTTTCAGAACATTGAACTGCCTGCCATAGGAGCAAGTTAGTGATTGTGGCCTGGGTGTGAGTGTGACTGTGTCTTAGGAGGAGGAAGAGATGAGGAAAGGAAATGTTGATACGCTCTTAAAATTGACTTTGTTTTATCTCACTTTCGTGCTGTGGTTAGGGAGTTGATTTTAGGTAGCATAAGAGTCAGTCAGTAAGACTCAAAGGCAAAACTGACTCAGCTAAGATTTAAAAGCCTTAAACTCCCATTTCAGGACTTCCATGATCAAATTATCAAAAGTATCACAACACATTCCTTGGAAGACATTTCTTGCTTTCATTTCCTCACCTAACATTCAATCCTCAAACCACTGAAAAATAGATTTGTTTCAGAGTGCTCTAGCAAAACTAGTCTTGCCAAGTGACCCACTTCTTGATTATTAAATCAAACAGATACTTTTCAGACCTTAGACTGAGCATCTAACAGCAACATATACTTTGGTTAGTAGTAAAGACTGCTCAGCCACTTACTAGCTATTTGACCTTGGATGAATTTAAAGTTAACCTATATCTACTGTCCAGCTATAAAATGAGATTACCTACTTACAGAGTTCTTAGCATTAAAAGAGATAACATATATAAAACACTTAGGAGAATGCCTACTAGATAGAATTTATACAAATTACTGATATTAGTCATTCCTTGAAACTTGCCTTCCTAAGCATCCAAGACACCACTCTCTCCTGGTTTTCCTCCTACTTTTGTAGACCAGTTCAGTCTCTTATTCATGCTACTTTCTTCCGCTCACTCCTTCAACACAATTCTCTTCTCTTCTCATTCTATACTTTGGCTCAAACCTCTCTAAGTAGGAGACCCTTTGAGATCCAAACCCCCAAACCTATTTGCTTCCTGGACATTAACACTTAGATACTTCCAAAGACCTCTCCAACACATCCAAAATTGAAGTCGTCATTATTTTACCTAAACGTGTGTCTCCTATTGCCTTCCTCGGGCTGGCTAGGAATTAGAAACAGAAGTTTCCTGAATATCTCTTTTCCCCACTAGTCTACTTGTTCTCTAATACCTGTTGATTCTGCTGCTTTATCCTATCAGGTCTGAAGCAAATCATCTAGATTCAAATTCCTGCTTTACCATTTATTAGCTATATGATCTCAGGCAAGTTACTTAACCTTTCTGAAATACAGTACCCTCATCTTCAGATAGGTAATAATAGTACTTAAGTCATAGGTCTTTGCGATGATTAAATAAGTTAATATATGTAAGCACTTAAAACACTACCTAACATATGGAAAGAGCTCAACAAATGTTATCTCTTCCTATTATTATTATTTTATTACTGTTTTTTTCTATCTACCTCCTTCCCATCATCCCCTCTGCCACTGGCTCTGATCAGTATCACACCTAGATTACTAAAACTGCCTCTTAACTAAGTATTCTTCCTTTAATCTTGCCCTTTCCAATATATTCTTTACCCAGAAGGCAAACATTTTGGACTCAAAGTGAATCATGTCTTTCTCCTGCTAAAATCTGCTAAGGGCTTCCCATAGCTTTTAGGGTAACATCCAAATTCTTCCAACATGCACATAAGGACTGCTTTTACCCAAAAGGAAAGTACAATACAATCTGTCATTCCTGTAAATTCCAGCTCCACTTTCCTGATCTAATGTGTCAGAACCAAAAGTTCTCATGTTCACACATCACAATGCTAATACCACACTTATTAATTAGAGATTAGGTAGTCAGTCAAAGCCCCAAAAAACCTTTAGCTCAGGGACTACATTTATTCATTTTGGTACCTCGGAAACTTATTCCAGTATATCACAAAAGAATTCAATAAATGTTTGCTAAATAAATGCTGAATCATTAAAAATAACTTATCATTGAAATACTGTCTCAAATGTATGGCAAAGATAAAAACCACTGCTAAAACAGCTTTCATAAAGAAACTCAATGTAAAATTCTGCGTTCCTTTTAGAAGGAAAAACATTCTCAGTTATGAAAATTCTTACCTGGATATATTTCTTGCTATAATCACAACCTGGCTGTAGGGATCTGAAATCCACTCTGTGTAATTTACTCAGTGGCTGAACTTCAGGCACTCCACTGACTTCCCTTATTAACTCAAGTGGCATATCAGTTCTGCTTCACAGTGATGTCCAAAGCAAATTCAAACAGGGAAGTTGACAGCCTGCTGCTGAAAACACAAGACCAGTGTTTTACCCAAAATGTAGTCAATAATTTGCTCTAAGTCTCTTTGACTTAATTTTGCTTTTTCTTTCCTTTAAATTAATTACCATGGTTGGGAAGGCCGGGACAGGAGGATAGATTATTTTACATTTTATTACAAGGATCAATACACAGCATTCTTCTAAGGAACTGAAACTCAACACTTTTCTACTTAGCTTTTGTATTTAAAATATCTCTAAAAGCCAGTTTTAAGATCTGTGAAAACTTCACTAATGCTTTTACCACCTTGCTTTAAAATGTAAAAGCTATTGGGGAAGGGGAGTGGCTGAAAAGCTTTATTTTTGTTTTTTAAACCCCTTGGCAGCTGTAATATTGTGTAAGTAAATTGTGCACAAAAAGCTTGCCACAATATTATCTGTGGCCTCCTCCCTTCACCCCCTAAATAACCGAAAGAAACAATTATTAAACTGAATTTAACTTGTGCATTGTAGGTTCAGTAGAATCTGGGTCAGTCACTACTGTCAATATTTAGTTTTAATGTATGCGCACCAACCTTCCCCAACAACTTGAGCTTCCAGAGGGCAGGGACGTCTGCCTCTCCCAAAGCTCCAGGCAAGATGGTCAACACAAGCAGGCTCAAGGTAACACGTAAGTAAGGTTTCTCTGCAACAACTACATCAGATTTTTACTCTAAACTAAATCGACCCCTTTATAATACCAAATCCGGTCCCTACCCACCTTGTACCCACGCAACGAACTCCAAACTTACTTTTTAGAAATTCACTGACCCGCACTCTAGAAAGAAATCTACGAAGAGTTCAGATGGGCGCGCTCATGACGTCACACGCACGCTGACGCCCAGCTCCCACGCATGCGTACAGTGTCACTAGCGCTAAACAGTCGTTCCTTCCCGCGCCCGGGGAGTGCAAACTGCGTAATAGTTCCCAGGCCTAAGGCGTCCTGGAGGTTTTTCCAAACAGGTAGAGAATTCGGCGTTAGGGGTAGCGTAGGCTCTCAGCATAGGCCCCGCCCAGTCCGGTCGCATCTCCCAGAATTCTTGCCGCTCCCATTAACTCCGCTTTCCGTCAATTTCCCGCGTTCGTGGCTGGAGGCGCCAGACAGGGAAGCGGGGCGAACGTGCAGCGCGGGATTTGCGATTCGGTTTGATAGATTGGAAGCCCCAGTGGGCAGCGCCCTTCTTTAACTTCCAGTTCTCTTTCCTCCAGAAGTAAGCACCCAAATGCAGTTTTTACAAGGAAATAGTTACAAAGATAACAATGTTATTTGATACTTTGTATAGCAATTTTGGAGCATTGGCACCATTCCTCCAATGGGTTATGCTATTTACAGGCAGATTTGTTTTACCTTGTCATTGGTTTCTAGGGCTATGATTTGTGTTGTAATTAATAAGATTTGTTGTTAAATGTGAATGCTTTGCAAATTTCTGATGTATGCCTTCAGTCATATAAGTGAAACCACCTCAGTGTGAGACTGTAAGGCAACAAGGAATTACACAAATATTTCCAAGGCTAATTTGGACTAAAGTATCTGCTTTAGATAAATATTTGCAGGAAGAAATAGCTAACTATTTTTAAAGTACCTATTCTTTCAACAGGAAGCATTATCTTTCCCTTCCCTACCGTGGTTATATACCATGCATGAGCCGAGGGTGACAAGTGAATAAGCTCAGGAGCTGTCCATTTGAGGAAAACTATGATAAGTAAGTGTCACTGTCCTGTTCATGTCTGAACGCTGAGGTGTTGCCCCAGTTCTTGGGCTCTGGGCTTAGAAGAATCACAAGCCTTGGCCCGCATGAAGGAGAGATATGACAACACTCCGCAAACCTGCGTGAAGAATGTACTATAAATAAAGTTTAAGGGTTCAAAGCTAAAGACGTTTCCTAAGGGGAAACAGGTCTGTCTCTGTGAGTAGAGAAGACACTGTCTACTTCTGTGTTTTCCCTTTCATATGCTAGTAGTTTAGGTAAAGGTTAATTATAATTATTAATAACTATATGTCACTGTTTTGGGGACTGAATTCTTTCCAGGTATGGACATAACTTAAAGGTTATGTTTCAGTCATTCTTTCTAATACACGCATGGTGGGGAAAGTGCCATAACTTGTTTATGGTGTATTTTACATTGTCTGACTGCTGGTCAGTGTCCCATGGCCTAATTGCCCCATTCTTTAAGACTGAAATAACTATTCCCTCTTTTTATTTTTCTGTAACCATTTCCTCCTTATTGTTTTTCTGTAACTGCTTTCTCCTTTCTCTTCTACTGATTTCCATTACCACTCACTTATTTTTCTGTCCCTAATATAAGGGTCAGACTCTGTCGTCGTTTCTTCTCTGGCCTCACCCAGCTGTGAAATAACTGTTCCTAGTCCCTAAGTGAAGCTCTCCAAATGAGCTTTGGATCCTGAGCATTTTCATCTCCCCTCTGTCCTCAGTAATATTAACATATCTTCTCTCAATGTATTTTCAACCTTCTTTCCTCATTCGTTCTTTCCTATCAGCATTTAAACACATTCTTCCAGTAGTGGAAGCTTTTTAAGGGCAGGGAGAATTGCTTACTAAGGAGAGCCTGTGCAGTGTCTGGAAAATTGTGAATGATAAATACTCGTTGAATTAACAAATAAATGCTAAGGAAAACTGTTTCTCTTTCTTCACCTCTGATTTCCATCCCATCCCACCTTGTTATACTGAAACTGCTCTTGACAAAAACGTTGAAGACCTACCTCTTTGTTGCTAAGCCAAAAGGACATTTTTAATCTTATCTTTGTAAAAGCGTGTTCATTTTGCTACAAATAGTTGTAGTTTTCCTCTTACCTTTTTATCAATTGAATCTTTTAAAATTGTGGCTCATCATCTGTTTAGCCTATAAATGTCTGTATTCTGTAGGATGTGATGAAGATGTCTTAACAGAAATATATATTAACTCTTTTTTTGTTGTTGTTACAGTGGTTGTTCTCAATTTCTCTAGGACGTAAACACTTCCTACACATCCTAGTAACTTCCGGTCTTGTTTCCTTTTCATAATCTCCCAATTAGTGGCAGAGCTGGGATGCATCTGACTCCAGAGCCTATCTGCTTTTCCTCACATTAGCAATTAGTTTCTACAAATGAAGAAAATTACACATGAATATACAGTACAAATTAAGATAATAAGAGAGGG
>NW_012148908.1:1081733-1083586 GCF_000956105.1 Propithecus coquereli | reverse complement strand
ATAAAGCATGTTAGGAAAACAACAAAGATATTTTTGAAATATAACATTGTGTACCACAAATTGAGAAAAACAGGTGTCTGTTGAAGAGTTCTCCCTAAAACTTTTGTATTTTAATAGTAATTTTTAAATTTACATGCATAACTTCCAGTTCCTTTCAAATCCTACTCTTTTTAAAAATTGTCTTTCTTGTCTAAGAAAAAAAACCCTATATTCAAATTTTAATTACAGACTGTAAATAGATCAATATTTTATAGTGTATTGATTTATATAAGTAAATTATAATTATGTCTTTCTCTTCTTCAAAGACTATAAGAAATGTATGACCTTCCAAAAATAACTATTTCTCTATGTATAACATTTTCTTAATGTTTTTTTTTTTTTTGAAAAAAATAAAAGGCATTATGTAACATAATGAATATTCCAAGAACATTTACCAAGTGCCTGGGATTGATCAGGACTCTGGAGCATTAAGTTGTACACAATCAGGCATGTCCCCAGACCATTTGGAACTTGCAGTGGAGACGGAATCTTTCATAAATTCAGAGAAATCAATGCAAAATTTTGATTATGATTCAAGATATAAAGGACAGTTCATGGTGCCAGGAAAGTATAAAATGGGAGAAACTGACCTAGATAGAAAAGTCACAGCAAGCCTTCCTGAGGAAGTAAGAATTAAGCAGAAATGAGAATATAGCAATATATTTCCTTTATAGCAATAAAGGAAAACTGATTCTCTAAAGTAAATTTCAGTCCTGTTACAATGTATAGCTTCAAGCATAAAATACTCTGGACTAGTCAATACACTTTTAGTCTTCTTCCTTTCTGAACCCTGTATCCAGCCTTTATTTTGATTATGAGGTCAAACTCATTGCTTCTTTTGCTAGCTCTAGGCTGTAGACTGCCACAGATATAATTTTATGTGATTATGCTTAGATATTATATGTGAAAATACGAGAATATACTCAGATTGAGACTCTGGTAAGACTGGCTCATATTAAGCAAACATTGATATAAAAAAACTGATAATACAAATAAATTCCAACCAGAATTTTTAATTAACTATGTTTACAGAATAGGACATTATCTTAATATAAGTAGTTATGAGAAGCCAAATTATTAATATAAACTCTTGGTTGTTGGGAAAGCATAGAATTTAAACAAAGAAAGTTGATTTGATGATCCTACATTTTAACATAATCAAGTCATGTTAGTTTTATATAACAGTCTACTGTAGAAATCTATGTGGATGCTTAATGTGTGTGGTCCAGCGCACCATCTTCCCTTAATGTCTGCCTCTTAGGTGGTCTCTTTTCTAGGCACTTAATCAATCTCAACCTTCCTCAGATACTTCCTATTTTCTTTCTGTGCCTTGATTTGAATTATTAATAGAAATAGATTACAGCTATGGTCCCTATAATATTTACAAGTTTTTGGCTGTGAACATGTTCCTATCCTTAGCTTTCTAACAATTTATAAAATTCAAGCCTCCTTGTATAATCACTATAATATCTCTAGTGATTCTGAAAAGACAGTTAGGGATCTCTCTTTTTAAAAAGTGTCTCATCTAAGGCATATGATCTAATTTTCCTAGATACATGTCCACTTCCTTCTAAGTACAAAGTCTTCAAGGCTTGTTAGTGAATTAGCTGTCCTGCTGCTAAAACCCAAGCTGCATGAACTCAGAACTCAGAGTTGGCTGATTTTCTGAGAACAATTCAAAGTTCAAGGCTCATCTCATTGCTATAACAAGAATAAACACTTTCTTCTTCTAGTTTCCTTTCTCCCAGTTGAGAGGATTCTTAAAAGAATTTATGCATTTTGTTGGGGTAAAAAACATTTATTTGAAATTTAAC
>NW_012148908.1:1081004-1081683 GCF_000956105.1 Propithecus coquereli | reverse complement strand
ACTCACCTTAACAGGTACTTGTCTGATTGGTTTTTTTACCTTCTCGATGGCATTTTTCAATGTAAGCATGAAGTAAAGCAACTCATGAAACCTTCGAGTGGACAAAGTGTGACTCAAATAGTTTGTAATATTGTAAATTTTTGTTTAGCTGTATAGGCAACAGATATTTTCAAACATTTAAGAATTCTGGAAAAATAATTTCTACCATCCCTTCTTGAAGAAATTACTGGAGGATGCATTTCAGCCAATCTAATAATAAATGGAATGATTGTAGTTAAATCTAAAATCATTTAAATGTTGAAATAAACATTTAAAATCTAGGAAAAATATAATTACAGAACAAATTCTGTTATAATGCAGAAATAATATAATTATCAAATATTGGATGGTACAAGGGAAAAGTAGACAGAAGGTTTTATAATATAAACATCTTGATTTCACAATTTTTAGTTGTGGTGGTGAAGTTTCCAAAGACACCTAAAAGCTGATTAAATCTAGTAATAGTGGCATAATAATATATGGAGTAAAGATAGTTATAAGAAAAATTAAAGATAGGTCTTAGCTGATTGATATAAATTTGATATTAGATGAAAGGGATTAAAGTCAGAAGGAGTGAAAGTAAACTGATATTCTAATTAATTGCTCATAGTAGTGAGTCACTATATATTGTATTATAAAA
>NW_012148908.1:1077407-1080954 GCF_000956105.1 Propithecus coquereli | reverse complement strand
TTATTTAAGTCAGTTTGAGATTTTGATTTTCTGTTATTGGCAACAAAAAGCAGCATTCTTTCAGGGGAATGACAGGAAATTCATAGGCACATGACACTAATAATCTTCACATTTAGTAAAAACTGGTACCAGATGGGAGAATACAATAAAAAAATATATAGCCTCTGAGAGTTTGTGCTTAACTTTTTGTCCATCCACTATCCAACACTTTGATATTCCTCTGATGAATCATCCCTCCCCATGCTCAGTGCAGTTATGTAGGTTTATGATTTCCAATTTTATACCTTCTGTTCCAGATGGATACATACCAACTTTGTATTTACTATAAATTCCAGATGTGTATTTTCATCTGCATTATGGATATTTCCACTTGGATGTCTAAAAGATACTCTACCTCTCAGATCATAACAGGTCTGAAACAGAACTCTTGATTTCATGAACCCTGAAATTGCTCCTTTTTAATGATGAGTAGCCACCTCCATGCAATTATTCAGTCTGCTATGGACTATTGCTATATGTTTGTGTCTCCCTAACCCCCTGCCTAATTCATATATTGAAGTCCTATTGCGATAGTATTGGGAGGTGGGGCCTTTGGGAGATGACTAGGTCATGGGGTAGAGCCTCCGTGATAAGATTAGAGTTCTTTTAAGAAGAAGAAGAGCGGTAACCTTAAAGAAGGTGAGGATCCAACAAGATGATGACATCTGCAAATCAGGAAGAGTGTCCTCACCAGACACTAGATCTGTTAGTACCTTGATGTTAGACTTCCCTGCCTCTGGAACCATGCTATTTGTTATAACAGCCCAAGCTGACTAAGATCCAGGTGGAACCACCTTGAGGACATCTTTAATTCTTCTTCCTACACTTCACACCAATCCACAAGCAAGTACTGTTATCTATATCTTCAGAACATATCCTATCCTGGATCCAGGATCTTCTCACCTCCTCCTTCAACCCAATTATCTTTCACTGGGACCAAAGCAACAGTCTCCTAAAATTGCTTCTGAATATCCATTCTTATCTTCTTACATTTAATTCTCTACATAAAAGCAGAGCGATTTTTTAAAAAATATAATTATAAATGTCATTTCCCCAATAAAAATTTCTCAATGGCTTCTTATCCCATTCAGAAAAATTAATCTGGTCTCCTTCTCATTTTTTTATTGAAATTTGCTCCCTCAATCTGTGTGCCAAATAATATTCTATTGCTGTTTTTGAAACATCCTACCTGGAAATACTCTCCCCTAAATATCTACTTACCTCACTCACTCTTTTCCTTTAGGTCCTGCTACAAAGTCATTTTATCAGAGACCCTTCTCTAATGATCTACACTCTATCCCTTTACCTTCTTGAATTTGCTTTAAAGCAGATAGGTAACTATATATTATCAGTTTGTTTATTTTTACCATTTATAATCCTGACCAGAAGGTAAGCTCCATTATGGCAGAGATTTTATTAAAAACTCTATCCCTATGACTTAGGAAAGTTACCATACCTAGTAGGCACTTAGTAAATAATACTTGATTGATTGAATAACTGTCATTTTGGTGAGCAACCCCACACCCTATTTTTATAATCACAGGCACTGGTTTGCTACAAGCCTGGGAAGTTTACAAATTTTATTGCTCCAGCCACACTGATTGATGTTTAGAAATAATCACATAGCCCAAGCATTTCCAGTCAAAGTAAGTACAGATTCTTTTGCTGTAATATTTGAAGAACAAAAGCTTTCTTTACACTGGGCTTGCTAGACACCAAGATATTATAAGCTTAGATCTGAGTTCAACTTTGATGGGCACAGAACTTGCTGAGAATGAAACCCTCTAAAATAAAAGTAGAATTAAGAAATAGTAGAGAAAGGGGTTGAGGAGAAGGGCATGAGGAAAATAGGAATGAATGTATGTGCATAAATGTCCAAATGATGATGTCTGAACTCCCATCTGTCATAATCTGGTTATCTACACTTAGATTTTTCAATTATAAAAACAAATCCATTTTTGCTGACAATTCGACATGAGTTTCTTTCACTTGCAACAAAATAATATAAGTTCTTACTATGAGCCTATGAGTTCTTACTATGAGTCTATGAGCCAAAAAAATGGTCTTGGCTGTACTATTTGAGCCCCACTATTGAAACTATTGCCCTCTCCTTTTCTTTACTAGTGACATTGTTCTTTCCATTGTGATACTTGAAACCATCTGTGTCAACATACATTAGTAAGGCTGTAGACCACTTATGTCAACAGTAAGGAGAGATAGCAGTTCCTGGATCTCAGAAGGAGAAAGTCATGTAGAAAGGACTGCCTTAAGCAAAGATGTGACCTTCACTGTAGTGATGCAGCCAGCCTCAGGCCACCCCACAGATATATACTCCCTCAGATAAGCTGCCAACGCTTCCCATTGGCCAAGGCCACCCAAAGCTAGAGGTCAGTGAGTGGCAATGATATGCTCTGGGCATGTCAGCCTCCTCTGGTAGAAAATATGTCAAAGAAGAGTGGCAAGAAGGTATGGAGGGACAAAGAAATGATATATGGCATAACCTTCTAGGAATTTTTATTCTACTTTTTGAAGACTAGTTTATAACTATCTATTTTCAAGACACACAATTAGGAGGTAAAGCACTTACCTCTTAGGAATTACTGAATTCAAAAACAAAACAAGCACAGGCAGTGAGTACCTCAAGGCAATGCAAATCTGATTCAATTTATTGTTTTTAAAGATAAATAAGCAACTTTGGAGAAAACAGTGACAAAGACATTTTTCAGGATATACTAGGATCTGTGATAAATTGTTAATCTAACTTCAGTTTCTCAGAGGCCTTTTGGTAAATACAGCTATCTATTACCCTAGTTTAGCACTATTATAAATCCTAGTAAGTCTGTAAAAAAGTCATAAAATATTCATATAAAGATGAAATATTAAAATTATAAGACTCTTCCCGAAATTTTATATGGGGCAATTTCTGTAGGCCTATATAAACTTCATAATTTTCCAACTTTACTCAGAATCAAATAATAAAATGCACACTACAGCTAGAGTCATTTTTGTAGATAGTTTAAGCATATTCTAACTATAATTGCATAGTTTAATTACACTGAGATATCTCCAAGTTTTAATATGAAGTCTCATGTTATCTTTAACATATCCCCAATTCTTTTAGTAAAAGCAAAGATAAAAACACAGAATATTAAAGTCATTTCACTTAGAGTACATATGTCTATATTTTTACATAGATTCATCTGTGTTCTGCCTGCACCCCAATATTTGCATTTTGTGGTGATGACCACCACATAGATGAAAAACATAGGCATTACTAAATATTTAAAACCCCCAAAATAACCTAATCCACAAATTAAAAAAATTCAATTACTATTATTAGATAATAAAATTTGTAATGATATTATTGAGAACTTCGTATCATGGATTATTGCATTTTATTGTGTCAGCCATAATTAAGCCATCTCTTCTACCATTATGGCCTTAAAAATTGGCTTCATCCCTCTAACACACACAGAGGAAACATTCTGCAAGTGAAAAATTTTCAGCC
>NW_012148908.1:1075692-1077357 GCF_000956105.1 Propithecus coquereli | reverse complement strand
CAGTAAACTTATTGAGCTCACAAAATGCTTAAGACTAAGTGAAATTTTTGAGTAAATCAGTAAAAGAGCTTGGTTTATGTTCAAATTTGACACATGTATAATTGAGGCAATACACACAAAAGGCAACACATGAAGAAAAATAAGAGGAAATGAGAGGAAATGTTTGTTAGAAATTAACACACATGGAAGGCAGATTAGTCAAAGACGATCTTTCAGCTTCTTAACACTGTGGACATATGGGTTTATGTCTTAGGTTTATAGTCCCTTTCTTCTACATGTCTTATATTTTGTAGCATGAGATGGCCATGTCCTGTATAATCCTGCAATAATATCCACATATACAGCCTCTCTTCTATGTAATCTTAGACTAAAAAATAAAAGTACTGATGGTTGGTTTGTTTTGAAAAATGATGATCCAGCTCTAAAAGTTGGAGAGCACAGGAGCAGGTAACAATTTGTTAGCTTAACATTTTTCTTTTCCTTCCCCATTTTTTGAGCCATCAAAAATTGGCATACTTTTAGAAACTTTATAAAGAATAGTTTTGGATAATGGAAAGATGATTACGAGTTTGCATGTTTTTTGAGTTCATCAGTTATATGGAGTAAGTGGGAACCATTTGCTTTAGGTTCAAAATGAAATTTTAACACAGAAAGACATTTTGTAACATTGTCAGAATTTGGTCCTATTACTTTCAATTGAATCTGCATCTATTCATTACATTCATACATTTTTATAGGTAATGGAAAAGTCAATATATAGAGTACCCTTGATAAAAATTGAGGGTAGTTTATTCATTTTTCACTTGTTTACAATAACAATGAGACTTTCTATGGCTAAATGTTAGTTTATTTTTCTTCCCTAAAACTTGCCCATCAACAACTGTGTATTGTTAGAATCATAAGATTATAGCTAGCATATTTATCAGAGAATAAAATATCATTTGTGTTGTCCTTCTTTTATCTAATCCTCAATAGTAAAAAATTACTCCAAGATATCTTTTGTATGATTAGAGCAGAATAGAAGTGATTACCATATAATCACTTTTGAAAAACTTCAGTTTAATTAGGATATATTCGACCCAGAACTTGGTGTCAGAGTCTGGCACAGCCAAAGGAATAGAACAGATGGAGGTAAACAAATGTTATGCTATTACTACTTATTTTCACATTTAAATAGTGTAAACCAGACCAAAATATAGAGGCATATTTGTTTAATAGAGTCTTGCAAGTCTATTTGACTTAAAAATGTTAAAAGAAAATATTTTCCTTTGTCATTTGTATCTGACCATTTAGAATTTTCTACCTACTCTAAGTAATCTGCTAATTCTATTCATATTTTACCTCCAAATACTAATAATGATCAATCTCCTCCTTAATTTTTCTTGTATTAGATATGCTTCTTTTGATCTAAAGATACCCTTTAGATCAAACCATCTTCCTCCAGCAGAAAAATCCTATACTCTTGGGTACAGTCACAGATTCAGGAATGAGCATGTTAACCAAATCCCGGCTAACAAGATGTAAGGAAATTCTGAGACTTCTAAGAGATCCTTTTTTCTTTCTCTTTGGGGAAATATCATGGGAAATCAGCCTTCCCTTTTCCTGTGCCTAGAAACAGGTAGACCAATTACTCTTGGTAGCCTTCCCATTACCAAAAGAGAACCA
>NW_012148908.1:1073984-1075642 GCF_000956105.1 Propithecus coquereli | reverse complement strand
TTTTTACTTTTTTTAATCATTTAGCAACATAACTAAAAACAACTAAACCAAAATAATTTTTTGAAGGCCTCAAAGTATATTTAAGCAACTTTTAGTGCTAAAATTATCTGATATCCATTTTAGGTGTTTATGCAGCTCATACTCTACTTCTCTAAAAACTGCCTTCCCCACACAAAGAAGTCTAACCATGCAGCCACGCTGATATTACATACTTGATGCTGTTCCACCCTGGCTATAGGCTGGGTGAGGGTGATCACTTGATCACTTGACTCAGGGTCAGCCAATCTCTTGCCTGTGCTGAGCCAATCAGCTTCTCTCTCTTAGGAAGATGAGATTAGCATTTGTGTACAAGTCAATTGGCCTTGACACTTGAGTTGCAAGGACAAACAGGAGGCTAGGGTGGCCACTGTCCACAAGAACATGAGAAGTGAGAGAAAAACAAACTGCAAAGAAAGATGAAGCGTGAATCAGATGCATACAAAGAAACAAAAACAGCCATCATGCAACCCCAGAGAAAAAGACAGTTGTTTACTGAGTTCTTAATGTCTTTGACATAGTTATAGTTAATAAGGAGCTAAATGTCCTACTCTTAGGTTCCATGTGATACTTTTGAATTCCACCAGTATTTATTAGTGTTTATTTGTTAAGTTTCTGTTATTTGCAACCAATAGGGTTGTGACAAACAACACTCAGGAATTTCTATGGGCCGTCCCCTTAAATTTGTACAGGATCAGACCACTGCAAAACATCTCCATCACTACCACTGTGATCTAAGTCATCATGCTCTCTGGACTGGATTTTCCCAATAGCATCCTAGAGGATCCCCCTGATTCTTTACTCTTCATCTTCTGCCCACACACAACCAGTGCTTCTGTCTCATCAAGGACAGTAGGTAAGATCATTTGATCCTCTGCTCAATGTACTACAAAGTTTCTGCAATGCTATCAGAGTAAAAGTCAAAGATGTAAAGGCAATATATGATCTGATTCCTTTGCTATCCTTCTGACTTTTATGCCTTCATGTTCACTCACTTCAGACAAACTGGATTCCTTACCGTTTATGTGAAGTCTTACTGGAGTGCTAGAATACTCTTTCCTGACTAATTCCCTCAACTCCTTCAAGTATTTCCTCAAATACAACCTCTCTAAGAAGCCAAACTGTATTTAAATTTGCACACGCATCCCTTCAGACTTTTGCTACACTTCTTTTTTCCCATAGCACTAATCATCTTCAAACACACTGTAAAATTGACTCATTTAATTGTGTTTTGCACTAGAATGTAAGCTCCACAGGGCCAGGGATTTCAAGCTGTTTTGTTCATTTGGCAGTCACTAAATACTTTATAAATGAATGGTTAACTAAGATATCATGCCTAATGATAGACTATTCAGTTTCCTTTCCAGTGATCCACAGGCCAATGAACAAAACATTTCATTATCTCTACTATGCCAATGTTTGAAAATCATCAGTAGAATGGATAAGACGAAAGACACTGATTTTGGATAGATACTAGTGAGGAGGTTATATATGACTATGACAAATAGACAAATTGCTTATTAATACCGAAGTAGAGAAGCTACATTATAAACACAAACATTATATACAGACATACACACACACACACACACACACACACACACACACACACACACACATAT
>NW_012148908.1:1072970-1073934 GCF_000956105.1 Propithecus coquereli | reverse complement strand
TATGACTATTAAAATTTAAATTTCTCAGAAGAAAACTTCTCACAAATACACACAGAGAGATACAGCATAAGAAAACATAGATTTCCTATTGAAAGATGAAAAAAACATCTAAAACATCTCATACTTGTTAAGGTGACTATTAGCAAAAGGACAAGAGATAATAAGTGTTGGAGAAAGGGAACCTTTGTATACCATTGGTAGGAATGTAAATTGGTAGAGCCATTATGAAAAACATTATGGAGTTTCCTCAAAAAATTAAAAATAGAACTACCATATGACCTAGCACTCCCACTTCTGTGAATATATACAAAAGAAATGAAATCAGAGTCTCAAAGTGATATCCGCACTCACATGTTCATTGCAGCACTATTCACAATAGCCAAGATATGGAATCAACCTAAGTATCCACTGATGGATGAATGGATAAAGAAAATGTGACACACACACACACACACACACACACACACACACACACACACACCAAATAAAGGAATATTATTTAGCCTTAAAAGAGAAGGAAATTCTGTCATTTGCAACAACATAGATAAACTTGGAAGACGTTATGCTAAGTGAAATAAGCCAGACAAAGAAAGAAAAATATGGTATGATCTCAATTATATTTGAATTTTAGAAAGTTGAACTCACAGCAGCAGAGAGAACGGTGGTCGCCTGAGGCTGGAGTGGGGCAAGTGTGGGGATATGTTGGTCGAAGGGTACAAAGTTTCAGTTATGTGAGATAAATAAGTTCTGGGTATGTAATGTATAGCATGGTGAGTATAGTTAATAATGGTGTATTGTATACTTGAAATTTGCTAAGACTGTAGATTTTAAGTACTCTACCACACGTACACACATGTACTACAAAAAAGGTAACTATGTGAGATGATATTAATAGATGAATTAATTGTGGTAATCATTTCACAATGTATACATGTATCAAATCATCACATTGTATACTTTAAAT
>NW_012148908.1:1070553-1072920 GCF_000956105.1 Propithecus coquereli | reverse complement strand
ATTGCCGTCTTAGAAATGTTTAACCCAGGTCAGAGAAAACATGTTTCAAATCAGAAATCATAGAAAGTGCTGAACCATGTATATTAGATAAAATGGCTGATAAAAACCATATGAACACTCTCCAACCCAAATTACCTTTAAAATGGCCATATGTATTTTATGAAATAATAAATCTAAAGGACTAAAAAACTAAAATATCTTTTTATCAATTACTCATATGATTTTGTAAGTTCAATAGAACAAAAAAACAGCAGAAAAAATGTTCATCTAAACCACAGCCCAAAAAACATTCAGAATAGCATTGTGCAGAAGATATGGAATGGTACCAAAGGATGCTTAAAGCCCAGAGTCAACACATACAAACAGTTGGGAGACCCCCAGAGAAAGGATTATTTGGATGAGTGCATGTGGAATAGCTGGACAGAGTTGTTTCCTTCCCTGAGCATCAGCTGCATTTGTGCTCAGAGCAAAGTGGAGAGGGTGAGTGTCCGGATCACTGAAGCCAGACGTAATCAGAGAGAAATTTCTGGCACAATCTACCAGCATTTTGCTCCCACAATCTCCTGAGGCCAGGTCTGATGTCAGAACATACATCCACAGCCAAGCAAATGGAAATCATCAAACAAAAATATGAGATGCTAGCAAACAAAATCACCAAAATTTTATGGAAAATATGCTTTATTAACATAAGTCATCAATTTGAAAAGAAATTAATCTCAAGATTTTAGAGAGCAGAAGACTTATAAAGGAATATAATTAACATCTTCAGAGTCAGTCAAAATATTACAAAATTTTCAGAAATAATAAAGGGACCTCTTTCAGATATAGAGTACTAAACAAGTATAAAATAATGATCTGTTAAAATTTACACCAATAAATGTTAAAGGCTAAATGAAATAGACAATTTTCACGGGAAAATTACCCACATTGGCTCTAAAGTAATAACAAATATGAATTGATGAGTAACTATAGAAAAAATAATACAGAAAGTAAAAGATCTACTCTTAAAAAATGGAACCATAGAGACTTCTAAACTGGAGGAGGAACAAAGTCTCTACCCACATTTAACAAAGAAAAGGAGAAATACAAATGGGAATTTTATCTTATGTGATGTTAGCACCAATAATCTGAAACTTTAAAACATTTATAAAGGATGCCAAGTACATTAAACATTGGACCATTTTGAGAGGGAAGGCTGAGAAAGATCACCAACCACTGCAAATCATAAGCAGATCTGTCACAGTGGTAGGTTTCCAAAGTGATTGGTGCCATCCAGTGGAAAATTAACCAACTCTTATGTTAGACGTCAAGATTGAGAGTTTAGCCTGGTTAAAGAAGCCTTCCTGATCCCTCATGGAATGGCAAGGTAGTTGGGACTAAAGAAAATAAAACTATATATATTTCAATTTTTGCAATAAAGCAGTTTATCACCCTCCTCTTCATGTCAACCTGAAGTACTCTTCTGGTCTCCTTCCACATTAAATTCTGTAAATAACTGGGACCAGGAAGAACTTCTCACATCCAAAGCTATGCAACGGACTAGGTGCAATGGCTCACACTTGCACTCCTAGCACTTGGGGAGGCCAAAGTGGGAGGATCGCTTGAGGCCAGGAGTTTAAGACCATCCTGGGCAACACAACAAGACTTCATCTCCATCAAAGAAAAAAAAAAGTCAGGCATGATGATGCACACCGTTAGTCCCAGCTACTCAGGAGGCTGAGGTAGGAGGATCACTTGAGCCCAGAAGTTTGAGGTTGCAGTCAGCTATGATGATGCCACTGCACTCTAGCCTGGGCAACAGTGCAAGACCTTTTTTCAAAGAACAAAACAAAGCAAAACAAAAAAATTATCCAACTATATAAAAGGAACATGGCGCAAGAAAAAAAAGTCATAAAGGGATATGGAAAGCAAAAAGCAAAGGAAACTACCAAAATATTTTAGCCTGGAGTAGATTAAAAACTTTGATGAAAGATTTTCCTATAGAATCAAATAATTTGGTAAAAAAAAAAGACCTCCATACATGAAGAGTGCAAGACAGAGAGACACAGGAACTCAAGGGAGAAACATAATATAGCAAAAGAAGTGGGAACAACAACAAACCACATAAGTGATGCAACAATTGAAGCATCCACATCACTGAAAACAAATCTATCTAAATGAAGGACAGATTTCAGAATATTGAATTAAATGCAATAGAAAAGTAAAATACCATTTAAATAATTAGAAAGAAGGAGATAGATGTGGAAGTGTGCCAGAATATATCCATTATATACATATCTGGGGTCAACGTAGAGGAGAATAAACAAATACAGTGGAAACTACACTTAAAGACATGCATCAAGAAAAAAAATTCTTTTTTTTTTTTTT
>NW_012148908.1:1067367-1067948 GCF_000956105.1 Propithecus coquereli | reverse complement strand
TTTTAATTTATCAATTATACCTTAATAAATCTGGAAAACCTTAAAACATTTAAAAAAACATAAAATTGAAATTGGCAGACACAAAGAAGAACATCTTATAATGATAAATTACACTATTCAGAGCTCACTCATTTTTTCCTATTTCCACTGAGAATAAAGTGGTGAAAAAACCACACATAAGATCTATCCCTGACCTCATAGATCTTGTATCTTGTGAGCTACAGATAAATAATAAGTAATCAAATACATAATTCATTTTGTGAAGTATGAAGAAAAATAAAGATAAGAGACAAAAAGGTGACTGAATAGAGGGAGCATTTTTAGATAAAGTATTCAAATAAGTGATATCACAGCAGAAATCTGAATGAAGTGAGAAAGCACACAAAGCTCTTGGAAGACTTTTTCCAGGTGAAAGTTACCGCAAATGCCATGGCATCGAAGGGAAACTGCTAGGCCACTGTGGCAAGAGTGTGGTGAGGAAGTGGGGGTGAATGGAAACGAAAGGAAAATGCAGTCTGATGTCTAAATAGGGGCCGATAGTAGGAATATTCATGTGATATTTGCTCTGCGGAATGCTGTGA
>NW_012148908.1:1063052-1064915 GCF_000956105.1 Propithecus coquereli | reverse complement strand
TGATGTACATATGGCTAATTTCTTTTACATGTAGCAAATTGTTGCAAATCTATAAACCAAGTGATCCAAGAAAACATGGAACAAAGATGATGACTAATAACAGAAAATAAAGATGGATTTTAACAAAAAAACATGTTTAATCTTACTCATAAAAATGCAAATTCAAATATAAATTAGAAGATACTACTTTTAATCTATTGTTTACCTAGCAATTAATGGAAGACTGTGTTGTATGAGAAAGCAGGCCCATTTTAATGTTGTTAGTAGAGATGGAAATTAATATAATCTCTCTGGAGGGCAAGTGGCAGTGTCTATCAATGTTTAGAATTCTATTGTCCAGAAATTTTACTTCTAGGAATTTAACTACCTGATCAACTCACAAATATATGAAAGGATGTGTACGCAAGAGTATTAACAGAAGCCTTGTTTGTAAAAACGAAAGACTGGGAAAACCTAAATACCTATCTCTAGGTGCTGATGTGGCACAACTACCAAGACATCCTGCAAAGTTTAGAAACAGCAAGGTGCTGCCGTAAACATTTGAGTGCAGATGCCATAATATTCTGAAATTTAAAAAAAAGGAAAATAAATAAATAAATTGGGAGAAAAACAAAACCAGAAAGAGCAAGGTGCTGTTCTTTCTGAAGGGGAAAAAGATTATATGTGTATATGTAAAGATATATAAACCTGTCATAAGAATTTGCCTCTGGGCAGGAGAGTTGGGGAACTAGTTTTCACTGCATATCCTTTGTGCTATATGAAGTTAACTTATGTATATTATCTTTTAAGATAATGAAGAAAATACCAAGGAAGCAGATTTATAGACAAGTTCTACCAAATTTTCAAAAAATAGATACCATCCCTGATATTATAAATTATTCCAGAACACATAGAAACCTAGTAAGTATTTCATCTCATTACAAAAGGTCAGTGCCGTGGCCCGTTTTTAGGGATGAGGAATGAACATAGAGACAAAAAAGACACACACACACACACACACACAAAGACGGTACAAGACTGCAGCCTTCCTGCTGCAGTTTCTTTAGTTATAACACAGCCTGTTTGGCAACTGTCCCACGACAATTTCTTTGTTCCCACATTGTCCCGACTCAACAGGTCCCTGTTCTTTGTTGTTTCATCTCCAGCGAGCAGATGTTTGCATCTGAACTCTCTAGCCCCTCCTGTTTGCAGGGTTAGGGCGCCCTGGCTCGTTTGCAAGCCCACAGGCATGTTCTGAGAAAAACAACAAGGAACTGTTCCCAGACAAAATGTCCTCTACAGTCAGCATAATGAAGTTTGAGAATGTTGGGTTACACAAAGTGAGAAAGTGAATACACACACAGACACACACCATACATGACTATGGAACTCTGCCTCAACAACCCAACAACCTCTGCAGCAACCAGCACAGAGTGGTCAGGACTTGTCCAAGTCAATGACTGTCAGCTTCTGCATTTTTGCCCCATTACCACCTCAGAACCATCCAGAAAAAGCCAAATGTGTCCTCTCCAATCCAATCACATGAGATTCTCCACTTCTACTTTGCTCCCCTCCAGTTTTCCCATGCTAACAACTTGAAATCAGAGCAAATCGGAAGCCTTTTCCTTTTTCACTATAGAGCTTTCACATTCCCCTGCCTGCTTCTGAGTCTTTGCCAAATGCAAGTAATAGTGGCTGACTGGCTTGCTACAGCAAGCTCTGAATAAATAGGCTTTTTTTTTCTCATTTAGATGGTTTTTGTTGCTTTCACAAAAGTTAAACAGTTTCTTTTAAATGCTGGACTTCACAGATACATTAAACATAAATGGCAAATATTATAATTTTAAATTAGATCATGACATATACTGTATTTCTTTTCTTAAT
>NW_012148908.1:1060830-1063002 GCF_000956105.1 Propithecus coquereli | reverse complement strand
GGAAACGAAAGGAAAATGCAGTCTGATGTCTAAATAGGGGCCGATAGTAGGAATATTCATGTGATATTTGCTCTGCGGAATGCTGTGATCAAACTATCCATTTTGTACTCTAGCTGCCAGGAGTGTAGGCCACTGATGGCTTATCTATGACCCTTGGCAGAAGGGATTTGGCTCAACCAAAGTGATAACCATTTCCCAGGGCCACAGCATCAAATAAATGGCTGATTTAGAGGTACAATGGCCCTTGAAAGAATATGGGATGAATTCAAGAGGCTATCCTAGTTCCAATGTTCCCCAAGGAATGGGCTCAGGAGGTACAACTTCTCTGTCTAATCTTGCTTCCCACATTTCCTTACAGGTGTTTTCCCCTGTGAACTCACCAATAACCCTGTTGCATGCAAAGCTTCATCATAAACTCTGCTTCCTGAAAACTCAATCTAAGACATATGCTGTCAGGGTTGATTTCTGAGGGGTGTTATCCTGCTTCTTTGGTTCCTTGCTTGGAAAAATCACAAACAGAGCTGGTGTGACAGAGTGATGACACACACTTAGCATTTCCACACAAGCAGCTTTTATTGCAGGCTTTCAGCATACAAAGCAAAAGTGCATTTCCTGAGGGGAAGCAGGTCTCTCTGTGAGTGGAGAAGACCCTGGGGTTTTACCACACTTCTACTTTCAAGTCGATACCTTGTGATATGCTAAATGGTAGGTGGAATAGTCGTTATTTTCCTGGGAAAAGAATGGAGAGTTCTTAGAGCTAAGAGCCCTTCCCAATTTTATCCTTATGAGGTAACTTCCAGGGGTTGCCATGACATTCATAAACTATGATGGCGCTGGTTGGTGTGATTTTTACTATGCTAATGTATGTTAATGAGGAAAAGGTCACCTTTGGACATAAGGTCCTAGTTTCTGCCCACACTCCTGGCCAGGAAAAGTCCCTAACCTCAAGTTCCTGCTGTTGAAAGTTAGATTCTAGAAGCTCATTGGCCTCCTCATTTTTGTCCCCCTCCTCTTTTCCTGTGGTTAGTGCTGCCAACCTACAACAGTCCCTAAGAAATGCCATGGTATAAGGATTAGACTTTTTTCCTGAAAAAAAGCATTGAACACTTTCAAAAAGGGGAAGAAACATGATCTGTTATGTTTTTTAAAATTTCACACTTGATGCTGTGTGGAGAAAAGACCATAGAGAGGCAAGTGTGAAAACAGACAAGTTAAGGAGACTACAATGAAGTAGTCAGGAATATTTATGACACCAGAAAGTTAATGAAGCAGAAGCTACAGAAATACAAGGTGAAATAAATGGAAAGACAATAGTATTATGAGGCATTAATTTATCTCTTTCACCCATGATCAATCAAGTAGAAAATAAGTAATAATAGTAAACCTAAATTACATGCCAATATGATTACTAAGGTAGCTTTAATTGATGTATTATGTGCTATAGTTTGAAAGCAAAGACTACAATTTTACTGCTGTCTAGTAATCAAAATTGTCCAAATAATGAAAAGTTCCTAAAGAAAATGTCAATATATTTCAAAAAGCAGAGAGAGAGAGTACAGATACCAATATCTATCACAACGCAATAAAATCAGACATTAATTGCAGAGGTAGACATGAAAACAAAAACAAAATACCCCTTAGGCAAGTATTGTATAAAAGAGAAAAATTTAGAAATTCCAAAGTAGTTAGAAAAGTTGCAATAATTATTGTATTTCAGACCTAGTTCAGAGATATTTTTAGAGAAAAAGATCATGGCCTTAAATAATTATGTGTATAAGCATGAAATAATACAAATAAACTTCCATCTAATGTAACACTATATTTCAAGCTATGAAATATAAATACAAACTTGTTTGGAGAAAAACATGACTAGTATTAAGAAAATAAATAAAAATGGTGGCCACAGTTTAGATATAACCCAAGGCCAATGGCCCGTAGCTACATAGCCAAAATATAAATCATCCTGACTGCCCTGAAATGCTAGCTGTAATCATAAACAAAGCATAAAATGCAAGCTTCACATCCTTGGCAGCATAATTCAGTGAAATTAAACCAATCAGCTGTAAACAAACCTGCTTAAACAGTTCTACTTATTTATCTCAAAAAAATGTTAATGTATGATAGCCGATCACAGAAAAAGGTAAAAATATTATATTTCCTTCTTTATGCTTT
>NW_012148908.1:1056812-1057729 GCF_000956105.1 Propithecus coquereli | reverse complement strand
AGATGGTACACACCACACCCATTAGGTGTGTATATACCCATCCCCTCCTCCCCTCTCCCATCTGCCCAACACCCAATGAATGTTACTACTATATGATCACTTAAGTGTTGATCAGTTAAAACCAATTTGATGGTGAGCATTAATAATTATCAAGGAAGATAGCATCCCTATGTCCCAGTGTCTGTGGAAGGGTTGGAGCCTAACGTGGGTGGGTGCGTTACTCGAAGTTTCAAAACTACCTCCTGTCATAAAGATATGAGAAGTTTGTTATTACTTGGGATGCTAATTAACTAACTGGGATGGTCACCCCAATTACCAGATAAATTTAGAATAAACTATGTGTGATGAATGGTGCTGTCTAGTTCTGTTACCTGAGAACTAGTTATTGTTTATCTTAAGGACATGTATGTAAAGGGTTGAAGCTGCTTGGCTGTGTAAAAGGGTGGCTGCTTGGCTGTGTAAAAGGGTGAGAACCCTTTCTGTCTTTGCAATCTCTTAGCGGATTGCCTGGCATATGCATCACATTCTGGTTTAATGCTTATTCAACAACAAAACTGTTTTCTTTCTCTTCTACCTTTGTGGAGAGTTTTTTCTGGCTTGGGAGGAAATTTTGTTTTTAATTATATTTTCCCAGCACTACCCTGACCTGAATTGGGTGTCCCTGGATAGTTTGTAAGAGGACAGAAATGAAGAGAATTGAGAAATCTGTCACTATATGTTTCAAGTAGAAAGATTTGAGGAGAGGAAAATTTTGTTAAAATAGTGGGTGTTTAAGCATTTTGAAACAACTTCTGCTTTCAAAAGTAACAGAAATAAGGTGTAATTCTTTTTAAGAACTTTACAGAGCTTAAGAAATCGAACACAGCTATCATGTACCTTTGTATTCTCCTTTTCAGACTAAACTGCCTTATTCACAT
>NW_012148908.1:1055080-1055672 GCF_000956105.1 Propithecus coquereli | reverse complement strand
TTTGTTATCCTCACTTATTTATAAGCAGTTATAAAACAAATATCCTTCATTTCTTCAGCCACTTGTATTTTCTGAATTTTAATTCTGATGCATGGCAAAGACTCTCTCTGCTTTTTCCCTTTCCATTTTCAATTTCTCCCTTCTACTGTAAGGGGAAATACAAATAAATAAAAGGTTTAATTCTCCATGTTAAAAATACTGGAAGAGATTCTCCCCCATCCTTTTTCTTAGAGAATTTACTTTAGACACTGGTAATTATATGTTCTTTCTTTGCGACTTTGAAATACATGAAAATCTTTTTAAAGTCTAAATAAGTCTTTTGCCAGCTTCATGACTGAGAAAGATCTCTCTCAAGGGTCTAGGAGTCATTTCTTTGAAATGTATTTTTTTTTAATTTTGTTTTTATTTTAGCATATTATGGGGGTACAAATGTTTAGGTTACATATATTGCCTTTGCCCCCCTGCCCGAGTCAGAGCTTCAAGTGTGTCCATCCCCCAGATGGTACACACCACACCCATTAGGTGTGTATATACCCATCCCCTCCTCCCCTCTCCCATCTGCCCAACACCCAATGAATGTTACTACTATATG
>NW_012148908.1:1053661-1054263 GCF_000956105.1 Propithecus coquereli | reverse complement strand
GAGGGGTTTTTCCCCCTGTCATTTTGGTGAGAATGGCATTTTAAAAAATTTTTCAGTAACTGAGAGATTATTGGATCTTATTTATCTTTAATAAAAGCCCCTCTATTTATTTTATGGCACTGTTGTTATTTGACATCAAATAATTCAGAGGCAATTCTTAAATAATGGAGGATATAAAAGTGAATGAACTACTGAAACCGATATGCTAAAAATAAAAATCTTACACTTTCACCTAAATGTGAAAATGAGATTATTTCTACAGAAAAAGGTTCTTCAGAAGTTAATTAACATAATTATAAAAACATCACATATAAAATATTTAAAAGATTAAATTATGAGAAAATGAGGTTGACATCAGTTGGGAAATGTAACTGGGCCACACAATTCTATATTTAAAAAACTCACACAGCTAAGGCCAATTATATGAGTTGTTAATCTTGTTGAGAAAGCTTTCATTTAAAACTTCATTCTACAACATCAAGCATATAGAAGTATACAAAACTAAGTATCTGTTTTAATAACTTGGAAGTGTGCTTAAATTAGATAAATTTACGCCCAAAACACAAGTTCAGAAATATATTAAATAATGTTAGCATGCTATA
>NW_012148908.1:1047879-1051468 GCF_000956105.1 Propithecus coquereli | reverse complement strand
TTATATCTAGAAAAACCCAAAGACTCCACCAAGAAATTGTTAGAACTGATACATTCAGTGAAGTTGCAGGGTACAAAATCAACATAGAGAAATCAAGTGTGGCATTTCTACACACCAACAATCAACTAGCAACAACAACAACAACAAAAAATCAAGAAAGCAATCTCATTACTATAGCCACACACAAAAAAAATGCTTAGGTACAAATTTAACTGAAGACGTGAAAGATCTCTATAAGGAAAACTATAATACACCTTTGGAAGAAAAATGCATATCCTCTTGGTGGGAATGTAGATTAGTACAGCCATTATGGAAAACAGTGTGGAGTTTCCTCAAAAAATTAAAAATAGAACTACTATATGATTCAGTAATTCCACTGCTGGCTATATATCCCAAGGAAAAAAAGTTGGCATATCAAAATTTTACCTACACCCCTGTGTTTATTGCAGCACTATTCATGACAGCCAAAATAGGGAGTCAACACATATGTCTATCAAAGGATGAATAAGTAAAGAAAATGTGGTATATATACACAATGGAATATTATTCAGCCATAAAAAGTAATCAAATTCTATCATTTGCAGCACATGGGTGGAACTGGAGGTCATTATATTAAGTGAAATAAGCCAGGCACAGAAAGACAAATATTGCATGTTCTCATTCATATGTGAGAACTGAAAAAGTGGATTTCATGATTATAGACAATAGACTGTTGGTTACTGGGAACCAGGAGGGGTACAAAGGAAGAGGTATGAATAGGGGCTGATTAATGGTTACAAATAGGGTGACTATAGTTGACATTAATCTAGTGTACATTTCAAAATGGCTAGAGGAGAATAATTTGAATGTTCCAGCATAAAGAAGAGATAAATATTTATGGTGATGGATATCCCAGTTACCCTGATTTCATCTTTACACACTATATGAATGTATCAAATTATCACATATACCTAGAAAATATGTACATCTATTATATGTCAATAACAAAGAAATTTAGAGTATTTTTATTAATAGAATATTGAATACTGATGTTCTTATTTCCATAAGAGAATATATTCCATATTTGGACTTTTTACATTGTTTGAATTTTTAATACAGATCTTTAAAGTTTTTAAACAAAAACTAATGTATTTAAATTCTACTTCTAGCAAAGACTGTGACCAAAATCTCTACTCCTTAGAAGTTATGAATAAATTGTAACTAAAAGTACTATATATGTACATATATATACAAAAGTTTGCAATGAACAAATAAAAATATTAGCATTAAAGGTAGAGAAAAAGCAATTAAGAACACAAATTAATACTGTTCATCTAGGAGGTTATTATCAAATTCAAAAATAGGCTACAATGCCCAAGGACTTGAGTCTTAATGCCCATGTAGAGACAACAGGTAAGACTTTTGGGACAATTAAGACATGAAGTTGCAACTAAGGCTGCTTCACAAATCTAGTGTCCTATGGTTTTTCACCTTTGGTGATAAAGGTGTACCAAACCACTTCCAATGAGCTAATATGGATCAAGTTATCATATCTCTGCTCAGTTCTTTGGGTAGAAACAGAAATATCTTATGAAAGTTCACAACCAAGGGTGTGCTACGCATGGGTTTGAAATCTGAGCCTAACCTACTGTTTATATATGTAATTCTTATTAATGTAAATCCTGGAATAAAAATACAAGTATTAAAATTGGTACTGGGGTCATAAGGATAGATATATAGATAAGATGGAATGAAATCAAAAGTTCATAAATAAACCCTTACAATTAAGATCAATTGATTTTCGACAATGGTATACTGTATTATGCAAGCTTCTCCAGAGAAACAGACCCAATAGGATACATATATGTATGTGTATGTGTGTGCGTGTATCTCTCTCTCTATATGTGTGTATATATATAGAGAGAGAGAGAGAGAGAGAAAGAGAGAGACAGACAGACAGACAGACAGAAAGAGAGAAATAAATTTGTTTTAAGAAATTGGCTCATGTAATTATGTAGACTTGGAAAGTCCAAAATCTACAGGGTAGGCCAGCAGGTTGTAGAATCAGGTAAGAGTCGCAATTGAAGTCCAAAGGTAGTCTGCTGGCCGAATTCCTTCTTGTTTAGAGAGGTCAGTCTTTGTTCAAGGCCTTCAATTGATTGGATGAGGCTCACCCACATTATGGGGGATAATTAGCTTTACTTAAAGTCCAGAAATTTACATGTTACAAGTCCAGCAATTTCATTAAAAAAATGCCTTTACAGAAACATCCAGCATAATATTTGATAAAATATCAGGGCACTGTGGCCCAGCCAAATTGACACATAAAATTAACAGTCACAGGTGCCAAGACAATTCAAGAGGCAAAAATTGTCTTTTCATCAAATAGTCTTAGAAAAACTGAATATCCACAGGCAAAAGAATGAAGTCAAACCTCTTCCTTAAACCATACACAAAAATGAACTGAAAGTGAATCATAGACTTAATGTAAGAGCTGAAATTATAAAACTACTAGAAGAAGACACAGGAGTAAATCTTCATGAACTTGGACTAAGTAATGGCATATTAGATTCGACACCAAACACACAAGTGACAAAAGAAAAAAAATAGATCAACTGGCCTACATCAAAATTTTTAAAAAATTGCTGCAAATGATACCATCAAGACAGTGAGAGGAAAACCTACTGGATGGGAAAAATATATTTGAAAATCATTTATCTGATAAGGGACTAATATCCAGAAAATATACTCTTACTCTAATATAAACTCTTACAACTCAATCATGAAAAGACAACACAATTTAAAAGTGAGCAAAAGATGTGAATAGACATATTTCCAGAAATAATATAGAAAAGTCTAATAAGCACATTAAAAAGTCTTGACATCATTATCTATTAAGGAAATACAAATCAAAATCATAATGAGATACAACTTCACACCCACTGGAATAGCCGTAATCAAGAAAACAGATCATAACAAGAGTTGATGAGGATCTGGAGAAATTGGAACCTTTGGACGCTGCTGGTGGGAGTGTAAAATGCTGCAAACCCTGGGGAAAACACTCATGTCCACAAAATGCTAAACATAGACTTACCATGTGATGCAATACTTCCACTTCTGGGTATATATGCAAGGAAGAATGAAAACATACATGTACACAAAAACTTGTCCATGAATGTTCATAGTAGCATTATTCAGAATATTCCAAAAGTAGAAACAACCCAAATGTCCATCAACTGAAGAAGGAATAAACAAAATGTGATGCATCTATAAAGTGGAATATTTTTGGCAATAAAAATGAATACTGGTAGATTCTACAATACAAGTGAACCTTTAACACATTATGCTAAGTGAATGAAGCCAGTCAAAAAATAACACATATTGTATGCTCCCATTTATGTAAAATGTCCAGAATAGGCAAATACATAGAGACAGAAAGTAGATTACTGGTTGCTTGGGGGAAGGGATGAGTGAAGACTGACTTCTAATGGGTACAGCATTTCTTTTGGGGGTAAGAAAATGTTTTAAACTTAGATTGTGGTGATGGTTGCAGAACTCTGTGGATATACTAAAGCCGTTGAATTACACACTTTGTATCAGTAAATTTTAT
>NW_012148908.1:1032057-1045834 GCF_000956105.1 Propithecus coquereli | reverse complement strand
AGGAAGAAAAGTGATGTACCTGACAAATAACAGCCACAAGAATCTGGAGTTTAAGGGAGAAAACATTACGGTATTAAGGTTAAAGAGGGTCATTGCCTAATGATAAATTTAAAAAAACTAGGAGGATCCAGTATAACAAGAAAAAAGATACAGAAATTAATTTTCCTATTATTTATGCATGTATAATTCTCAAAAGTTCTAAAACCAGATTAGTCTTACTTGAACAAACTTCCTCTTATTCTTTAACATTTCTCCTTGAAAGTTTAGAACACATTTCTTTCATTAAGCCTTCCAGTATTGATTTTTTCCCAACCCTTTCTACCTCCTCCTTTGCTATTACATGGTGTATTGTATATTGAGTTAGATGGGAAACCTCACAAGAGCCTTGTCTTTTATGTGTTTGTAAGTGCCATGTACCCTTACAACTATTATAAATAAATAATCATCACCATCTTGGGATGGAAATAAAACATAAAAATGTCAACCTTTCAAACAAAAATGAGTTACTTTCCTCTCTTTAACTTTTACCTTAGAGATGCATTCTTATAAAATTCTAGAAACTTTTCCAACAAGTATAGGGTTTGAGTTAAAAAAGAAAAATCCTGATGCTGTATCAGCCTAGGGTAAACAATCATCCTGGTTTCCTTGGTTTAGCACTGAAAGTCCTGTATCCTAGGAAAGCCCCAGTCCTAGGCAATCAAGGATAGCTGGTTGCCCAATAATATCACTCTTCTTTTAAGACATCTAATGCACATATATGTTATACCTTTTATTGTAAATTACATCTAAATAAGTGTTCAGGCAAAAGACAAAAATTTAATATCCACAATGGGAAAATATTAATTTTCTTAATCAGAGTTCTATATTTCTATTGTTAAAAAAAGAGTAAATGTCTAGTGTTATGTAGCCTAAATAGCTCTTTCAAATTTTCCAACATATAGGACCATCTTGTTAGGTTAAAAATTTCCAAAAAGGTGGAAAATGACTTTTCCTTTAATATTCGTTATGACAAGCATCTGATATTCCTGGAATTTTCATTAAGTATCATACAGAAAGTCACAATTATCAGGCACCAAAGTTATCTGATAAGTTTGAAAAAAAAAAGGAAGGAATTATGAAGCCAAACATCACTTATTAAAAAACATACTTCAAAAATCTTGCATAACCTTCCATTTGCCTATATTGAAAATCTAATTTTTTAGCCAAGGAAATGGTTAAAATAGATTATGGAATTTATACATAAATAGAAAATATGTATTTAAATTATGATAAACTTCCATAAGCAAGTAATAAAAACTTCTCTACTATCTGAATTATAAAGAAGTATATTTTCCATATTTGATAACTTGTGAGGTATAAATTTCTCTTTTGATCAAAATGGTTTGGGGAGACTAATACTACTTTCTGAAAAATGTCTGTCCATTCAGAAAACTATATACTAAATGGTCTGCATTTCCAAAGAGGAATAATGCATGACCCAACATTTAAGGGGCTCATATTTTATTAGAAGTGAAAAGAAACCAATGAGTTTATTAAAGTAGAATACAATACAATTGTATATAGAAGGTGCCATCATTGTGATGGGAAAGAAGTTCAGTTATAAAGCAAATACTTTACAAACATCATGTAGCATACTTTCTATTAGAAAAAAGAGACAATGAACATGCCACAAGTAAATTAAATATATTAATCAAAGATGGCAGCAACTGTTATCAAAGAAATAAGTGGGTAATATGAGAGAGGCAACTAGAGGGAGTTGAGGAATGCATAGGAGTTGTTCAAGCAGGTGGTGGGTCTGGACAAGGGCATCCCAAGGTAAGGTCTTTTTAAGCTGCCTGATTCCCTTCTACAACACACAGCTGGCACTTCACTTAAATGGTCACTAACATCCTTGCACTTTTCTTAGTAACTTTCTTGAAAGGACAAATACTAACCATTACACGCACCACATTTTATTTCCAATCTGTCACCCTTTTGACCTCACACTTTCCCCATGTTTATTGCCTCATCACACTTGTTTAATATCTTTTTCCTGCCTGCAACCTTTTTTTCTTTTTTTGACTCCACCCATAAAGGGAATCAGAAGGTAGGAGACAAGTATCAAACTAGAAGGCCAAATCTTCTATGACTTTCAGGGTAACACATGTAGGAACAGGAAGCGCTAAATCCAATCAAGAATAAAGCCAGAGGGAGGTGAAGGGAAGGGAAGGGAAAGACAGAGAAGCTAAGGGAGGGGAGCGAAGGAAAAGGGAGGCGAGGGAAGGAGAGGGAAGGGAACTTAGAACAAAAAAAGAAGGTACAGATATTTTGCCATTAACAGGAAGGAAACAAGCAAATTTTTGCCTCATTGGATACAAGTATGGGAGTGAGCCAGCCTTAGATAAAGGCCCAGCATTGTTAGAAACTCACCGGGACTGGTTCCTGGTTCTATAGGAATTGGGAATTGTAAAATGATGAACCTAAGCAACCTTTACCACTAGAATTCTCTATCAATGTAGACCTGTGCTTTCTACACTCTTCCTCGTTAAGCCCAGCCCTCTGTAGTTTTGATCCAACACATTTGTTATCCGTCCCAACAACTAAAAATGGAAAGTTGGAGTACACAGTGCATGAGCATGAGGGCTTATACTCCTGCTGCCATAAATACCTGCTTTAGTGCCAAGACCTGAAGAGAATGATCATCTTTCACCTTAGCCATGCTCTGGCTATACCTTGGCCTTACATTGAGCAATGTCCGTTATCAGCAGTTGCTTTGACAGAGGACTTCAGCAGGTTATAACAATATTAACAATAATTCTAAAATTATTATATTTCAAGATATTACTGTCTTTGTTATAAAAAAATGGCCTTACTTGAATAGAAGTGCTCAATGATCCACGGTCTCACTGATGTTTTTGATACTTTTTAACCTTCTTCACTGTTATTGTCTTAGTTTATGGGGTATGTAGGTGAGAAATTCATTTGGAGATTGTTATTTCCTTCACATACTTTAAAAGACAGCAAAATAATGTGTTTAAAATGAGATATCTTGGTTTGGTGCCCAATTATCCTTTCCTTTCTTTTAGTGTTATCCTAAATAGCTCAGCACTATCATCCAACTGTCAGAACATACTTAATTCAATTAATTTCATCTCCACCCAACACGCTTCCATAAGAGTGAACAATAGCTTATTGTTTTCTTTTCATCAATAATTTGTCATCATGACTGCTCTATATTCAGATGTAGCATTCCTTATCTTGGAAGATAAAAAATATTCTGTACACATATTCAGATATGCAAATACCATTTTGCCTATAAATTTTAGCAAAAAATGCACTCACTTTAGTAATAAAATATTTCTAGTTATAATTTTTATTTTATAATTTTTATTTTATAACTTTATGTCTTCAGAAATATTTCATTTCGATTTTCTAAATGAAGGAGGACAGTTTAGGTATATAAGATTTTCTTCCATATAATCTAAAAATTATTTTAATACATTTTCACTGGGCATTTAATATTATAACTATTTGCCCTGAATATTTCTTTATATGATATTTAAAAACGACATATCCCTAATTTGTAACATGACAGCTTAGTAGCCAATTAAATTTTGAAAGTTGGAACTCCTTTAAAAGTAGAAGAAACAGGCATAAGAGAAACATTTTATACTGAGGAATTATGTGCGGGATGTATTTAAGAATGTATAAACTTATTCCTCTGAATGCAATTTTACTTCTAAGTGTTGGAAAATTATTAATATATCTATGTAAAAAGAGATTCACACTTGAAAATGCTATCAAATTTTTCCACTGCTTGCTATGAAGTGTGTTCCCAAATGCTTCCTAATTCTCTTAGTGTATGTGTATAAAGACCTTTGCCAGGAAGATAAGCAGATATGATGACTAAGATGACTAATATTTAGGTCCAGAAAGGAACGGGATTTGTTAATCTCCTAAATGCTCTTTCTCTGTGTTTGCACAATTCTTGTCTTTTCTTGGTTGATATAAATGTGCACCCAGGATTGGTTTCATGTAAGGGGAATGTAGAAGTCTCCCTAGTTGTTGTTGTTTAAAGGTATTATCTCAGGTCTAGGCTTAAAGCTCAAGAACTGGGAGAGCGGATCTATGTATATCAATGGGAATAAAGTTAAAGGCCATGAAAATGGGATAGACAAGATGGGAATGGTGAGAGGTAAGAATACCCCAGTGCACCTGAGATGAGGAGGCTGGTTGTCCTTAAATGGAGAACTTCACATCTGCTCTTGATTTTTACTTTTAAAATTAATGTGTAGCTTTTACAAATTTTGAAAAGATTTCCTATTTCTAGATATTCATTAGGGTAAAAGTATATGCATAAAGAAAATGCTATGTCTTCATGCCAGAAAAATTACAATATCCTGTCTTAAACTACAACTTCTTAAAGACAAATTGTAGAACTTTAGATTTGAATGATTCACCATTTCCTATTCCCAAATAATGTGAATGTTATGGGGGATGGAAATAAGTGTGATTAGCACTCTGGGTAGGTAGGAAAAAGCAAATCTAGGGTGGATAATATTAAAAATTTACAAGTTCATAGATCATGGCTACATTGTTCCTAAGAGTGAAAAAATGGAAATAACCCAAATGTTTAACCTCAAAGTATCTGTTACAGGTACCTTGGTATTAGTTAGACATTAAGAAATATGCACCTTTTTTGAAAATGTCTATATTAAATGATAAAATCAAGTTATAAAAGCATAATATATAGATATGTTTTAAACACATTATGTGGTGATGTGGGTATGTGCACACATATTCCTCCTTCATGGATAGACTTGCTGCTCAGCCACAGGGAGTGTGGCTTGTAGACAGCTGCCAGCTGTGGGTTTTCTTACAGTCTGCCTCAGCTGCAGAGTGCTGCTTTGCCTGACCTCACTTCCTGGGTCACTCAGTGATTGATCCAGGTTGGGGTTTAAGTGCTCAGCCATTTGGGGCTGATATAAGACACTCTGAAGGGTAATGATTGGTGTAGAGCTCCCTGTTGTGTTGGCTTACGCTTTGTCAAACCTGACAAAGTTTGACTTCTTCCTCTATCCAAACCTGTTTTCCCCTTCCCTTTTACAGGAAAAAATCTTGCATCCAAAATTCCATCTCAGCATTTGCTTCTGGAGAACCTTGTCTATGGTACATTAAATAATGGCCCTTCAAGGATGTCTACATCCTAATCCCAGAAACCTGTGAATATATTACCATACATGGCAAAAGGGAGTTTTAAGATGTGACTAACTTGAGGGTCCTGAGATGTGAAGATTATGGTGGATTATTTGGCGGGCCCAAAGTAGTTACAGAGTCCTTACTAGAGGGAGGGAGGAGTATCAGAATTACAGAAGGAGACATGACAAAAAAAGAAGGAGTCAGAGTCAGAGAGAGATTTGAAGATGTTACTCTGCCAGGTTCTTGTGTGTGTGTGTGTGTGTGTGTGTGTGTGTGTGTGTTTAAATAAATTTTATTGGTAAACCCCAAAGACTACACCAAGAGACTCCAGGAATTGATAAATATATTCAGAAAAGTTTCAGGCCACAAAAATCAATGTACACAAATAAGTAGCATTCCTATATACCAAAAATAGCCAAGCTGAGAGTCAAGTGAAAGACTCAATGCCTTTCACAATAGCTATGAAGAAAATAAAATACTTAGGAATATACTTAACCAAGGAGGTGAAAGATCTCCACAAAGAGAACTATGAAACACTGAGAAAAAAAATCACAGATGACACAAACAAATGGAAAAACATATCGTGCTCATGGATCAGTAGAATCAACATTGTTAAAATGTCCATACTACCCAAAGTGATTTACGGATTCAATGTAATCCTCATCAAAATACCAACATCATATTTCACAGATCTAGAAAAAATAATTCTACACTTTGGAATCAGAAAAGAGCCTAAATAGCCAAAGCAATCTTAAGCAAAAAGAACAAATCTGGAGGCATCACATTACCAGACTTCAAACTATACTACAAGGCTATAGTAACCAAAACAGCATGGTATTGGCACAAAAATAGAGACACAGACTAATGGAGCAGAACAGAGAACCCAGATATAAAGCTATCCACATACAGCTAACTGATCTTTGACAAAGCAGACAACAATATATACTGGGGAAAAGAAGCCCTATTCAATAAATAGTGCTAGGAAAATTGGATAGCCACATGCAGAAGAATGAAATGGCATCCATATCTCTTACTACTCACAAAAATTAATTCGAGATGGATAAAAGACTTAAATGTAAGGCATGAAACCGTAAGAATTCCAGAAGAAAATGTGTATATTTAAAATGTATAACATGTTGTTATGAGATACATGCAGACAGCAAAATGATGATTATAGTGAAGCAAATTAACATATCCATCATCTCACATAGTTACCATTTTATTTATTTTTTTGTGAGAAGCACAGCTAAAATAAACTTTTTTGGCAGATACAGAAAGAGGCCATGAGCCAAGGAAACCAGGCTACCTCTAGCAGATGGAAAAGGCAAGGATACGGATTTCTTCCTAGAGTTTCCAGAGGGAACACGGTTCTTCCAACAACTTAGTTTCAGCCCAGTGAAACTCCTTTGGGACTTCTGACTTCCAAAAGTGCAAAATTATACATTTTTCTGGTATTAAGCCACTAAGTTTGTGACAATTTGTAACAGCAGTAATAGGAAACTAATTTGCTATGCAACAGCACAATTTGTACAATATGATATCATTTTGTTGAAAAATATTTTTCACAAGAAAAAATATTTGAAGAATATACATCAAAGTGTGTAAAGCATTCATCACAGGGCAAGATTTTAGTCATGTCATTTTCTAGATTTTCTATAATAAGCAATATTTCTTCTATAATAAATATATTTTTAGAGAATAAAAAGAATAGTTTTTATGAATGTAGTCAAGATACTCAAAAGTAATGATAAAATATATGCGTTCTACATCTTTGCTAAAGGAAAACTGAGAAAGAACACTTGATTATTTTAACAGAAGAACCCTCTACAGACAGAAAACAATGAGTTCTGATCATCTTAAATGGATTAAATAGCACCTTAGCACATGCTAAATTATTAATAAATTTTGTTTATTTCAATTATTCGTCTATTTATGGTGGTACTCATCATATTCTTTTTTTCCCACTATTAGCAATGCTGCAGTAAATATCCTTGCACCAATAACCTTATCTACTGGCTCTTCAATGCTTTTAGGACAGATTATGGAGATGAATGCCTACATAAAAAATTACATATTTTGATTTCTAGTAAATATTATCAGATTGTTCTTCAAAGATACCATGACAATTCAGACTTCCACTAGTAATGCATAGAAGTACGATTCTCTATAGTGCCCTTTTAGAAACTTTACTGACTCAGGCACAAATGACATGTCTAGGGCTTAGGGATCAGCCAGAAACTTGCTGCAAAGGTGACTTGAAACTTAACCAAGATTATTGGCCGAGAAGATTTATATTAATATATTTCCTATTTCTTAATAAGATTGGTCCCAAGATCAAGAGTTTGGGCTAAGAGTTTCGGTCCTCAGATCAAGTGGCTGTTGGGAAGAAGCAGAAAAGCATCTAGAAGAAAAGCATGGAACAGGTTCTTTTCCTCTTGCAGGACACAGATCTATCAATACCTTGGTTTTGGACTTACAGCCCCCAGAACTGAGAGATTACATTTCCTTTTTGAGGTCCTCCAGTTTGTGGTAACTTATCACACAGCACTGGAATACTAATACACCACTTTTCTTCCTTACCCATTTTTCAAAGTAAAAATTTTAAATTCAATGCTATTAAAAAACTGGATGACAATTGCTGTATGAGAAAAGTTGAGAAGGTGAAAACTATTGTTTGTGATTGCCTCTTCAGGCAGTGGATATAGAAGACCCCTGAAGAGCTGTAATGAGGAAAGTAGAACACAGACAACCATGGTCTATCCAGACAAGAGGAGTATCCAATGCCAGGTAAGCAAATAAAAGGGACAAAGCAGAGCATGAGGTCTAAGGATCACGTAAATAATGAGCAACTAGGCGATGTGAAGAAATTGAAGCAGCAGTGGGAGGTGGGTTGGTTAAAGCATTGATGAATCAGAGATTTTCATTAACTGAAGGAGCCCTTGCAAAGAAACATGATAACAGAGACACAGAGTCAGAGTAATGAAGAAAACAAAGGAATAATCCTGAAGCTGAGGCTGTTTGTTCCCTCACACCCAGATTCCTTTATTGCTGTCTCTCACAGATAAGTTTCAGTCCTGAGTAACTCTTGCCTGAATGCCTGCAGGTATTAGAATCTAAAAATGAATAGCTGACTACTGTGGAATTGCCAGCACAGGGTGCAGACATGATTTTCTAGCAGAGGTATTTCCTATATTGATCGTTTAAGCCAGTCTCTTCATAAAATATTAACATTACAAGGCTTGATTAGAAGATGTTAACTGCTGAGACCCTCTGGTGAGGCCTGAGTTCATGTTGGACTGTAACTGCAACATAATACTTTTCTTGTAAATCAGTAAACACAAAGATACTTTTCCTTTTAACTGCATGGGAAAATCGGGAATGTTATTACTGAACAGTAAAGAAATATTTCTCAATTTAGCATAGCATCTGAAACTCCATGTACATATAAGCATATAATATTGTCAATTTCTCATGCTTCCGACTTTAATTTTCAGCATTCAGAGTACAGCGTGATGTTTTGCCCAGAGACTGTTTTAATTACAAATGGGATGGAAATGTGTGGTGCTATTGGGAATGAATGCAGGATACTATAGTCAAGCACCAGAAGATTAATATTCAGAGTCAGGTTAAGAAGAATCTTTTAGAGGTATATTACTTCCCTCGAATAATACTTGAATGCTCGTTCCAATGGCAAAGTAGACTTGTGGCAGAAGATTCCGGAGAATTTTCCTATTTATATAAAATGGGATAACAAGTTCTGCAAAGATCTTCTGAGGTTTCTGTTTTTTTTTAAATAAAGGATATTTAAATATGACATTATCCATGATTTCTTAATCTGTTTATTAATTCCTTTAGTTAAATTCCACAAGCCTTTCGGATATAAATGGGATACAAAGAGACTAACATATTGTCTGCAGTCTAGGACTATATATAGGGAAGAGACAGGTGTATATAATCAACTACAATTTATGGCAGAATGTGATGAGTCAATTATAGATTCAAACCAAGATCTATATGTACATGAGAGAACATAATTTTCGTTAGTAATTAGATAAATTTTCTTGGAAGAGATGAGATTTCAGTGATTGAACCGAAACTTACAAGTTAGATAAGGTTTTGGCAGGTAAAGAGAGAGGAACTCAGACAAAGAGGGTCACAGCAAAGCCTCCTAGGCAGTAAATCTAGAGATCAAGTGAGTAGTCTAGTGTGGCTGGAGTGTAGGAAACAGAGGGATAAGACTGAAGAGGCACATAAGGTCGAGGTCCAGGACACAGAGGACGGAGAATGCCAAAGCTAAGGTAGTCGAATGAGAGATTCTTTAGGAAATGTCATCATTAAAAATTTTTGGTGGATGATAGAGTTGGGTTTTAAAAAAATCATGTTCTACTCAATATATCTACTCTACAGCTGATGCTTAGTCTCATTACCCAGATGACAGATTATAGGTTTTTGTCTGCTTTCAGAAATTATCCTTCTTTCCCTATTTCTTGACAGCTTTTCTCTTCAGATTCAAATTTTTGACTTTTGAAATATAAGCCTCTGAACTACAGTGTTTGTATTGAATTATTTGGTCAAGTCATAAACTTGAATTTGTATGTGTCAAAAATTTGTTTTAAATGTTGGTTTTAAAAAAGCTTACCTTACGTTAAAATTTTGGCAAGAGTGTCACCACTGTTCTGATAACATTAACTAAATGCTTCAAAATCAATCTGACTCACTTTACTTTAACCTAATTTCTAGCATTAGATCCACAGAGATCATTTGCATCAAAATATGATATAGAAATAAGATAACTGAATTGACATGTATTCCTTAGAGCAATTCCCCACATTTCTTTTTTCCAAGAGTTTTGACAGCTTGTCAAATATTTTCTTATGAAGAGTCATTATATGACTACCTTCATCAAACTACCTATCAGTGCACATCCAATCAAGCTTGAAATAGAATTAGTGTTTCCCCAATTGTTTCTGATGTTGTGAGTAAGAATGGCTCAACTCTACACATCCCGAGAGGTAACATGGCTGGATTGAGCAACACAGAAAAAGTTTAGTCATCTGTTTCTTTTTTTTTCCATAGATTTTCCTATAACTTTAGTGGATTTGATTTCACTTCTGTCTGTATTCTTTTGTCTGGCTCCTAAACTTCCCTGATGGTATTTGCCATCTATTATTAAGAAGATCATGCTGGTGTACAAGATGTAATCTATAGAAGAGAGGATTATTTTTAAAACCTTGTGGGAAGATATTTATGTACATATATCAGACAAATACTTATCAGTTCTCTCCTCCAGTTTTAAATTTGTGCATCATGATTCATTGTACAGCTCCAAATTAAATGGAGTTCCTTTTTACTTTTGTTAAAATGCTTGTCATACTTTTCCTTTGTTTTTAAGATGTTAAGTCTGTCAAAGTGAAATGTTCCATATTACACTTCTGTTTCCTTAGGACAAAAATGAAATATAAACTATTTCTAAAGGAAGAAAATTGCTTCACTGCATTCTCTCTCTCATTCTCTCTCTGTTTCTCATTCCTGAGAATGATTACACAAATATTTGCTTTCATGAAATACTCCTACTCAATTTTGGGGCTTATGCATATATTTTTTAATCTTAATTTTCTTATTGGTATATTTATTTAGCAGTTCAATTTCACCTTTTGAATTTGCATGAAAAGTAGCAGTTTCACTGACATATTTGATCACATCTTAATCCTTACTATCATAGAAACAATTTCACTTAATTTCAACATACACATCAACCTATCCATTAGAAACAAAATAGTTTATGATATATCAATATAGACTTTAAAAAGATATGTGAAAATAAAATGATCAATGTGAACTTGTTTTTCAATCTCATGATGCCATACACATTTTTATTAGCTATTATAGTTAGCCCTCTATATCTGTGGGTCCTGTATCTGTGGATTCGACCAACTGAGGATCAAAAATATTTGGGAAAAAAAAACAAAACATAACAAGATAACAATAAAAATAATACAAATAGGGTGAGGTAGAAGGAATGAAAAAATAATACAAACTAAAAAAAATAGTATAAAATTGTGTACATAACATTTACATAGTATTAGGTATTATAAGTAATCTAGAGATGATTTAAAGTATATGGGAAGATGTATATAGTTTATATGCAAATACTATGACTTGAGCATATTTGGATTTTGGTATCCATTGGGGATTGGGGGGTGGTCCTGGAACCAATCCTTTCTGGATACAGAGGGACAACAGTACTTTTAAAAAAGTAAAACCTGGCCAGTTTTCCTAGAGCATAGTGAGGGAAGTGAGAGACATGAGCTAACTGTAGGGGCAGTGGTATGTTCTTAGGCCTCAGAAGGAAGTAAGTTTTAAAAGCTGGCTATCTGTCAGGATTAATTTGAAGAACAAGAAAACATGAAATGTCCACAAGAGTGAGAGGTCATCAAATGTGGTCTTTTGGTCCTCTTAACTGAGTGATGGGTGACCATGGAAAATTGATTTGCAACCTTTGATGGAATTATTTATGCATCAATTTTGTCCTAATCTTTTAAGAGAGCTAATGGCAAACACTTTATGTAATAATTAAATTATTTCTCTTTCATTGCACTTATGCACAAGCATATTAAATCATTTACTGAAGTAATAAGATTGACTTTTACATCAACATTGAAAATGCTATCACTTCTGACAGATTTGGCCTCTCTCAATGTCAATTTTAGAAACTTAAAAAACAATTCAATTGCTGTCTGCAGAGTGGGTTTCTGAAAAGTTTGACACTCAGTTCTTCAGAAAATATTTAAGGCTAAGTAACAGAAAGGCCCTTGATTTTCTTTGGATTTGAAGCAACTAGTGCAAAAGAAATGTATTGTTCACAAGATTTTTGAGCATTTCTTTTCCTGTAAGTATTTTTATTGTATTGCATTATACTTACTGGAAAACTTGATAACTTGTTCAGATTTCAGAATCTCATCACTATTTTCTTTCAGGGATGGAAATGCATTTCTATCACAACAAAAAAAATCTGTGGCAAAGGGTTTGTTACCTTTGAATTTGACTTATTGTCATCGTCTCTCAAAAATAAAAATTCAACACAAAAGATATCCTTTAAGATGGCATAATTCATTTTCAAAATGATTCACCTGTGTTGTATTTGAACCTGCTCATTTTTCTGCATTCTAAACTAAAAATAATTAGGTTGGTGATTCTATTATTTTGCTAAGGAGAGTTTTTCCATAATTAATTTGATTTTTTGACACACATATTATAAGGTGATTATATTTGGATGGTATAAAATAAATCACAAATATTAAAAAATATACTGGCCACATTCAACAAAACAGGTTTTAAACTAGTCTGAATAGTTTTTTTAAATTTTTATATTTATTTAGTCTACTATTTCAAAAGATCTATTAGTACTCTAAAGACTAAATTAGATAACATTTCTGCTGTCTAAAAGGATCACAATGACAAAAATGTATGCTACTAATGATATAGGAAAATTTTATTTGCAAGAAAGAACTCTTATATTTAGCTAGTGTGAAAAGTAAAAAATAACATTCGTCTAAGGGATGTATCAATTATTTTCTAATCATAAAGTGTGCTGGCAAAATATGCATTTAATAATATGCCCCGTTATATATTATTTTGTTTCAGTGATGCTCTATTATATATTGAGCACATGACATCATTTACAATTTCAATATAAATTTACTTTTCTCAAAAAAACCCCCAACTTACTCATATTATAGAATAGGATCAAAATATTTTACAGTTGAATAAGACCTTAAAGATAATACAGCTTAACTCCTGCTGTCCCTTCCTCCTTTCTTCTACCCACATTTGGCACACAGGTAAATGAGGATGGAAGAAAGTGCATGTATTGAAGGTTCTACTATGTATGATTAGTGACTGGAAGAGGACCAGAGTCTTCTGACCCCTAATCTTTGTGGCTTTGCCCACTACACCATTCTGCTTCTTCCCAAAATTTGGGCTCTTAAATTATCAGTGACTTAATGTGAAATCCAAATCTTCCCAAGCACAATTTTCATTTAGTTGCCTTTTATCTCTGTATGACTAGTATGACCAGGATATCTGGTTGAGGGTACAGACATTCACAAAGTTTAAGGGCCATGTTTAAGGACTGTGCATGTAATTAGCATAAGGGCCAGAACAGTAAACCACCTAAGACTTTATATTTCAGTACATTTTTCACTAAACCAAAAGCTTCTGGTCTAAATGTGCATTCAAGCCAGATCACATGCCATGCTGGGGGAAGGGAGAGGGAGGTTATGGCAAAAATATGTAAATAAGCATCTGCTGAAGACCACCAGACCCATCTGCTGCTTGGATTCACATACCCACTCACTGACCTCTTTATGTTAGGTTTTCTCTTCAGTTGTTCAGGGCATGGAGGGAGGACCACATTCTCTAGTTATAGATTTTAAGGCATTAGCGATCATCAAGATTATCTCATATAACAAGCTTGTCCAAGAAGCGATTGCTTGATTTAGTGTATAGTGTCTTAAATTGCTTGAATACCCAGTTTGGGTGAATCTTAGATAAATTGTGGTCTATAACAACACTTAAAGTTGACCCTGTAATTCCCAGA
>NW_012148908.1:1030875-1032007 GCF_000956105.1 Propithecus coquereli | reverse complement strand
TTATATAAGTTCAGAATGTAGCTAAATAATTCTAGACATATCAATTTTACCATTTAACAATATACTATGAAAAATGTACCCTGTCATTCAATATTATTATATAACATCATTTGTCGTGTTTGCATGATGTTTCATTTTATAGATGAATTGTGATTGATCTAATAATTCCTCTTTTGTTTAATACTTAGGTTGCTAAAAATATCTTTAGCCTAATTAACTTTTATGGAAATCATTACATACAAATCTTGGTGCACATATCTAATTATTTCGTTAGAAAAAGATTCTCAATGTGGAAAGTACTGGGTCAAATAGTATGACACTCCTAAAAGGTACTTTCAAAGACTTCTGTATAGTATGGCATTTTAACTTAAATATTTTCCTCATTGTAGTCACCATTCTTGGACATTTGTTATCTGCTGAATACAGTTCACATTACATGGATTTTCTTATTTATTTGGTACCACAAAATCCTTGGTGTTTACTATTATTATGCCAAGTTTAGTGATTTTGCAGAAGATAACCCAAATTTTAATAATTTCTCATATATTTGAAGCATATTTGACCTTGTAAGCAGTATATATCCTTATCTTTTACATGAGCTGGTTTTGTAAGCCTTAACTTAATGCTATTAATAGTTCCATTGTGCCTCAATAGATTTTTATGTTCATACAGAAGCACAAAGTAGAAAACTACTCTGCCAAATAACTCATAACAAGGTTCTTCAAAATAAAATTATGGATACAACTATTTGTTACCATTCTTCCCATAATGAGGTTTCTGCTCTAGCTATTATCTCAAAGCTAGGTAGATAGCTCACAGCTGTGTGCTCATTAAGAACCTGTACATGCCATCATTCTCTTTCTGAATATGACTCTTGAAAAACAGAAATTCTAAAGAATATTGATAGAATTAATTCTGCTATTCCATGGTACCAAATAAAGAGGTTCTACTATAGAGCAGAATTTAGATGATGATTAAGAAATTCCTATAATATATATGAAAACTTGTCACAGTACATGTACATTACATGTGGGTGAAATAATTTGATGCATCACATATTAAAGACTATGAAGAGCAAACTTTCTTGTAATTAACTGTATCACATTAGTTAGTAATTCTTTTTTAACAAATG
>NW_012148908.1:1029318-1029975 GCF_000956105.1 Propithecus coquereli | reverse complement strand
TATGCACCATTCATAAATTTTTAGGTTAGTACTGGAAACCTAAGGGTACCATCTTATTTTCTGCATTACTGATTTTTTAAATTGTACCAAATTATCAGATTTTGGACTTTGCAAAGCAGCTTATCAGATTTGAGATTAGTATACTTTCTGCTAAAACTACTGGGCTTGAGTGATCAGTTATCCTAATAATCTCTCTAATGGAGCATCAGCTGTATGGGTCTTATACTTTCATATTTCCAACAGTTGGTGTAGTCATGGAGAATCATAGAATAACCAAGCTGGAAGGGATTTTAAAAATATCATCTGGTTGAACCAGACGATATTGTTGCATTTCCAATGTAACAATTCCCAACTGTCATCAAATCATGGTTCTAAGCTCTCCTGTTTTGTTGAAATACTAAGTGATTAACAAGAATTTATTAAATAAACTAATTATAATTTTGTAGGTTTAATTCCTCTTCTTATTACACTTTTAAATGTTTAAAACACATAATGACTTTCCCTTGACTTACTTTGGTATCAAACATTCTTAATATGGCCTGTGAGACACTGTATCACATGGCCCCTACTCAATAGTGTGAAGGAGCTCGCTTGTACCAACTTGCAAGAGCTAAACTTTCAGGAATTTTATTAGCTGGTTGTTAGACCTGGATATTA
>NW_012148908.1:1022791-1025623 GCF_000956105.1 Propithecus coquereli | reverse complement strand
TCAGGAAAAGCTACCATCATTACTGAGAACATGACTGAAAGCACATGTTTTATTGATAAAGACTCAAGAGTCTTTGATAGGATATTAGAAATACTGCAATCCAATTCTTTCATTAAGAGCAAGAACACTTGGACAAAGGAATTTTGTGTCTTTTTTTTTCTTTTTTTCAGGTGTCGTGAACTGAATCCAAACCAGAATTTCATGTCTTGACTGGAAGGTAAATGACTCGACAGAGGTTAGGTGATTAGAATGCAAGCTTTGTGAAATCAGGGACATTTGTCTGTTTTGTTAACTACTGTATTGCATTGCCTGGTAGAGTGTATAGCACATGGCAAATGTTTCGTAAAACTGTGTTGAGTGAACGAATGAGTGAATGAATGAATCAGCCAGAGTCACACAGTTAGTGGCAGAAGCAAAAAGAGAATGAAAATTTTTCATCTCCTAGCTCAATGTTTTGATTCACTGTGTATAAGGCTGTATGTCACATAGTTATCAATATTCTATGAATAATTCATTGTGTGGCACAAGGCATAAAAGGTCATGAACACATTCTAGAATTGAATATTTTAAGAATTTACCTTTCTTCTGTTTTGAAACAATTCCTGTCCGTGATATTCATAAATAGAAGATAAAATATTTCCATTATAATAAAGCTTATATTTATGTTACAATATTTCTGCAAATACAGGTAAAAAACAACAGTGTGTCTTATGCTCACTATTACAAACTTTTTTTCATTGCTAGTTATGATATTTTGTCATTTTATTCAGTAATTGAACCTATTTAGGTTTGTCTTTATTTCCCATTAATTAGGTGGTGAAAGACAGAAGCTTGAAATAAATAGTTACCAATGTGTGTTGTATGTAAGCATTGAAATCAGAGAAAGCCATGTCCCTGAAAGCTTATGTCACTAAGAATTCATGAAATATTCATTATCCTCACCTGAAGTAAAGGTGTCCTTGTTTGCATGTTTTCAGATTTGCACACACATGCCCTTAACAAGATTTCAAAAATGTTTTTGAACTTATGACCACCCTAATTATAAATTCCCATACAGATATTTGTGAAATCCTTACCTCACATGTTATTGTTAGTCCATGATTCTTTGTCTTTCATGATAATTTATAACAGTCAAATATTCGGGGAAGAATAGAAAACTGAATTATTAATTATAATAAAATTCAATGTGGAAGTTTCCATATACTCCGGTTCAAGAACTACCAGCAACTTGACAGATGTACGTAAATTATACTGTCATCCCTTTTACTATTTCTCTAGCCAAGCTGTAGTGTTTACAAAGCAGACACTAAAGTGTAGCTTTAGCAATTGCTACATTGTCTGTGATTTTTCAAATATTATGATAAAAGGAAAGTTTACAGAATTTAGGGCAAGGAAAAACTTGAATAAATTAATTTTTTAAAAAGCTTTGTTCTGAAAACTGTGGGTCTTACTATAAAAGATTCTGTACTGCACTATGAAAGGGATGGTTTATTCACATACAGAAAAGAATACATTACTTAGTATAAGTATATGGTGACTTAGAATAAACCTTGCCAAAAATTTCTAATTTGGGCATTTGGCAGGGTTCGGCTGGTTTAGCACAGGCAGTGCATTGTATGTTTAGCTAATCACTTAGTCTTTTTTTTTTTTTTCAATTTCAGAATATTACATGAGTACAAATGTTTTAGTTACATGGGTTGCTTTTGTACTGCTTGAGTCAAAGTTATAAGTGTGCCCATCACCTGGATAGCATACCTTGTACCCATTAGGTATGATTTCACCCATCCTTTCCTCCCACCTCCTACCTGTTTGATTTCCGTTGAGTTTTACTTCCATCTGTGCACAAGATGCTGATCCGTTAGTTCCAATTTAATAGCGAGTGCATGTTGTGTTTGTTTTTCCATTCTTGTGATACTTCACTTTAATCACTTACTCTTTCAGGACATACTTGAAGGCAAAATAGGCATATAGACAAGAAGATTCTAAAGATGAATAAATTTTGAGCTTGTTATGCAAATGTAACAAATGGTTTCTCCATAGAAATTGAGCAAATAATTAGCACCTCTGTGTTTGAAATTTATTAATAACTTAATACACAGAGGCATACTTATAAAACTAATCAACATTCATTTAGCAGTGTAAAATTGATAGCTAATATAATCTGAATAGAATCAGAATTCAGAAAAATCTCTAAAGTTGGCAATAATAGGCTGAATTAAATAAGAAAGCATTTATATGAAATGTACAGAATAGGCAAATCTGCAGAGACAGAAAATAAATTAGTGAATGACAGGGGCTGGGAGAAGTGGGGAATGGAGAGTAACTACTAATTAATAGTTTGAGAATGATAAAAATGTTTTTGAATTAGATAATAGTGATGGTTGCACAACTTGATGAATATTCTAAAACCTATCAAATTGTACACTTCCAAAAGGACAATTTTATGGTATATGAATTATATCTCAAAAAATTAAAAAAAAAGAATTTATGGCTAATAAACTGGGATTAGAAGAAAAACGTTTGAAAACAGAAGGAAATTCAACAAAATAAAGATTTTTATTTTGCACATGTAGTCAGGTGAAACTCCAGTTACATGCTCATTAACTCCTGCATTAAAAAATTAAAAAGCTTCTGCACTGCTAAGTAAACTATCATTAGAGTGAATAGACAGCCCACAGAATGGGAAAAAATATTTGCTCTCTACACATCTGATAAAGGGATGCTAACCAGAATCTATCTAGAACTCAAAAAAATCAACAAGAAAAAATCAAACAACCCCATCAACAAATGGGCAAACGAAAAAAAAGCTTCTGCACTGCTAAGGAAACTATC
>NW_012148908.1:1020612-1022605 GCF_000956105.1 Propithecus coquereli | reverse complement strand
GAGAGATAGGGGTCTAGTTTCATTCTTCTGCATATGAATATCCAGTTTTCCCAATACTATTTATTGTAGAGGGTGTCCTTTCCCCAATGTATGTTCTTGGTGCCTTTGTCAAAAATGAGTTGGGTTTAAATATGTGGGTTTATTTCTGGGTTCTGTATTCTGTTCCATAGTCTGTGTGTCTGTTTTTACACCAATACCATGCTGTTTTGGTTACCATAGCCTTGCAATATATTTTGAAGTGAGGTAATGTGATACCTCCAGCTTTGCTCAGGATTGCTTTGGCTGTTTGAGCTCTTTTCTGGTTCCATGGGAATTTTAGGATTGTTTTTGATTTCTGTGAAAAAATGTCATTTGTATTTTATCTGTAGATTGTTTTAGGTAGTATGATCATTTTAACAATATTAATTCTTCTGATCCATGAGCATGGGATGTCTTTCCATTTGTTTGTGTCATCTCTAATTTCTTTCATTAGTGTTTTGTGGTTTCCCCTATAGAGATATTTCAGCTTCTTAATTAAATCTATTCCTGGGTATTTTATCTTTTTTTGTAGCTATTATAAATGGGATTGCCATCTTGATTTCTTTTTCAGCTAGTTCATTATTGGTGTATAGAAATACTACTAATTTTTATGTTGATTTTGTATCCTGCAACTTTGCTGAATTTGTTGATCAGATCTAAGAGTTTTTTGGTGGAGTCTTCAGGTTTTTCTAAGTATAAGATCATGTCATCTATATAGAGGAAAAATTTGACTTCCTCTTTTCCAATTTGGATGCCTTTCATTTCTTTCTCTTGCATGATTGCTCTAGCTAGTGCCTCCTATGTTGAATAGGAGTGGTGAAAGAGGCGTATGGTATACAGAAAAAGCAATGTCAAGAGAAAATTTTATAGCAATAAATTCCTACATTAAAATGGTAGAAAGGTTTAAAATAAACAATCTAATGATGTACCTCAAGACATTAAGAAAAGCAAGAACAAACCAAACCCAAAATTAGTAAAAGGGAAGAAATACTAAGGATCAGAACAGACCTATTAATAAATCAAACAGAGACAAAAAATAAATACAAAGGATCAGTGAAATGGAAAGTTGTTTTTTTTTTTAAAAGATAAAGAAAATTGATAAACTGTTAGCTAGACTAATCAAGAAAAAAAGAGAGAAGACACAAATAAACAAAATCAGAAACAGGAGACATTACAATTGTTACCACAAAAATACAAAAGATTATCAGAAACCATTATGAGCAGCTATGCACTAACAAACTGGAAAACCTAGAAGAAATGGATAAATTTCTTTGACATCATGGCATACCCAGAAAATGATAGATACACGCAGTACATGAGAGACACTAGATAAAGCCGCTTGCTTTTGGAGAGCAAAAGCCAGTTACTCCAGCCTCCCACTCCTTTATCAAACCACCCTGAAGCTGGGGAGAATAGCTGTCTCCTCACACTCACACTTGTAACCCATTCCTACTGGTTGGATGCTCTGAGCTATGGAATGGAACTTCAAGTGGTTGAGATTATGGGACGCACACCTGCATTGTTCAGTAGGTATTGGGTTGGTATTTGACATACTATATAGCAAAAATGCCAGTTGGATCAAGAAATAGTTGTTAGTGATCACACAGAGATCTTGTAACATGGTATAAATAACTCAGGAAAAGCTACCATCATTACTGAGAACATGACTGAAAGCACATGTTTTATTGATAAAGACTCAAGAGTCTTTGATAGGATATTAGAAATACTGCAATCCAATTCTTTCATTAAGAGCAAGAACACTTGGACAAAGGAATTTTGTGTCTTTTTTTTTCTTTTTTTCAGGTGTCGTGAACTGAATCTAAACCAGAATTTCATGTCTTAACTGGAAGGTAAATGACTTGACAGAGGTTAGGTGATTAGAATGCAAGCTTTGTGAAATCAGGGACATTTGTCTGTTTTGTTAACTACTGTATTGCATTGCCTGGTAGAGTGTATAGCACATGGCAAATGTTTC
>NW_012148908.1:1012619-1016857 GCF_000956105.1 Propithecus coquereli | reverse complement strand
GATTTTCCTATATACTATCAACAAAGAAATATAATGTAGAAGGGAAAAGAGAGCTCTTTAACACAACAGTTTGAATTATAAAATACTCAGGTGCTAAATCCATAATACATGTTCAAAGGTAAAGATGTGGGTGTCAGAAATAGGTAACTGTGGGAAACTTAATAAAAGTAATTTCTGTAGAAGATATACAAATTACCAACAGACATAAAAATGTTCAAACATACTAGTACTCAAAGAAATTAACATGTAATAACACCACTAGCTACTATTAAGTAGTCCAATAATACCTAATGTTTGAATGGGAGCTGCTAATTGGGTTTTCCATTCATAGAATGATGATTGGGGTGGAAATTTTCATCATGTCTCTAAACAACAATTTGCCAATATCTATTGAAAACCTTAAAAGTGTGCATAAACTTTGACTTAGGAATCACTGCTCTCAGAAAGTATCCTAGGGAAATAATTGTATAAGTACTCAGAAATGTATATTTGAGATTTTTTTCACAGCATTTTTTTTTAATGGTGAAAAAAAAACAGTATTAAGCAGGTTAAATGTTAAATGTTATGGCTGTGATGATACTATTTCCAAAAATAGTCTTAACAGTATTTCCAGTCTCACATCCTCATCCTCAACTTTGCCACTCCTGTACTTAGAGTTTGAGTCTGTTTTCCCTCCCCTTGAATTTAAGAAAAACTTGGTGACTCCCTTAATGTATAGAATATTATGAAAGTGACATTGGGTGACTTTTGAAGCTAGATCCTGAAAGACAATATGACTTCCACCTGGCTCTCTCTTTTTTTGGGATTTTTCTTCTTTGAAACCCAGCTACCATTTTGTGAGGAAGCCCAGGCTACATTGTGAGGCCACATGTAAGTGCTGTAGCAGAAAGGCCCTGCTTAGGTCCCTGCTGACAGCCAGCACCTACTAGTCATGCGAGAGGGTGAGATTTCAGATGAATCCAGCCTCCTGTCTTTATGCCACTACAGCTAATTCTAAGTAAAACAGAGACAAATTGTTGAGCTCTGCCAAATTGAAGATTTGTGTGAAAAATAAATGTCATCCTTGTGTCAAGTCACTACATTCTGAAGTGGTTTATTACACAGCCATAGCAACTGAACAATGTCACATCTAAAAATGGAATATTTTGAAGCAATTTCAAATGAAAATACAGGTGAATAAATTTTTTTTTACATTTAGAGACAATTACGAAGTACAACTTAGAAAATGTGCAGATCATAAGTGTATGTAATTACATTTTATGTGTGTGTATGTGCACAAAATACACATAAATATCTAATAGCTAGTATGTGTATGTATAGAAAAAGAGATTGATAAGGTATTTATCAGGGTGTCAAGAGTGGTTATCTTGAAATGTTTGAAATAAAGAGATGATTTAAACATAATTTTTATTCTTGCTCATTTTGCTTATCTTGCTGTATTTTCTAATTTTTCTGCAAGTGGACACCAATCATTTGTTCAATAGTGACTAAATAAATTTGGACTTAAATTAAAAATTGACAGATGAAGTACAAAATATAGAGGAACCTGCTCAATAGCTGTTTATTAAAAAAAAGATAAGTATTTCAGTTAATTATAAGTTCAAAATCAGCCAACAGCATCCTATAACTACCAAAGTGTTAATGCAAACTTAGGGAGCAATTATGAAATTTCAGAGTCCAGGGGACCAGAGGCGACAGTTATACTGTATGACACACTGAATAGATCACATTTTGAGGAGCCAAGTTTAGGAAGGACAGCAACTGGATTTCTTCTAGAAGACTGACCAGGGTCTGCAATAGGGACAGTGGAAACAATAGGGCACCCTGATGTTGGAAAAGAAAAGACATAGCAGATAGAAATATGGAGAAGTGGGTTAAACTTCATCTGAATAATTTCAGAGAGCAAGAGTTAAACATTAAATGAAAACCTCAGAGAAACGTATTTGGTTCAGCCTAAGACAATACTTCCAATTAAATTGAGCTATTCAAAAATTGGTAGAACAGCCACTGAATGCTATGAGTCCTTGTCTGTGGTGTTCCTGAGGTTCCCAGGTGTCAGGATGTTTGGAGAACTTTGTACTTCATGGGAGATATAGCCTGCCGTCAGTTAAAGTCCTGCCCCTGCCAAAATCTACAAAATTCTCTGTCTTAGGATCGGAGTCCTGACAATACACTATCTGAGCAGTGCTCTGTAAAGTCACTCTTCAGCATACCTTTTTCTAACAGCCTGATTTTCTGAATTTCCAGTTTTTACTAATTAGCACAGCTGAGCTAAGTTTGGCAGTGATTTTCTGAGAATTAAAGACTTATATTTCTGAAAGTGATGTGTGTCTTAATTAAGTCTCCTCATTAAAACTCCCCAGCTTTGAGTGTCTGCTTTATACAGCACATTGTAGACATTTGCCCATTTCTTATGTAATTTCATTTATGTAGGCAGCTCATCATAGTCATTTCAGTCTCACAAAGTTCAAGTTTAGGCATTTTTTTGTCCAGATGAATTGAGTGTAGATCAGCTTTTTATGCATTTCTGTTAAGTAGGGTTCCTGACACACCTGAACCTCTGATTGGGTGGAGATACGTGATTTTGTCAAGTCGTTTGAAGGAAAAAGACATACTTCCCTCTTTTTCTACTAGTAGTTATCAGGAACGGATTTAAACAGTATTTTAAAGACAGAAAAATAATGTCCTCTATGAGTGTTGTTGAGAACCGTGTGATTTTCCTATCATGCAAATTCTCGCTTCTGGCACTGCCCTCTTCTTAGACATAGCTAGCACTGATGGATTTCAGGTAGGGTCTGCATTTATGATGAAACTTCACCCTGCCTTAAAATGGAGTCACAAGTCTCTAAATCTATGATAAATGAGCCAAATTGTCTTGCACCTCCCTTTTACACTTCCCCTTTGGTCTTCAAAACAAGTAGGTTGGAGGAGTTTGGAAATTAATAGCACACTTCCATAAAATAAATAATCCTATTCCTTTGACTTTCATCTGGATATGTTCATTCAAATACCTGGACCCAGTACATATGAATCATAGGACAATTTTATAGCATCTACAAAATGATTAAATTCGATTTGTTAAACTGCACCTAAAATAAACAGTTCTTAATAATATAATTCAATCAAAATCTTACATAATAATGGCAGAAAAACTGTGTATAATATTCAGGAGAAAATAAAGATACATAATAGATACTTAAATGTTCCATTTTGTAGAAACAATGTCATTTTGGAATATATCCAACAAAACAACTTAAAGTATTTTAAAAATTTTAAAAACAAATTCCCATTTAAAAATAGATAAGAAGAGAAGCAAAGAAAAAGAAGAGGCATGAATGTATGATATATAGGAGATATATAGATAGATATAGATATATAGATAGATATACACACACACTCTAATACTCTGGAAAAACCTTTTTAGCAAAAAGTAACAATGCAAAGTATGTTTAGATGATCTTTACTGTTTGCTACCAGTTGAGACATAAATCACTTTCAAACAAAATTCTTTCTATTTAGGAATAATGCATATATGGCTAACTTTTGCTATACTAGTTGTGAAAAAATATGAACTAGTTAGCAAATTGGTGAAATGTCTTTTTTCTTGCAGAAAGATTCAGATGTGGGAGAGGAGGACTTTCATTGCTTCCTCATTGCCTCCTTGGATGAGACCCAGTCAATTGAACTTATCAATTAATTCCCACTAGTGACTTCTGTTCAGTTGGTTGGCAACCCCTGAATACTATTACTTTTTATTGATTTAACAGGAAATACTTTTTCACCTCACTGACAGGTCTGAACAGAATATAAAAACAAAAGCAAACAGTATCTCCCCCACAAAATAATAAAGAAAACACACACTTTAGCTTATTAATGCTTTCTAAGCTACACTAGAAGATGAACCTAGTTATAGAATATGACACTCCATTTTTCAGTGGGAGTATATCTTTAAGTGTTCCATTTTCTGGAAATAATGTCACTTTTAAATAACATATATTTATCTGCACTATGAATTGACAATGGTTTTGGGAGAATCCCAAGTCTGGAGGTCAAATTTGTAGTTATTACTGAGCATAGCTTGAGAAACCATGACCATGTTTTCAGATCTTGTCACCATCTCTGCCTTTGCTCCACCCCTAGTCATTTTATTCTCTGGCAGGTTGCAGTAATAGTTGAACTTAATGGGCTTTGGGAGATGACAACCTGGGTCCACTCTTAATTCTATCACTTACCAGCTG
>NW_012148908.1:1007770-1009696 GCF_000956105.1 Propithecus coquereli | reverse complement strand
GGTCTCGCTCTTGCTCAGGCTGGTCTCGAACTCCTGAGCTCAAACAATCTGCCCGCCTCGGCTTCCCAGAGAGCTAGGATTACAGGCGTGAGCCACCGCGCCCGGCCTGGAATACCTTTTATATCAAATATATATTTACATAAAATGGATTTTATAGAGATTGAATGTTCTCCTTAGGATTCAAGTTCTCTGCTTGCCTCTACTTGTCTCAAAAGTGAAAAAAGCATTCCCAATCCCATCCCATCCCATGTCCTGTGAATTTTTATTTCTTTGATGAGTCTGATTGAGCTGGAGACAAAATAACAGTAGTGGCTGATTCTACTACAAGTCTTGTCTTCTGTTATTTATTTCTTGTCTTCCAGATTTCAGCTTTTTTTTTAAAAAAAAGGAAAAATCATTTTGAAACAGACAAATAGACTAGTCCTTCTCAGAAGTGTTTTCCTGACAACTGAAACAATATCTTAGAATGATATCTCATCATACCACCTCAATGTGGCTTTGAAAATGATGAGCATTGCTCCCTATTTGATGTTGAATGATTATAAGATGTGAATTATGGGGTTCAAAAAGTCAGCGCTGTTTTCAAAGAAATAGTTTTGAATATCGGTACATGTAGATAAAGCACAATACAGTTATTCTATTAATAAAAGTGACTAACACACAGTCATGAGTTACAGTGGGAGCAAATTTCACAATGGTTTTCTAAAACTAATTAATATATAAAACAATCCAAATAAAAGGAAACCAACTATACTTCATTTTGTAATATGTTTACCTATAAAGGCATAGATAAAACATTTATAAAATGTTTTTATATGTATTTATAAAATACGTATCTTTGTGTTTGTAAATTACCTTAAACGCTTTCTTTGTTAAACAGAGCTGCCCATGTGCAAGACTGTGATATTGACAACTTGGGCCTTGATTTTCCTCCTTTCGTTTGGCATCCATTGCCAAGTGGAACATAACGCACATTCAGGGTAGGCAAATTGCTCTTTTTTTAACTGATGTGATATATGCATATGTAAACCTTTCAAATAGTATAGAGGTTAAGTATATAGTAAAATGTTAGTTTCCCTCTCATTGTAGGTACTTGTCCTCTAGTCCTCCCTGAAAATAACCTTTGCTAAGCTCCTTCTATATGTCTGTTCTATGCATATGCATACATGTTTTATGTAACATAGATGATATTTATCTTAAGCACCAAGAAGAGTCTCTTCTCTCCCACATAGATTCTTTACTTTGTACAACTATTCTAATATCTTTTTTCAGATGCCTCATCTATACAATTAACCTAATATCATGAAGTTAATTTGGAATTAATTGGTTATTGTGCATAAAGCTCCTAGAAAAGTGTCTAGCACAAAGGGAAACAATTTGTGTTAGCTATTGTTATTTACATCTTTGTCCAAGATCTTGCACTGTTGATTGACATAATTACATTTTAATAGGAGTATTTAAATTTTGAATCCAAATGATTCCAAGTTAAAAAGAAGCTCTATGGTACAGACTGTAAAAAGCTTCATACATAAATTCTTACCAAATTTAAAATAGGAGTAAAAAAATCCTTTAAGTATATACTTAGAATATACAGCTTATTTGCTACAGAGCAAAATTTACCTTTCCTTAGAAGCCTTTGCTTTAACTCCAAATATCAAAAGTGAAGAAGTACATATAGGGTTTTTGTATATTTCTTTGAATTTTCCCATTTGCTCATTTATTCATTTAAAGAAATATTTATTGTATGCTTACTTTATATTTGACACAGACCTAGGTGAAGAAGAGGCAAATAAATAGACACAGTCCCTATTTTCATGGAGTTAACAGGATGGTGAAGAAGAAATTTTTTAGTGAAATAATTACATATATAATATTGAAACAAAAGGGTTTGTGTGTGTGTGTGTGTGTGTGTGTGTGTGTGTGTGT
>NW_012148908.1:1004124-1007720 GCF_000956105.1 Propithecus coquereli | reverse complement strand
CCAGTCAATTGAACTTATCAATTAATTCCCACTAGTGACTTCTGTTCAGTTGGTTGGCAACCCCTGAATACTATTACTTTTTATTGATTTAACAGGAAATACTTTTTCACCTCACTGACAGGTCTGAACAGAATATAAAAACAAAAGCAAACAGTATCTCCCCCACAAAATAATAAAGAATACACACACTTTAGCTTATTAATGCTTTCTAAGCTACACTAGAAGATGAACCTAGTTATAGAATATGACACTCCATTTTTCAGTGGGAGTATATCTTTAAGTGTTCCATTTTCTGGAAATAATGTCACTTTTAAATAACATATATTTATCTGCACTATGAATTGACAATGGTTTTGGGAGAATCCCAAGTCTGGAGGTCAAATTTGTAGTTATTACTGAGCATAGCTTGAGAAACCATGACCATGTTTTCAGATCTTGTCACCATCTCTGCCTTTGCTCCACCCCTAGTCATTTTATTCTCTGGCAGGTTGCAGTAATAGTTGAACTTAATGGGCTTTGGGAGATGACAACCTGGGTCCACTCTTAATTCTATCACTTACCAGCTGCGTGACTTTGGACAAGTTCCTTAATACTCTTACATTCTGGATTCTTCATCTTTAATGTGAGGCTAATACTACTACCTCAAGATTTTGTGAGGATTTAATAGACTATTGCAAATAAAATGCTCAGTGCAAGGCCTGGTACACAGTGGAGGACTCGGTAATCACAGCTATGGTTGCTATTATTACTTTTAACAGTGTTTGGTGTACACAGAGGAGATAAAAAGCAATGGCAAACCTTGCTTTTTGCATTGATTCTGCTTGCCATTAGTTTGGGTGTGATTGCGCGGGAGTTTTCTGTGTGTTCTGTGCTTGCTAGTATTCATTTTTGTATGTTTCAGCCTTCTTTTCAGGAGAATAATGTACTACTCTTGAAGATTCACTACATAAAAGTGACATCTGCCAACTGTATTCCTAAGAAACTGTTCTAATTTACAGAAATCAGGTGTCTGAAATTTGAGAAGTATGCTACATAAGGATTTCTTTAGTTTGTGATATGAATTTTTTTCTAGTAAAAGTATTCCAGAGAAACCAAGAGAATAATTTATTTCTTCTTAGAAAATAATCTACACATTATATTTTCTTTAGTTTCAAGAAAATTCCAACGTCATTTGGAGCAAGGTTAAGTGAAGAATCTAGGTTCGTTTATGAAGTTGTTGATAGAATCTGTGGTTCCTAAACCTGGTAGGTCGGTAAGATACTCTGGGAAGCATTTAAAAATAAGACTCCCATTAAAACTTGGTCCTTCGGGAGCTGGCTAGGTGCAAGGGAATGTGAGAGTATGCTTATCATATGAACTAGTGCATAGATTCTACTCTGAGCAGAAAAGGGTGAGAGTACCAGAAGCTAAGAACATGTGAAGTAGTTAGATTCCTGGGGTTGCCACATCTTTCCTATTTAATTGATGCTCGAAGTTGCATCCTGACTCCTTTTTAATTTCCTTAGGAAGAAAATTTGGCAAAGCTGAAGATAGTTTATGGTCCAGTTGTGGTTAATAATTTTGCAACTATCATCAACATGTCCTCCCAAGGGTAAAAATCCTTTTGCTGTGAGAGTATTTTGCCCCGAAGCCAGCATGGGAGTGGGGAGTAATGGGATCAGTGGGGTGGGGAATAGGACCGGCAATGGGCAAACACCTTCTGTTTGGCCAGTATACTCAGTGAATGTACCTGATTTAAACATCTGACTTTAATGATATCTACTTCATTCTGAGAGGAAGGTTTAGGGAGGATTTACGGAATTGTTCTAACACAGAGGTGCCATGTTATACAACCTCCCAGACTGTTCACTCTTTTTTAGTATTTTGAGGTCCTGCTCTGGCTTCCAAAGGAGATGTTTTCATACTTCTAAGACCTGTCTTTGAAGTCAGAGGGCAATGACATAACCTTTGTTTTGTGGTACTTGGAAAGAAGCTGTACTTCCTTTAGTTTTCCTCATTTCAGTAAATGCAGGGTGGGCATACATTCCAGTGTGCTAGAGTTGTAGATTGCAAAAATGGCTACAATACTTTGCAATAACTTTCACCAAGAGATGGAGTCTGGTTCCTTACACTTTAAATCTGGGGCTGGCCTTGTGACCTTTCTGTATACATCAAGTATCATAAAAATGATGAGCTACAAGTTGTATGAGTTATGAGCCTGGGTTTCAAGAGATCTGGTAGCTTCAACTTTGGTTGCTTCTAGAATCCTGTGGCTACCATGTGGACAAGCCAGCCTGATGGATAAGAAGACAAATGGCACGTTTACGCCCATAATACAGGCTGACAGTAGCTGGAACCATAAGCCCAGAGTGATCCGGAGGCCTTCTGAGATCATTTGGCCACGAACTGGCCTGAATTCTGTGTATGAGCACAGAGGAAATCTGTCAAGCAGGCCCAGGCCACAAAACCCTCCTAACTGACCCATAGAATCGTGGGCTAAAAAAATGTTAAGTTCAGTGGGTAGTATACTATGCAGCAAAAGCCAACTGATACACCTGGGACAGTTCTAGTTTAGACCCATTGTCATCATGTAATTAGTAGCAATGCTTCCTTTCCTTCTTGAAACCATCCTTGTTTGAATATGTTATACAGTCAATTTGAGTAAATAGTACCTCCATCTATTCATTTGCTAAAATAATTTTACATTTAAAAATGTAGATTAAATACTGTTGCTTCCTTGTTTAAATCCGTTAAGTGAATTTCTGTGTCATTTAGAATAAAATTCGAACTCCTTTTGTGATCTGCAGAGGTATGATCTGATGCCATTCCCATCTCTATGGGCTTAATTCATGTCATTCTCCCTCTGATTCCAGTGTCCGGTATGCTGGCTTCCTTCTTGTTTCACAAACATGGTAAATTCATTCTTAGAAACTCAAAGACTTTGCTTTTCCTTCAGGTTGTAATGTTCTTCCTCCTGCTCTCCGTGGAGGACTTCTTCTAAGCCTTTGGTGCTCTGCTCAATGCCACATTCTTCATGAGAACGTCCCTAACCCTCATTTAAAAGAGGGGTCGCTTCAGTCTTAATCACAGCACTTTCTTCATTTCTGTCATATAATTTGCCACAAAATATAATTTAAAAAATAAGTTAGTTCACTTGATACCATCAATCTCTCCCACCGAAAGGTATGCTCCTTGAGAGAATTGCATCTCAAGGTTTCAGCAGAGCATCTGGTAGAGATGAGCTAAGTAAATACTTGGTGAATAAATATTGTACGCTGAACTCTGGACTTAGAATTGAGAAGCGCTGGATTTGACATTCTCTTCTGTTTCCAGGGTGTTTTATTTTGAGCATCTCATTTACTCTTGTGGCACCTGTTTCATCGTCTTGAACATTTATGAAATGGGATATTAAATGTGAGGATGAAGATAAGAGTGCAAGGTAGCTTGAAAAATATTATTAAATGTCAGTTGTTATTATCAGCCTTTATCTCTCCAAGTGGAATACCTTTTATTTATTTATTTATTTATTTTTTGAGACAGAGTCTCACTCTTTTGCCTGGGCTAGAGTGAGTGCCGTGGTGTCGGCCTAGCTCACAGCAACCTCAAACTCCTGGGCT
>NW_012148908.1:995941-1001989 GCF_000956105.1 Propithecus coquereli | reverse complement strand
CAGTGAAAGATTGAAGGAAAAAACTTTTGATCTCAGAATTTAATTTCCAGTCAATTTGTCATTCAATTTTGAAGGCAACCAAGAGTTACTTTGCTATTGAAAGTCATAAAATATACCACTCATATACTCTCCAAAAAATGTTATTGGATGATATACTGCAACAGAATCTTTCTCATTCTCTCCTTAATAAGACTCTTCTTCCATTTTGTACAGAAATTCACAAAGTCAATGAGAAATGCTTACACAAGTTTTTATTTCATTTCTTTATAGGGTTTGTGTTAATTTATGCTGTTTTTAGTTTTAGTGCATATTGATAATCATCTTAATCATATATAATGATGTACATTAAAATAAAAATGTTAGGTTTGTGGTATACCTATGAAAATAAAGACAATGATCCCAGCCCTAATCAAGTAACCATAATTTACTTGATCTATTTCATATCATGTATGTTTTAATATCACAAATGTAAACTTTTGCTATTAGACAGTTTGTGCAATAAATTGTGCATGCACAAGTTGAATGTCCCTTATCCAAAACACTTGAGACTAGAAGTGTTTTGGATTTTGAATTTTTGGATTTTGGAATATTTACATATACATAATGAGATATCTTGGGGATGGGATCCAAGTCTAAACACAAAATTCATTTATATTTTGTATACACCTTACACACATAGCCTAAAGTTAATTTTATACAATATTTTTAATAATATTGTGCATGAAACAAAGTTTGTGTACACTTAACAATCAGAAAGCAAATGTATCACTATCTCAGACAGCCATGTGGCCAATCTGTCATTGTTTGGCATCACTATCATTCCTGACTTTGAAATTACATGCTACTGATAAGCAAACATTTTTGTACACTTATTCACACACAAGTATTTGGTAAAAATCTGACATACTATTAATCCAGTGAAAAAATGTGTTCAGAGTAATGAAGCAGCACAATAGCATTGCCAGCATACCTGTATCAGCTCTTGAACCACAGAAACAACAAAAAATGACAGTCTTTCAGTCTCCATGTTGGTACTCAAAAGTTTAGGATTTTAAAGCATTTTAAATTTTGGATTTTCAGATTCTTAATGCTCAGCCTATATATCTTTTTCACCTATTTAAGTATATCAGAGAAATATGTTGTATCACTGTGTGAAAGATTTCTGTAATTCCAATAGTTATTGCCAAATTTTTGTTAATAAGAATTGCTTCTATATATTCCAATCAGCAATATATGAGACCTGTTTTCCTATATGCTCACTAAGGAAATGTTTTCTCAAACTTCTCAGCTTTTGCCATTGTGATAAGATAAAACGGCATCTCAAAGTAGATATGATTTTTCCTTCATTATAAGTGATGTTGAGAATCTGTTTATGTTTTAGAGCTATTTGCATTTCCCTTTTCCATGACCTTTGCCAATTTTTCATTTATTATTTTTAGCAATTTGTATGTTTTAGCAAGTATACGCCTTTGTCTATGATAGAATTACAAATATTTTTCCTGGGTTGCCTTTTGTATTTCTTGACACACAGAAAGATTTTATTTTTAATTTTTATGTGTTGAGAGTTAAGGGTTCTGGATTTTGAGTCATAGTTAGAACATTCTTTCCCACTCTATATTTATGTATGAATTATCTATACAGTTTCCTGTTATGGCTGCTTTTTGCTCCTGAGCTTGGTAGCAAAGGAATGAATAATTACTCGAAATACATAGTGTTTCGAGAGAAGGGAAGAGGCCAAAGTCTGAAAAGTGGCCCTGAAAGTGGCCTCCTCAGCTAAGTTCCTTCCTGTATTTATTTCCAAGGACACATGCAAAGGGTCAGGGCTATTTGCTAATTTAACAACTTCCATACAGGTCAGCTGTTTTAGCTGACCTTTGCACACAGCAAACAAGCAGCTTTGGGCAGGCGTTTTCACCTGACCCTTCATTCACCTTGCTCACGTTCTTTTCATCCATGCATCCTTTCTTCTAGGCCCAGCATCCACAGTCTCCTCTAATACTTTGATAGTTTCTTCATGTCCATAATTAAATTTTTGCTTAAAATTATTACTTGTGAATCATGTCAGAAATGAATACAACTCTAAAATTATTCCAGATTGTGAGGAGGGCAAAAATCGGAGTGGAAGGCCTACAAGGGAGATTTGACTCTGGTGGATGGATACCTATAGCTCTGAGGAGGGGTCCTAAAGGGCTGCAACCTGAGTGAAGGTAGTAAACTGGATACAGAAAGACCCTTGGAGAGACTGAAGTAAGCTTTGGAATATTTCAGTTTCTGAAAGTAGATAAAAGTAATTCCATGTCTGTCATGGCCTGTTTCTTGGGCCCGAGGAATGAACACAGAGACAAAAAGACACAGACACACGTAAAGACGGTACACAACTGCAGCCACTACAAAAAGACACAGACACACAAAGACGGTATAAGGCTGCAGCCACTACAAAGAAACACAGACACACAAAGATGGTATAAGACTGCAGCAAAAGCTCTTGCTGTAGTTGCTTTATTTATAACACAGCCTGTTTGGCAACTGTCCCACCGCAATTTCTTTGTTTCCACACTGTCCTGACTCAACACGTCCCTGTTCCTTGTTGTTTCGTCTCCGGTGAGCTGATGTTTGCATCTAAACTCTCTAGCCCCTCCTGTTTGCAGGGTTAGGGCCCCTTGGACTTGTGTGCAAGGCCAAGGCATGTTCTTGAGGAAAACAACAAGGAAACATTCCCAGACAAAGTGTCCTCTACACATGTCTATGGTGCCCCAGTGGAAACAAAAGATAAATCATCTCTGAAGGAAGATGACATTATCTTAGACCCCAATAAAATTATTTATACAATCAATTTTTCAAATACAAAGTCTGAAATGTAATCAAAACTATCCAAGACATCCAGGCATATAATGAGAAAAGACTGATTGAACAAAACTCAGCAGAAACAAGCAATAGAAAAAACTCATAGGGCTCCAGATATTGAAGCCATCAAAGACACTGAAATAACAAGTTTACTCCGTTAAAGGAGACAAAATATAAACTTGAAAATTTCACAGAGAACTAGAAACTATAAAAAACTGAAATTTTAGAACAAAACATATAATAAGCAAATTTAGAAATAAGTGGCAAAGATTTAGTAGCACATTAAATACAGATGAGAACAACATTTATGAACTAATAAACAGGTTAGAAGAAAATATCCAGAATGAGCATGAACTCTTCAAGACTGAAAATAATAAAGCATAAGATATGTAAGAAAGCCATTATAATAGAAGTAGGGATGAAGAGAGAAGATAGAAAATACAATATTATGAAATATATAAGAAAATGCCAAGAGCAGCTGAATAAAAAAACCACACGAAATCGAAAGCAGCAATAATCACTGGCGAATGACTTCTTGCTAGGAAAAAAATGCGATCTTAAAGATAATGGAATAGTAACCTCTAAATGCCAGTAAAATCTCCTTTATTAAGTGAAAAATGTCATTGCAAATCAAAGTGAAGTAAATACATTTTTGGATAGTCAATAACTGTGAACATTTGTCATCAGTAACACAGCTCTAAAGAAAACACTAAGGGGTTTTATTCAGCTGAAGAATAACTTTTCCAGAAGGAAATGAAAAGATGCAGGAGGAAATAAAGAGCAATGAAAATAGAAACCGTGTAGTTCAACCACTTTAATTTCCATTTTTATTTTAGTCTAAGTTCCATAATTAGGCTATTTCAATTTCACTGACTTTTTTTTTTTTTTAAATGATTTCTGCAGCAATTCCCCAAGTAGATCCTCAAGAAAGTTCATGGAAACAATATTCTAGAATTATTGTACCTTACACTTGTAGGGCAGCTTGTCCTACAAACCCTGGCTTTGTATTTAGGTTTTAATAAAGCCTGGGCTTATACTTTCTCTCTTGATTATCTTTTAGATATTGCTCAACTCTATTCTGGTATTTTCTATTGCTGCAGAAAAATCTGAAGCCTGTATTCTTTTTTGTTTGTTTTTCCTACTTGTTTCTGTATTGTTAAAGTCTAATAACTTAACCAGAATATAGCCTAGTGTTGACCATTCTGGGTTGCTTTTCTCTGGCTGACAGTGTACTCTTCCATTATGTGTATTCAGTGAAATTTTTCTGAAATTGTACATTCTAATATTTCTTTTTCATTGTTTTCTATTGTTTCCACTTACGCACATATTGCCTTCTTTTGCCTGTCTTCTATATTTATTGCAGTCTCTCTAATTCTTCCCAAATGGTACCTTTAACTCCATTTTTTCGTGTTTTATCCTTAAACTTTTGCTCTCTGTGCTACTTATTATATTTTTATCAGTTTACGTTCTCCGTTGCGTTCCTTCAAATTTTGTTTTCATTTCTGCAGTCACTTTTTTCCACTTCTTTCCCAAATTTTAACAGCTCACACTTTATGTCTTCTGTTGTCTTACTGTCTGTGTTTTGAGCTCTTGTATTTCTGTTTTGTGACTTCCTTTACAAAATAGATGGCTTCATTTAACACGTGTTTAAAAATCATGACAAAATAGCTGGTACAATTGTCATCTTGCTCATGAATTCACTTTCTGGATTTTCTTTGTCTACTGCTAAGTTTTGCTGCTATTTCCCATATTTTTTTATAGTCATCTCTAAATGTTTGCTTTACATAAGCCATCCCTCTCTGGTTTCTGGTGCTTTGGTTGGTTTATTCTTATTTTTATGATGCTGTCTAAACTTTCAGTTTTGTTTTTCTGAGTCAGAACTTCACTATGTTAATTTTTGTGAATGCTCAATTTGAGTTTGTCTATCATTTCCTTCCACATATTTCTGGAGTTCTTACTATGTATCAGTAAGCCCTGGGGATATAACAGTGAACAATAAAGCCAAGTCATCTGTGTTCATGGCATTTATAAGATTAAAGGAGAAAATTAAATAAATGAATCCAATATGATGTGTGCTAAGTACAATCAGAGAAGAAATATACTATGTAAGCACATTCAGAACATTAAACATTTATATTCTTCTAATGTGCCTTTGTAAAAATCCTATATTTTGGGAAGAGTTCTGAGTTCTTCCATAAATTTCTGATATTTGGAAGAGTCAAGAAAATAGTTCCAGAGGAAGGAGTGTCTAAACTGAGAGTAAAATCAAACAAAGAGTATTCCAAGCTGAAGTAACTGTTCATTATAACAAATGGAAATGAGAGAGAGAGAGAGAAAGAGAGCTAGGTACTGGTAGAGGAATGATTTTCATTGCTTTGCTTCCATTTTATCAATACATAAATAGAATGAATCTATGAAACCTCTAATACTAGAAGCACAGTTGAATTTTAAATATGGTTTATTAGACCTTTTTAGAGCTATCTTCAGAAGCAGGAAAAAGAAAAAAAAATGCTTCTTTTTAAAATATCCTCTTTCTGTGAGAAACCTTAGATAAACTAGTTAATACTCAGAGTTAGAAGATTTTAGGTAAGATATGATCCTTTGGCTAACATTCCAATCAGCATTTGAAAAATTTTTTCTTTGGAAAATCCTTGCACTTATTTTTATTCACTGCCTCCTTGTGCCTCATTTCCCAACAGGATCCTTCCCGTCTTTGTCTGCCTATCACCAGCTGACCTTAGAAGTTTAAAACATCTGCAGAATGAAGTGAAGGCAACTGCTGAGGGCCCTCAGTATTATCCCTCTGAAAGTAATATTTTAGGTCCTCATTCATGGATTCTTGCAGCAAATCGCACATTTTACAATGTAGGCTGCTATTAATTCTTTAATTTTCTTTAACAGTTATCACCTTCATAGGATTGCATTAATTTCCTTAATATTTCTCCTCCGTACTACAAAATTCTACAAGGAATGACAGCATTTTTACCTGATGAGTGCAGGAACTGCCAGCTAATTGCTACTATTATGAAATCTATATGACAAATTTCCAGCTTGTCACCTGCTGGACAGCTCTCAGCCTGGCTTGCTAGATCCTTTAGTTTGTTTCTTTATTTAGAGAAGGTACACAAACATTAACTAACCTATCACATTTATGCCACAAATGTCAAACTCTTGTTATAATTAAATCCTTGTAGTATTTCCTTT
>NW_012148908.1:990388-992566 GCF_000956105.1 Propithecus coquereli | reverse complement strand
AAGATCACCTTTAACCATATAGGGATTGAAATACTTTCAGAATTTTTGAGTGCCGTTCTAATTTCAGTTTGCCTTTACACCAGAATATAGCCCTTGTGGATCTCAGTTAAAAGCCCTAAGTATTTACCATAGACCTTCCTCTTTGTAGAACACAAAATTCCAATTTTTATAACCCCGGAATTGTGAGACTGCCAAAACGTCTGCATAGTTTTTAAGTTTTTGTCAAAGAAGTTTTTTTCCCTTATTTTCTTGATTTTTCTCCTTATTCCTTCTCAGATTAATTATCAGAAAATATCTCAAGGGGAAATTTTATCAATATGTTACACTCACTTCTTTGTGGTTCCCATTACTTTAGATATTAGTTTCTCAAATAATGACTTTGGTAGTCTTATTGCCAAACAGCTTTCCAATTAACTATAGTTTTGAGGAGATTCATAAAATTTTAATTTCAGTGACCCCACAGAATATACTATATGCTAATCTTTAGTGATGCTCTCTTTAAGAATTTACTATTAATTAAATGGAGACAACTTTGTCAAATTAATTAGCTATTTTGAAATTCATGGACTAAACAAATGCATAATGTCTTAAAACTTAACTTTGAAGTTGTCTTACTCTATCAAAAATACTGTTAACAACTTTAAAAATAAATCCAATTTCTAATATAGCTTTTCCTAGAATAAATTTAATATTAACTAATAATTATTAGGTGTCTGCTCTAGCCAACTATTGCCATGTATATTTTCTGTAGAGTTAATCTGTCACCAAAGTACTATGTACAATGCATCATTATCCAAAGTATGATGTGAGATTTATTATTATTTTACAGAAGAGGAACAGAAGCTGAGAGAACTTAAGGCATTTGTTCAAGGTCTTACAGTAAGTGACAAAACTAAGTTTTAATTCTAGCCCCAAAGTCTGTTTCCTTTCTTCATGTGATTTTTGTGATTAACTATAACAATCTTTAGTCATTTCTAATTTATTTCATATATGTTCCAATATCATGAAGCTTGTAATCATAATAGTATGTATTTTTTAAGTATAAATCGAGAGGTTCAGAAAAAGTGAAAATGTTATATCTTAGATTAAAAAAAAAGTATGCTACTATGAAATTTGAAAATAGATTTTGAAGTCCTGCTTAGGCTATTTACTTATTGTGTATTCTTGTGCAAATCTCTTAAACTTTCAGAGTGTCAGTTTCTACATATTTAATATGAGGATAATTACTAGTACTTCATAGATTTTTTCTGAGAATGAAATAATTTACATGCATATAAAATTTTATGGAACACTCAATGTATTAATTAGTTTCTCAGTAGCTTTGATCTTTTATTTCTTACCATGATTTTTATCATTGTACCTTTTTAAAAAATAAAATGGGCAAGGAGTGTGTGTGGTGGTATCTACAAATATAAGAGCTTAGGTAAGATGAGAGTTTACCTAAGAGTTGCTTTATCACACTTTACAGAAACAACATTTTAGGAAAGCCTATTCAGCTTCCTTTTTAGGTTCGATGCCCTGCATAGTTTGGACTGTAGGTTTTCCACTCTGGGATGAATATAGTTCAAAAGTATAGAACGTTTTCATAAATTTGAGTCATATGACTTACATACTGGTTTAAATTTGTGATCCAAAATATACTATTGAAATGTGAACAGTTGGGAATAAAATGTCTAAAAAATGGTCAATATCAAAAATTTATTAAAGAAAGTTTATAAGAAACTACTCTTATCTTCCTCCTTAATGTAATGATGAATTTACTAGATAAGGGAATACTGGAGATCAATGTGCTATATATTATGGATTCAATAAGTTGTTTGATGAAATACCATCTAGCACAGCATAAAAAAACATCAATTTTAAAATACCAGGGTTTAAATGTTATTTATTTAAAAGGCAAGCAGGGTCAGAAGGCAGAGAGATCAGAAATAAAAGTTACTCTAAGTTTGGTTAGCAAATAAAACTTTCTGCCTTCTGTGCTTTCTGGCAAATGACATACACCTTTATTATGACATTAGTTTGGTAAATTATTATTTATCATTTTCCTCCCCCACTAGACTGCAGATCTTTTAGATCAGAGAACTATATTTATTCATTTCTGGATCCTCAATGCTTAATAAATACATCTGAAAAAAAGAAATACTGTACATGAAATGATTTGGTTTTTTTTTTTTTTTT
>NW_012148908.1:987850-990338 GCF_000956105.1 Propithecus coquereli | reverse complement strand
TTATCGTAGAATGTTTTGTGCTCTTTTGGGTAGATGCCTAATAGTGCTATTGCTGGATCGAATGGTATTTCTATTTTTAGCTCTCTGAGGTATCAAATTCTTTTCCACAGAGGTTGCACTAATTTGCAGTCCCACCAGCAGTGTAGAAGTGTTCCTGTCCTTTTATGTATGCAAATGAAAACATACTTGGGCAACTGTAAATGCATGTTTTTTTATTTTTAGAATTGAAACTCAGCTTGTTTACTTAATTGGTTTGGCAAGGAAAAAACCATTGGGAAGAAAACAGAGCAACTACTCCATAGTATCTTTCTCATTTATCTTGTGTTTTCAAATATAATCCTTTATGTAGCTGAGGACACACCCACAGAGACTAGAAATTTGCAAATTATAATGAACTGCATGTAGTAGTGTGAATCTTCTTTAGAGTCAGAATAAGAGAATAATCTGACAAATATGAGGTAAGCTGTTTTTAAAACTTATTTTTTTTTAAATATTGTGGGTGAATAAAGAAAAATTAAAGAAGGAACTATTTTATTCCCAGGAATGTAAGTTCTAAGACCTTCTAGGATTAAACTGGGAAAGACAGAAGGGATAAATGTAGGGATCAAAAAATTACTTGTTCAATACTGCCAAGTTAGCTTTCTGTTCCTAAGCCTATTTATTATTTAAAGCTCTTTTTCTCATATGCACTTTCATGGATCCCTGTGATGCAGGTGGTGTAATTTTCTCTGACTGGTCTTCTACCCTTCCTACTACCCATTTACTGGTTTGTCTCTGACATTTGAATCAATAGGCTGAGTAAAGCAGATTGCCCTCTCCCATGCGGGTGGCCCTCATTAAGTCAGTTGAAGGCCTGAATATAAAAAAAAAAGGCTGACCCTCTTGAGAGTAATAGGGAACTTCCCCTGCCTGACTGTCTTTGATATGGGGCATCGATTTTTTTCCTGCCCTTGAACTGTTACAAAACATGGGCACTTCCTGGGTCTGCAGCCTCCTGGTCTCCAGACTGGAACCATACCATTGGTGCTCATGGGTTTCCAGCTTGTAGATCTTGGGGCTTTTCAACCTCCATAATCATGAGAGCCAATTCCTTATAATAACTTTCTTTCTAAATAGATACATAAATATAAATATTTGTAAATAAAGATATGGCTAGGTAGATGGGTATACATCCTATTAGTTCTATTTCTTTAGAGAGCCCAAATACAATCAGTATGAGATACCCTCTTTATGTCTAGTTTTTCTCCTTTCCTTGAAGTATATTTTGTTTGATATTCATATCAGCTTTTTACAAATTTTGATGATCTTTGCATGGCATACTTTTTCATCCTTTTTACTTAAACTGTCTTTTGTCTTTTTATATTTGGTGTGTATCCATTGTAAGCAGTGCTTAGTTTGGTTTTGTTTTTATATTCAGTCTGACAATCTTTTAAAAAAGTTTGTAGTCATTAGTTAATTTAAATTTCATATAATCAATTTAAGTACTGATGTATGGGGAATTTAAATTAATTACCACCTTTTCCCTCTATTTTTCTATTTAGTTTTGTTCATTTATTTTCTTTATTCCTACTTTCTTTTTGAGTAATCATGTATAAGAATTTTTAAGTATCCTGTTATTATTCTATTATTATACACATATATTTATTATTCTTTAAGTGATATCTCTAGAAGTTTCAACAGTCTACTTTTTATTAATATTTTTACCATTTCCCGAACAATACAATTACCTTACACATTTTTAGTCTATTTGTCTATGTTCTGAGGTTTGTGCTATTGTCATCATATATTCTAATTATATATACACACATACATATATAAACAAATATATATTCATTGACACTTGTAGAAACCTATATGCACATACATGAAGAAATTTACATATATACACACATATGCACACACTTCACATGCCACAAGACTTTATTATTCAGAACAGTCAATATTCATTTAGATTTACCCTCATTTCTACACTTGTGAAACTTATCCCTCCTTTTTCCATTACTATACTTCTACTTCCTAAAGAACTGCTTTATTATATCTTTTATTACAGTTTTCCTTGAAATGATTTCTCATATGTTTATCTCAACATTTCTTCATCTTCTCTTTATTTTAAGGATATTTTCACTGGCTGTAGGAGTTTAGACTGGCATTTTTTTCAGGACTCTAAAACTATCATTTCATCATCTTCTCACTTACATTATGTTGGCTCAAGTGAGCTCTCAGTCTTATTGTATGCCATTTATGTGACTGTAGTGTCCTTTTTACCCCTTTACCTTCTTTTAAGCTTTTCTCTCTTTCTTTTTCAGCAAGTGTATAGCCCATGTGCCTATATATATTTCTTTTTTATTCTCTTTGCTCTTAGAGCTTTTTGACATCTTTTACAGCTTAGAGCTTTTTGATATCTTTATCTTTTGATGTTGATGGCTGGTTTTACCTGTCTTTTAGAATTTCCTGCCAAATACATCCTCAAATATTCTTTCATTCCATT
>NW_012148908.1:980178-984955 GCF_000956105.1 Propithecus coquereli | reverse complement strand
CAATTGATTCAGTAGGGTTTGTGTTGAATAAATGTGTTTAATGAAATCTGTCAATGTAATTTGGTATTAATTGAAAAGTTTCTTCAAATATAATAACTTCAGGTATATAACTAATTTGACTACTAGCTGACAATGGTATATTATATATTTTAGGAAACATTAGCAGTTCCCTGCTGAGAATATAAAATATGGAGAAAGTAAAGCAGGAACCATGAGGCTAGGTGAATATACTCTAGTCCCTCATTATGGGAGAATTTTGGAGAATCCTCAAAGGAACTAACTTAAGAATATTTTCACTATTCTGTCTAAAAGTAGATATGGTATGCTGAGAAAATTATTCACTCAAAAATAATTGTAGAGACTCTAATAATCACATACATCAAAAAAATGAATTTTAGATGTTTCAAATTTGTGTCTGCTTCTTTGAAATTTGTTTCCTAAAACTAATTATTAGACAAAATTTTACCTGTTTTGAAATATTGAAAGTAAAACAAAAAGTGTGAGTGTTGCTTCTTTAAAATTTTTTCATAACTATGAATTTTCACTAAGAAAGACTGGTCTTCTACATTCTTTTTTAAAATTTCTTTTTGTTTTGTTTTGTTCTGTATAAGCAGGATCTCACTGTATTGCTTAGGCTGGTCTTGAACTCCAAGGCTCAAGGAATCCTCTCGCCTGAGCCTCCCCAGTAGCTGGGACAACAGGTGCACACCACTGCACCCAGTCTTCTCTTCTAAAATAAATGTGTAGTATTTAGTGATGTAAAAGCTACTTGTTAATGTACACAATCTATTTCAAATGGTGGCAATTTCATGCTCACACTATTTTTATTTGTTCATCTTTCCCTTCCATTTTTATTCCCCTGACACCTCCTTTACTTTTTCTTCCTATACTCCACAACAAAGTCCATATTACTGAATAGCTATAGCTTTGTCAGTCAGTGCCTAGAAGCCTTTCCAATTATTTTGTTCTCTCACCTCAAGTTTGGATAAAAATCAAATATGCAGAAAATAATCGCAATTGCTTTTTAGTTCTTATTCACATATTAGGAAAAGCCAGAATGTGTTTCTCTTAAATTGTCAATCATATAAGCTTTTCTCTTAATATTTAAGACAGCTACCTTGGATTCTATGATCTGCAGAACTCTAGGCAAGTTTCATTAACTGTTTAAAATTCGTTTAGATGAGCAATAAGTTCTTAGTTGTAGGAGTTAGTCACTGTCTGGTGACAATCTCCAAGTAGCAAATCAGTTAAGGATCCCCCTCTCCTAGCATATTATAAATGTATCTGTAGATATTCATCTCAATGGTACTTGAATATTTGTGGGTTTTTTTGAATATTTGTTATGCCTTCTTATTTTGGCTTTGGACTACTTCTTATATGTTGATAAATAAATTCCTCAATTTCTTTTCCCATACTTTAACTGCTATTTTATGCATCACATGATTTTGTATTATGAATGTATTAATATTACCTCATTTAATTCTTATATTTTACATCTAAGAAATTAAGTCTCAGAGGTGATCAAAATTCAATTTCAACTGCAAGATTTATGCTATTTCTACTACTACCTACTCAGATGTTTGCTTAGTTGTTAAAGATAATGGATACTATATAAAGGCAGGAAATATTTTTTTCTACTAATGTTGAAGTCTTGTTAAGATAGTTAATATGCTAAGCCTACAATTATAACTGAGGGAACAGAGAATATTGCAAGCTGTACAGTGATGCAGTATTCTTGGGACAAGGTTGGCAATGATGGTTGTGTCTGAACTGAATACAGAATGTTCTCAGAAACATTTCGTAAGTGAGATTAGGTTGCAGATAGGTTTATCTATTTAAACTCAAACACAGTTCATTATCTTGGCCTCAGAGTTAATATTCTAAGAAACAGAATATTGTGTCTCTCTTACTTTGCCTTTATATTATGGAGAACAAAGTAATATTAAATGATAGATATTAAATTAGTATTTTCTTATTTACACTCATAGCTATAGCAAGTATAGTTTTCTAAATATAATTGTGCATAGCCAAAATCTGCACTAAAATAGCTATTTAATTTATAGTCTCCCAAGCTGTTTAATTAAAGGCATCTAGCAATTTTAGTAATCTCCATTAAAATGATAAAGCAGATAAAGTTGCTCTTTGGTGATCCATCTGATTTACTTTATTCTTATTCAAAGTGTCTATGTTTATTTTGTCAATTATAAGAAGCACATTTTTCACATTATAACATCTCTGAATTTGAGATCAACTTTAAGCCTATGCAATAAAAAATATAATTATCATTGTCATGGTTAGTTGGCATATTTTTTCTTAATGGTACACAAAAGACTAGTGCATTTTACAACAAATGGTGTCCTACATTTCATGAAATTAGGTATAAGGCATAGAATTCACCAAAAAAAAAAAAAACAAAAAAACTCCCTGGAGCTGTGCGTGAATGTCCAGTAGTTGAAAACTTCAGGCATTACTCCTCTTAAGGTTACATATATACAAGCTTCTAAAATGGAAAAAAAAAATCAACAAAATAACTTTAGAACTACAAAGAATAAAGGTAGACTGTTGGTCACTGTGGTAAGTGGTGGCGTATGTATTTTTCGTCAGGGTTTATTTCTGGCACCATTGAAATCTGTTCCACTTACTTTAATCTTAACTTTTAAACTCATTAGCTACATGACTATGGCCAAGGATTTAGCCTCTTTTAATCACAATGTCTGTATTTGTAAAATGGAGATAGACAGTCTGACTCAAAGGACCCATAAAGAGAATTACATAAGATAGCAGGTATAAAGAAGTAGCACAATGCCTAACATATAAATATTATTTTTTCCTTAAAAGGTGGCCTTGATATAAACTGTATTCTGACAAATAAGATTTGTCAGTAGAAAGCATTCCTGATTACTGGCTTAGCCTGACTGCAGACTAGATTGACAAAGTGTGTTTGAACTAGACATTGTTAAGCAGTCTTGAGGATGAATGTCCTCTGCTCATTTTAGTACATGATTAGCAGGACACAACAGGATGAAGGATGGAAAACAAAACTCCTGTTATGAAGTGACTGCATTCATCAATCACAGGTCTATGCTGAAGTCTCTAAAACAGAAGGTGTGAGCATCATATTGGGAACATCACACTGTGAGATGGGCAATGCAGTTAAATACCAAAATACTTTTCTCAACATTTAACACCAGGTGGCTATAGGCATAATCCCTGCATAGGTAATATAGATGACTACTTGTTAATTCAGTTCAAACATTTCCTCCAACTGTCTGAGTTGGAGATCCCTACCACTAGAGTCACTTTGATTTAAATACATGATATCTAGAAGGGCATTGCACAAATGCATAATGATCACATAGTAAGGAAAGAGATATTTTATTGATACATTAGCATAAACTTGTGTGTTATTAACAGATTAGATGGAGAAGCAAGCCAATATAAAGCAAGCCAAATACAGTTGATAGAGATGAAGAAAGTTTAGACAATCTTAGGAGAAGGAGAGCAAACTCTAGCAGCAGGAAAAGAAAGTGAATAATGTGGACAGATACAGGGCTCTGGGAGCTATGTTATTGGGAAAAGAATAAACATAAAATTGAAGTTCTGAAAAGCAAGAATTATATTGATATTTCATTGCTCTGTCTTCAGTTGCTGATATGGAATGCGGCACAGAATAGGTCTTCAGTAAATATTTGTTGACTGAAAAAATTGATGAATGAGACATTGTTAAAAGAAATATATTTTTGTTGTCTATATATGGCTGAAATGTCATAGAATACAAAGTGAATTTCATCTTTGCATGCTCATGTAAGGTAAGAGTATCACAGAACATAGAGGAATCATGTTTTATCAGGCTTGTGTTGATTTTCAAAAACCGTAGAGCAATCTGTAAAACATTTAAACCTATGTAGTAAAGAAATGACTTAAGATGTCAGGTTCCTGAATATATGAACCATGCTTTTTTTCATCTTTGTAACCCTGGTGTTTGTCATAGTGCATGGCATATGATAGGTAGTCAATAAATGTTGGTCAAATTAATGGGATTCTAGTATACACAGTTAATCATCTAAAAGCTCTGTGAATATTTTGTCTAAAATCCAGAAAATCAACTATATAGTTACCATGCAAATATAGTTGATGACATGCCTCTCTCATCTATTGATATGTTATAATTTGGCTCATTTAATTGTGTTTAAGTTTACTGTGTTGTATTTTCTTTGACTGAATAGGTTTGTTCTTCTGCCAAATTTTTGCACAGCCACATTTATGTGTATACTGACAAATTAATATATTTCAGTGCCCTTATGTTTCTGTTGAACAGCCATGAGATGTTTTATTTGCAGCATCTGTGTATTTTAAGACATCATTCTGTCTCAAAGATGCCAATTTTTCATGTAAATGAAATTGAAAAAATGAGATTAAAACATTGGTAAAATGAAAGAGAATCTGTAGAGTTTTCTCAAAATATGTAATCTAGTCTCTTCCTGGAGATTCTGATTTAATTTTGTAGAGGACTGAGGGACGGGAAAATTAGAATATACAATGTTGTTACAGTCTTTGAATTTACACAAACCTTATTCCCACTCCTATTTTGACGCTGCGAATCTTTTCAGGGTGGGGCTAATTGGAATCTGGGAAAGGTACCCATGTTTCAAAAAGCTCCCCATCACCCACTCTTGATTTAATGAACGCCCTTCCATTCTCAAACCAGCAGTGAATTCTTAATCTATTAATATTTAGAAATATTTATTTGTGAACTGAAAATCTTTAAAAATGGTAA
>NW_012148908.1:978142-979615 GCF_000956105.1 Propithecus coquereli | reverse complement strand
TTTTAATATGACATTGCAAAAATATTATGGAAAAATTTGGTATTATTTTACTTATTCAGAATATAGACTTCTCTGCAGTTCAGGATTTTACTTGTTTTGTAGCTAGGAGTAAAAGGAAAGGGATAACTCTAGTGCCTAGAAGAGTGCCAAGTACATATTTAGTGATCAATATATATTTGTTAAATGAATAAATTTATAATTGAATATTTTGGGCAGGTTAAAAACATGGTAGACAGATATTATTGACATTGAAAATCCAACATCTTTATCTCCCATATATTGTAGCCTGTATCAACCATTTCTTCAATTCTTTACTCTTTACTCATTAATAATAAATGAGGTAGGGACATTGAAAGTTTGACATTTCCACAGTGATCCAATGCTAATATTTGGATATTAGCCAATTTGGGGACCAATATTCTCATCCCTCTAGAGAAGTTGTGTTAGTTCTGATGGTGATGAGTTTATAAGTTTTCTTCAATTGCAGATGAGACATAGTGTACTCAGCTTGATATAGATGAGAGAGAGAGAGAGAGAGGGAGAGAGAGAGAGGCAAAAGTATTGACAGAGAAAGATGTGAAAGTAATTTAGAACATCCATTTACCAAACTGGTGATTAGCAGGATTTTTTTTTTTTCTGTTCTAACTTGCTAAGAGAATTCTACCTCACCAATAAAGAACTTGGAGTAAGTTCATAATCCTCCAATTCCAAACATCTAAGATATAAATGTGGACAAATTTGTCCCATGGGTTCTCTGAAAGTTGAAGGTGTTTGTGAACACTGAGATCATTAATGATTAGTAAATGATTTTGTTATTGACTTTATTTGGATGCCCTTAAATGAATGTTTCTCAGTTAAGGTAGAATGAGTGGAGGGTAGGGTATAGACAAAGTATGTATCAGAATTATCAGGCACTTTGAGAGTTTTTGCAGAAATTCCTGGATGATTCTGATTAATCTATCCTTTGGTGAGTAGAAGAGGGAGGATTTGCATATGTATGATGTTTTTCAAATTACAAGCACCTCACCCACAATCTCATTCTGATTATAAAGACATCATTCTGAAGTGACAGGATACTTACAAAAAATCCAATTAGTTCAGAAATAACACTGCTCATTTCCCCCTCCATTTGGAAACTACTGCTCTAAATAATTCTTCCATATTGACAAGGCTTCAGAAGGGTTCTCTGTACGTGGTGTTGTGAGCAGTATGTGCTAAGAGAGTGATATTTCTCCATTATCTAAGTATTAAGAATGACTCTGGACTCACAATTAGCGGGGTAATTTTCTAGCTCATATTTAGATAAGCAGAAAAAATAAAAGCCAAGTTTATGATTCTTGGGAAGAAATCATTTCATCCTGACTAAACAAAAGTATTGCATATAGCTTGCAGAACTAAAACTAATACCATCTTACTTGTGATGGGATGTGACAATAAATCAGTTAGTTTTTATTATATAGTTTTTAGAGATTT
>NW_012148908.1:968862-977030 GCF_000956105.1 Propithecus coquereli | reverse complement strand
AGATCTTCAGGGGTAATAACATGCATGGAACTGACATCTGCTATGATAACAATGCCTTTTTCTGGAATATCGCCTGAAGGACGTGCCTGAGGCTGTTTTACAGTTAACCTTTTTTTTTTTTATATACAAGCAGAAGGTGTATACTCTAAAATAATGATAAAAAGTATAGTATAGTAAATACATAAACTAGTAGCATAGCCATTTATTGTCATTTTCAAGTATTATGTACTGGACATAATTGTATGTGCTATACTTTTATCTGGCTGGCAGTGCAGTAGGTTTGTTTATACCAGCGTCACAATGAACATTTGAGTAATGCTGTGCACTATGACATGGCGGCTATGGCATCACTAGGTGATAGGAATTTTTCAGCTTTATTATAATCTTATGGGACCACTAACCATCATATATGTGGTCCATCATCAACCAAAACATCGTTATATTGTGCATGGCTACATCTGACCATGAATAGCTGTATCTGGAAAAAAAAATAAGAGAGAATATTTTTACTACATTTCTCTCCCTTTATTACATTTAGATTTTATTGCTCATAATTATGTCTTTCTGGTGCATCAGGGGTCATGTAGGCACCTTCTAGATTCATATTCTCCAAATATCTAACACCAGAAATTGAAATGTTATTACAATATATTAAGTTAAATTATCTTCCAGGAAATATTCAAGTATGATATTATTTCTCTTATAAACCTGGATGGCCATTGATATCAGAGGTCAGTTTTATCTGTTTAATATCTTTAGTACCTAACACATCACAGATTCTCATTAAATATTTGCTGAGTAAATCAAGTAATTATGGGCAAACTGATTATTTGAAGCCATCGATTTCCATCTTGTTTAATTTTGTGATGTTCTAAGGTAAGAAAGTACCTATTTTATATAGATATTGAAGAGTTTGAAGTTTAGGGATATTTCTATGCCACTGAAACTATTTTATTATGCAAAGGCTGTGTCGCTTAACAAGTATTTACAAAATGTCCACTCTTATCCTTAGCCCCAGACTAGGTGCTCCTAGATTAGCAAGGACAGCCTGTGAAGCATGTTATTTTCCTTCACTGACTCCAAGTGAAATCTATAATAAAACCAAAGCCATACTTGAGTTATTTCAGAGAAAAACTATTCAGAAAGACAGTTCCATATTTTCAGGCAACTTAGCAGGTCAGATGCCTTTGGGTTCTTTGCATGACTGAGTTAAAGAGCTAGAATGTATATAAAAGCTTAGTGAGCTGTGTTTGCAATTTCACTGAACAGCCATAGGTAATACCTGACTTTGTTGGGTTTCAAGTGTCAGCACTGGAGTGGTCTCTTGTGATTGAATTGCAACTCTGTTGAAATACATCACTGAAGATGGACAGTTTGCTGGTATGGCGTCTGTGGGTTACAGCTTGGCTTTGATATTTGTCCACATGAAGTCTCTGTCTCTCTCTCTATATATATCACACTCAAATGGAAAATTAAGCTAGAATATAAAATTGAATTGTTTCAAGGAATAAAACTAACTGCTTATGAAACAAAACTTCTACCTATGATTAAATAAATCCAAACTCATTCTTTATTGGTAGAAAATGTCCCTTAAAAAACCAAAGCTTATAAATTTATTATACTAATAAACTAACTTTGTTAAAATAATCAATAGGAACTTTTTTTTAATGAACCACTCTGAAAGTATTTAAGGATGTCAATGACAGTGAAAATTTTCAAGGCACATATTCCCTAATTATTGCGAAACCCTAATTAACATGAAATTATATAAGTCTAAACAGCATTTGCTGATTTATCCTCTGGGACACATTTCCCCTGGCTATGATTGCTACCACTGCTGGATGAATAGTCAATAATTATTATTTCGTATCACACTTTTCATAGGAACTGTCAGAACATGCAATTAGTCAGGAATGAAAAAATGGCAATAAAAGAGTTGGGAATAATGAATTGGCAATATAAGTCATCAATGTGTGATACATACATTTCTTAAAATGTTTTATAGCCTACTGGTTATTAAATATAATCATGACTGGTAAAAGCATGCGAACTTTGATTTAGGGACTCTAAGATGTTCAACTCTCACTTGAAACTGGACCCACATTTGTATGATTATCTTGGCCCTCACCACACTATAAAGCACGATAGAACTCTCTGTAAGAAAATCTACTTTAGATCTGGGATATTGTCTGCGAGCATTTATTACAGAAAGTAGTACAAATACCTTGGCTATAATATGATTTCACAGCATGAATGCCATGCACACAAAGTCTCCAGAGAAACTGCAAAACGTTTGTGTTAGCTGAGCTCTAAGGTTAGAGTTTAAGAGAAAATTGATTGCAAACCTTTAACTTTTGACATAACTTTTAACCTTTTAGTAAACAACTTAAGTAGTCAAAGTATGCCAAAAATAATTTTAGCTAAAAATTAGTTTTCAGTTCCTGCAAATAAACATATGGGTAATAACAAGAAGATGACCCTAAACACCCTATTATCACCACATCCTTTTGTGTTTTTATATTTTATATATAGATATATAGCTTTAATTTAGAACTTACTGCTTCTAAAAATGGGATACTGCAATGCTCATTTTGAAAAATGCTCAAGCTTATCAGGCCTAACAATTGAAATCATTAATTAGTAAGAAGTGATGATCTTTTATGCTTCATTTCACCTTCGACTACTGAAATCACACCCTAGAGGTAACCACATTATAGTGATGGATTAAGTATTTGGGAAATTTCTGTGATCCAGAGATTCTGGGATGCAAAAGAATATTTTACAAGTGTGTAACCAAAGAAGAGTGGTTTAACATGATATTTCTCAACCTCTAATTCATGTTACATTGACTAGAGGAAGAAAACTGCTCATTTATGAATTCTTGAAGGTGGTGACATCTGACATATATCTGAAATGGGAGACTGAATTTAATATCCGTAATTAAGTGTCAACATTCATGCTTCACTCTCATGCTTGGCAACATTGTATCGACATCACAGAAGAGTGGTACAGAACTTGCCATTATATAGCAGATTTTTAAATGAGCATATTTCAAAGCTCACTATGAAGTAATGAATTAGAAATTGGCTTTGAATTCAACTTGGTTGGCAGCTATTATTTGGTACATAGATCTCATGAGACAATAGTATGCAGTTATACAATAGTTACTAGGAATTCTGCATAACATTATGTGCTGATATTAAAGATAATTCTTAGATTTCCTACACGAATCAAAAATTTTTGCAGATTTACTTTCACATTTATGGTGTAAAGCTGAAGCCTTACAACACTACCATGGAGAATGCAGAATCAGGATAAAGTGGGTATGTTTTTGACCTTATCCATGGGGATTTATTACTGGCAATACCAGAAGGATCTCAGTGTACCAAGTCTTCATTTATAATAAAGTCCCATGGCATGTATCCTATGGGTAGCACTGCAATACAGTTTCAGGTCGCTGGGACAAAAAAAGCAATTAGATATAAAAGAAAGGCAATCACTTTTAACATGGGTGTTTTGTTATGCACAGTAATGTTTTATTAGGAAAGTTGATTGAGTTAAGCTATCCTATGCACATCACTGGTACTTGATAAATATTTGTTACACGTTAACAACTTTGAAGTGTAAGTCTGTGGCACATTAAAAATTCTGTTTCTGAGAGAGGCAAAAAGGTGATATCATAAGACTTCCCAATTATTTTCCATGCTGCAATTTCAAAAGGTTTGCCGTCTACTCCTAAAATCCATAACATTCACTCATTCTCATTATGCAGCTATTGCTCATGAATCTGCATTCTCCTTGAGTTTTTATTTACTTATACATTTAATTTTATTTTAGCCTCCAAAACCTCTTATCTTTATGCCCTGAGGTATCAGGTGCTATTGCCTTTTATGTTGTTAACACCTGACACTAATTCATTTAATTATTATGGGATAGTCCTGAAATTCTTTGAGCCTGAGTTTTTCCATTTGAAATGTCATAATAATAACCAGTTTTAGTCTCAAAATAGAATTGATTACAGCATACACAATTTCCTAGCACATAGTACGTGCTATTCTCTCTCAGAATCTATTACCTCTATGTGTCATTTTCACCTTTTTTTAAAATTCATTTATATTTCCTTTCAAACTTACTTGTTTGAGATCGATGAATTTCATTTCCCTCATATGAAAATTTCTATATATTCTTGATTTTAGTTACTTCTTATTGTCCCTTCTTCAAAATTTGTGCTGTCTTTCTTCAGGAACAAAATCAGAATTGTACCCAAGAGTCCAGTTTTTTAAACAACTCTTATAATCAGCTGCATCTGACTTATTATATCCCAGAGGGAAAGAAAAATCATATTGAAACTGGAGGGAATGAAGAATTGTTCACTAGTCATATAACTGCTTCTCTTACCATACAAAAACTGCAGTTGGATGGGAACTGTATCTGTGATGGTTCACAGCTGTATCTTCTTAATCACCAGTATTATCCTCTCCTGTACTGCGGAAGGTGAGCACAAAAAGATGACCCAAAGATATATTGGGCCAAATAACCCAGTTGTTTTAGACAGGTATTATTCATGAAGGCATGACCCAAGTGTTGGGTTGATTCAGCAACATGGTATTAAAATTATTTCCATTAAAATAATTAGAAGTTTTATTTAAATCTATGGTACATATATGTATTCCTTTATAATGTTTCTCAAATAATCTTTTTTGTTTTCCACCCCTATTGCCAACAGTCTGGGATATATTCCTTTTTACCTTATGCCTGAATTAAAGAAAATGGTTTTCTAACTAGCTTCCATTTCTCTAATCTTATCCCCTTTTACTCATTGTATATACAGCTACTATATTTATCTTTATAAAATAAATTTTTTTTTCCTTATGCCACATTTATTCTCACACATCCCAACTTAAAAAAGTTCTGGACCAGATGTAGTCCCAGCCAAATTCTGCCAGATCTATGAAGAAGAACTAGTACCTATCCTACAGAAATTATTACATAATATCAAGAAGGAAGGAATCCTCCCTAACTCATTCTATGAAGCCAATATCACCTTGATTCCAAACCAGGAAAGGACACAACAATAAAAAAAATCCTATAGACCAATATCCCTTGTGAATATAGATGCAAAAATCCTCAACAAAATACCGGAAGACCAAATTCAACAGCACATCAAAAAGATAATTTGCCATGATCAAGTGGGTTTCATCCCGGTGATGCAAGGATGGTTCAACAAATGCAAATCAAAAATGTGATTTATCACATAAATGGAAGCAAAACAAAGACAGTATGATCATCTTAATAGATACAGAGAAAGCATTTGATAAAATTTAGCATCCTTTCATGATTAAAAGCCCTCAACAAACTAGCTATAAAAAGAACATTCCTCAAAATAATAAAAGCCATATATGACAAAGCCACAGCCAATATCATACTGGATGAGGAAAAGTTGAAAGCATTCCCCTGCAAGAACTGGAACTAGACAAGGATGCCCACTGTTACAACTTCTATTCATAGTACTGGAAGTCCTAGTCAGAGCAATCAGGCAAAAGAAAGAAATAATGCATATCCAAACTGGGAAAGAAGAAGTCAAGGTATTTGCTTTGTGCCGATGATATGATCTTGTATCTAGAAAATCCTAATGACTCCACTAAAAGACTCCTAGAATTGATAAATATTATAATTCAGCAAAGTCTCAGGTTACAAAATCAATGTACACAAATCAGTAGCATTTGTATATACTAATAACAGTCAAGCTGAGAATCAAATCAAAAACTCAATATCATCCGCAATTGCTACAAAGAAAATCAAATACCCTTGAATATACTTAGCAAAGGAGGTGAAAGATCTCTCTGCAAGAAGAACTACAAAACACTGATGCAGGAAATAACAGATGACACAAACAAAAGGAAAAACATCTCATAATCATGGATTAGTAGAATCAACATTGTTAAAATGTCCATAAGGCCCAATGTAATTTATAGATTCGATGCAATACCTGTAAAACACCAACATCGTATTTCACAGTTTTAGAAAAAAAAAAAAATTCTACACTTCATTTGGAATCAAAGAGGAGCCCAAATAGCCATAGCAATCCGAAGCATAAAGAACAAAGCAGGAGGCATCACATTACCAGATTTCAAATTATACAAGGATATAGTAACCAAAACAGGATGGTACTATAATAGTATAAAATTAGAAATATAGACAAAGGAACAGAATAGTGAACCCAGAAAGCAAAGACAGCTATCTACAACCAACTGATCTTTGACAAAGCAAACAACAACATACACTGGAAAAAGGAAGCCCTATTCAATAAATGGTGTTGGGAAAACTGGATAGCCACATGCAGAAGAATGAAACAGGACTCTTGTCTTGCACCATATGCAGAAATTAATTCAAGATGGACAAAAGACTTAAATGTAGGGCATGGAACCATAAAAATTCTAGCAGAAAGTGTAGGAAAAACTTCCAGAATTTCACGTAGGCAAATAATTTTTGACTAAGACCCTAAAGGCAATTGTAGCCACAACAAAAATAAACAAATGAGACTTGATTAAATTAAACACACACACACACACACACACATACACACACACACACATACACACACACACAAACTTCTGCACAGTAAAGGAAATAATCAATAGAGCAAATAGACAATTTACAGAATTGGAGAAAACCTTCACAAACTGTACATTCAATAAAGGGCTAATATCCAGAATCTACAAAGAATTCAAACAAATCAGCAAGGAAAAAACAAACAACCCCACTAAAAAGTGACCAAAGACATGAACAGAAGTTTTTCAAAAGAAGATAGACAAATGGCGAATAAACATATGAAAAAATGCTCAACATCACTAGTCATCAGGGAAATATAAGTTGAAACCACAATGAGGTATCACCTTACCCCTGTCAAAAGGGCTATTATTAAAAAAAAAAAAAAAACTATAAATACTGATGTGAATACAGAGAGAAAGGAATGCTTATACACCAATGGTGGGACTGAAAATTAGTACAATCTCTATGGAAAACTGTATGAAGATTCCTCAAAGAAATAAATGTAGACTTACCATTTGACCCAGCAATCCCACTACTGGGTATCTACCCAAAGGAAAAGAAGTCATTTTATCAAAAAGACACCCACACTCAAATGTTTATTGCAGCATAATTTACAATTGTAAATATGTGGAATCGACCTAAATGCCCATCAATTCATGAGTGGATAAGAAAATAGGGCATATATATACTATAGAGTACTACTTACCCATAAAAGGAAAGGAAATAAAGTCTTTTGCAGCGCCTTAGATGGAACTGGAGACCATTATCCTAAGTAAAACAACTCAGGAATGGTAAAACAAACACCACATCTACTCTCTAATAATTGGGAGCTAATCTGTGGGCACACACAGACACAAGGAGATGTAAAAGTCATTGGAAATCAAGAAGGGGAGGGCTGAAAATTTACCTATCAGGTATAATGTATACTATTTGGGTGATGGGCCCACTGAAAGCCTCTTATTAAGCATTATAAAAATTATCCATGTAACAACAACATTGTATGTCCTTAATATTTTGAAATTTAAAAAATGCACATTATACAGCTATGACTCTTTAAACTATGTGCATGTAAAACTCTGATAAAAACAAAACTAAAATTAATGAAAAACAATGTTTTATTTTTTTCTCCAATTGTTAGCTACAAATTGTTGTTTTTAGTTTATAGTTCATTGCATATGAAGATAAAAGTGTTTTTTTGTAAATCAAATTTGTTCTTTTTTTATTGTTTATTTCTTTACTCATAAAATTTTATCTCATTTGCTCATTGTTCTATTGTTGTAGCTGTCTTTTTCTTATTGATTCATTAGAACTATTAACATATTAAGGAGGTTAGCATTGTCATTGATGATGATTATATGGATAATTATAGTTTGGACTCATTAGTCCTTTTAATTTTTCTTTCATACATGTTGAGAATTTTTGTTCAGTTTTTGTTTGCATTTTAACCTTTGATAAGGTATGTTTAGATAGGTGGTCCATTTTTTATCTTACTTTTATATTACTGTTAATGCTGACACATTCCTATATATTGGGTCTTATTCATAGAATATCTTTTTGAAATCTATTATGCAGTAGAAGAAATGACTCTACTAGTTTTTTTTTTTTTTTTTTTTTTT
>NW_012148908.1:961709-967507 GCF_000956105.1 Propithecus coquereli | reverse complement strand
TATTGCTTCTGGCTGCAGAATTTTCTAATGAGTAGCACCAGGAGCTCAACAACCACTAAGAGTTTTCTTACCTGACAGTAACTGTGTCTAATAAGTAGACAGACCAGAGTATGCAGCAAAAGTTCTATTGAGGTATCCAGTATTACCTTACTAATTCTAACTAAAGACTGGGAAACAAATTGTATGTCTTGAGATTGTCCATGAGGCAATGGTTCAGATTCTACAGGGGAGAAAGAACCACAGACATAATATAAAACTTTACTTATGAGCAGAAATAGCATCAGTGCATATTTTATTCTGTTTTGTTTTTAATATGATCCCTCCAATGCCTTCCAAATCTATACAAATACATAGTTCGGCAACATCTCACTCTTTTCTTTCTTTATAATACATAGTTGTACAGTTATTCATTACATTTATTGCATTCCTTCTATGGGTAGAATATCTTCAAAGTATTCAGACCCGAAGGGTGCATTAAAAAATAGAAAGTAATGCTTTTTTGGAAATGGCCATTTAATTAGGGAGATGGAATAAACATTCATGTAGAAAATAGCAAAAACCCCCACACTTTATAGTACTAACTAATATAATGTAAATTGATTGTGGGATTGATTAGTGCCTATTTGATTTCTGATCAATGCTTTTGTTAGAATGTAAAAAAAAAAAAAAAGCACCTAAATATGCTGTTTACGACTGATAACAATCCTACCATGTAGATAACATTATCATTGTTTTGTGATAAATGAAGAAGCTATGTCCCACAGAGGTTGAGTAATTTACCCACTCACACAGCTAACCGGCCATGGGACAGGATTTGGTCTCATCTGTTCTGCCCCCAGAGCCTGAACTCTCTCTAGTATGCCAAATGGAACTCTGAAACCCTTATAAGATGCCCCTTAAGCTCACACTCATTTTGTCTGCCTCCTAAAATGAAATTTTAGGTTGCCCGTCTTCACTCTCTTCAAATAAAAATCCCACAGAAAATTTTTCAGAGTCAGAGTTGAGATTGATTGTTGTGATTCATTTGTCACTGTGAAAAGAGATTAGAGCTGAAAGAAAAGTGACTCATATGATGGCTCATGTTCACTGCTGCATGACTGACAGCTTCTAGAGCAGAAAAACAGACTTTTCCTTTCCTTTGGGGAGTAAGCAGCACGAGGACATTTCATTCAGTACAGCTGATAACAATTTTTTTTTTTTTAAATTGGACACTCTAATTCTCCCAGGAGCACTGTATAGTAATATTCCTATGTCCATAAAATTTCAAGATAATCCTTTTCAGAAAAGGAGCTCATTCTCTTTTTGCAATTGTTTACAGTTTGAACCTCATCTAATAATTTTCACAAAACCATATTAACTATTAGGCTTTTAGAAAAGAGAAGTTGCTCTCTGAAGGTTCTGAAAGCAGAACAATGTAATATTCCTTTACCTGATTTAATTCATCCCCTCTAAATCTACTGATTAAATCAGTTAGTTTTCAATTGTCCTCAGATTGTATATGTGATTTGAAATTTCATTAGAATTTATTACTTCATTAACTATTTTGAAAAGGATGTATTATTATTAGAAAGTGTTTTTTATATTAATTTGCATTTATCTAGATTATTAGTTTTGATCTCAGTTTCCAGTAAATGGAGCCAAAAACTATTTTGGATAATAATTCATGATTACTCTAGAAACTGCATCTCTAAGTCATTGACAGAACTATCCATCAATCAAGTCATAGTTAACAAATGCTGAGGCTTTTTGATTTATGAATAAATCTTTACTGGAAGTCAGTATTATGGAAGAGTTGAAGCAAAACATTGGAATCTGACAAAACTGAGCACAAATCACAGTGAAAGCTTGCATACGTGTCTAAATAAATTCTCTCAGCTTTGGTTTCTTCTGATCAATTTCTTTAAAGACTTTTCATAAGAATTAAATGAGATTACACATGTGTGTGTATGTGGGTATTACATATTTATATGTATATACATTATTTAGCATACTGTCTGGCACTTGGTAAATACTCAAATGGTAAATTTGTTGTTTTACCTTTTTTTCTTTGATGGCCTTCAAGTCTCCATTCACAAACCAGACATTTCTTCCCCCCTCCTTTCATCAAAGATGTATTGCATTTTTTATATATAAACAGAATGATCAGTAATCTATTGCCACAATAATGTGTAACAAACAACTAAAATCTACCGTGACATACAACAACAAACATTTATTTTTGCTTACAAATCCTTGGTTTGGTGTTTCCGCTGATCTGAGCTGCGCAGAGCCAATCTCTACTGCTGGAGACAGGCTTGTTTAGGATTGTCTTAGTTGGTTCGTCTTGTCTCTGATCCACATGTTCTTTTATCCTCCAGCTGATCAGCCTAGCCTGCTTCTTTTCCAAGAAAGAGCATGAGGAAGTGTGTAAGGTTACTCAGGCTGAGGTTTGGAACTGGCACGTTGCCACTTCTTTATTCTCAGTGGCCAAAGTCTCATCCTCATGAAGGAAGAAGCTGCAAAGCCACAGGGCAAGGTTGTGGATATACGAAAAGGTAGAAAATTGGGAGCATTTTTACGATTAATCTATCATAAAGATGAAGTGGCTAAGAGAAAGGGGCTTCTTCAAAAAGATGCTTTATTAGTCAGAATGTATATTTATATCTTATGCATTATTGGTTCTGTCTTTCTGGAGAATACTGACGAATAAACCACCTTTTTGGAGAAGTCCCCTTTTCTTAATCACATCATCTTGTAGATAGATAGGTGTAGAGATAGATATCGGAGAGGGAATTTATTGGGGGAATTTGCTCATGTGATTATGGAGGGTGAGAAGTCCCATGATAGGCTGCCTGCGAGCTGGAGAACCAGGGAAGCTAGTAGTGTAGCTCAATCCAGGTCTGCAAGCCTCGGAACCAGGGAAGCTAACGGTATAATTTTCGGTCTGAGGATGAAGGCCTGAGAACCTGGGAGACTGCTGGTGCAAGTCCCAGAGTCCGAAGGCTTGGGAACCTGGAGTTCTGATGTCCACAGACAGGAGAAGAAGGGTGTCCCAGTTCCAGAAGAAAGAGAGTGAAGATTTGCCTTTCCTCTGCCTCTTTTGTTCTATTCGGGACCTCAGATGAGTGGATGGTGCCTGCCTACATTGGGTGAGCCTGCATCCTCCTTACTCAATCCACTGATTCAAAGAAAGAGCTTCACAGACATGCCCAGAAATAATGCTTTACCAGCTATCTGAATACACCTTAATCTAGTCACGTCAACACCTAAAATTAAGCATCACAGGTGCTGATCTGTTTTTGACATTTTTATATCTGTTACTTTGGAGTTCTCATGATTTTTAGCTCTATAACTAATATCAGTGGACATTACTATTTTATATGACTAATAATAATAGCTAATCATTGTTGACTATATAATATGTGCTAGGTATGTTGGTATTTTACATTTTTTCTTATTTAAATTTCAGTTATCCTTCAAAGGAGATAGTACTATTATCATCTCTATTTTAGATGATAATGAGTCTTAGAGGAATAAATAATTTATTTATGGTCACAAAGCTAAAAATTAGCAGAGCTAAGATTTGAATCCAGATTGATTAGACTACATAGTTTGCTATGAAAATACCTTCCTTGGTTAATTCTATTTATTAACTCTTGCATGTGTCAGCCAAAACAAAGAAAGAAACAAACACTGACCAGTTAGGTAATTTTTACATCGTAGTAAATATGAATAAATTAATTCATATTAGAAGTGATTATTTTGAAATATAATTATTTTATATATAATTACCACAAGAGATAAGCAAGAAAATAACTTGGAGGACTCTTTTCCACTTTCCACTTTCAGAACCTGTATTCCAATTGGTAGCTCTGCTCCAATTCTGCCCATAGCAGAATGAACCAATTAGCTAAGTTTCCATTCAGCTTCTTGCTAAAATGTGAAGACTAAAACAAGATTCATTTAAAGGCATACAATAATAAATGGGGTCCATTTAAAATAAGACACCCTAGTTTGTATTCCTAATTAGAAGATTGAAATGACTGCTATCCTTGAAATTGTAACATGTTCTCTGTATTTTCCTAGTTATATTAAATGTTCAGATATCTAATATCGCCTGAATCATGGAGGCATTTTTGGAAGGTTTTCTAGTACATGAAATAACCTTCACACAGAATAAAAATAATTGGCTTGGATGCATATGAACTATATATAAATTGACAGGATAACTGTTAACCTAAGTATACTCACAAACCTCAGCGTGATCCTTGGTTTCTCTTCCTTCATTGCATTGCCCCTTCCCAAGCCTCCTTCTGGCCCCAATTTCTTAGTATATGTTTGTAATCTATATATGAAATCTCTTTCATTTTCCCTGTTTTTTCCATTGTCCCTGCCACTATTTTGGTCCTGACTTTCATTATTTTCCTTTGGAATGCAGAAATAATTTTGTAGTAGATTTTCTTGTCTTTAGTACCTGTTCCAACCACACAGATTCTAGTTAAAAATGTAAAGATAAATATCTTTAGTTTTTTTCATTTTAAAGTGGCTTTAAGTACTCATTATTGATTAGCCTCATCTTTCTAGAATTGTTCTTTCGCTTATTAGGTGGTTTGGAGTGGAGTATGTCTGACAGAAAAATCCCCGTCTCAGTCCAATCCAATTTTGGTGACAATAGGAAAGGTCTAGGAAAGTAGAACTAGAAAAGAGAAGAACGACCTGACACGTAATTCTGATCAGGTACACAAGATCTTGACTGTCATTCCCCACACTATTATAGAGGGGGAAGCTGGATGCTATAGGGCAGGTAAACTGGAGACTAAGTCCTGGGAAATCAGCTCACATTTGGAGGGTGGGTGCCAGAAAATGTAGTGGTTCTACATAGAAATTATGCAGAGGTCTAGGAAGAGACAGTTAGAGAGGCACCAGGCAGATGGTATTAAAGCTGCTCTCCCCAAAACCTTAATGAAAAGTTACATACTCTCTTTAAAGATCAGAGGTAAATGAAGGCTGGTACAACATGATAGTGGATAATTCTGTGCTCTATTTGTGTGATCAGGTCTCCAGTCATCATGGGTTTCTTAGAGTAATTTACTTATAGATTTTTTTTTTTTGAGACAAAGTCTCACTCTGTCGCCCTGGTTAGAGTGCAGTGGCATCATCCTAGCTTACTGCAACCTCAAACTCCTGTACTCATGTGATACTCCTGCCTCAGCCTCCAAAGTAGCTGTGACTACAAGCATGTGCCATGGTGCCCAGCTAATTTTTCTATTTTTAGTAGAGACGGGGTCTAGCTCTTTCTCAGGCTGGTGTTGAACTCCTGACCTCAGGTGATCCTCCCGCCACGGCCTCCCAGAGTGCTAGGATTACAGGCGTGAGCCACCGCACCTGGCCACACTCACAGATTCTTTCCATTTGATTGAAGTAGAGGAGTCTTGTATGTGGAATTTCTTTCCCTTTATTATTGGGCTTAGCACAGATGACTTTAACATCATAGAAAATGGCAAATATCAGAGGAAAAAATAACATGATAGCAAAGAAACTATTCAAATGTTCATGATATGTGAAAAATGTTCAAATTCACTAATAAACAAAGAACTATAGTTAGAAATAAGATAAAATGCAGACAAATATAAAAATTTAATACATTCCATTGATAAAATTTACCAATATAAAAATGTTCATAGTCAATTCTAAGAATATATTAATGTATATGTTACTGGTGATCTTATCCATTGAAGTTTTGGGGAGCTCGACTTTAGTACCATCTTTTACACTGCTGATTTTAGTACAAAATGTTAGAAGTTAGTTTGGTGATACAT
>NW_012148908.1:955912-961184 GCF_000956105.1 Propithecus coquereli | reverse complement strand
CTTATCCATTGAAGTTTTGGGGAGCTCGACTTTAGTACCATCTTTTACACTGCTGATTTTAGTACAAAATGTTAGAAGTTAGTTTGGTGATACATGCTGCTGAGGGCCTCTTCGCTAATCTCCCAAGTCTCCTATCAATATCTGAAAAATCAATTTTCTTACTCTCGGATTGCTTCCCGGTCTTAAACGTAAGACTAGCTTTAAACTGGATGAATTTGAAGGTTTTAGGGGAATTACCTTACCAAGGTAAGTTGATACAGTCGGTGATAACGGGAATGTTTACAAAAGTGTATTCATAAACTTAAAATTATAAAACTGGGTAGAAATATTTGTTATTTATTAATTTATTGAGAAGTTATTAAATAACTCTGTCTATTCTATTAGCATATTCACACAGGTAAAGTTTCCAGAATTCCAGGCATTCACAGTTGGCACAGCATTCAGCAGCATCTTCCATGCCTCCAGAGAAGCTGTGTCAACAAAGGAACAGCAGCAAGGCAACTTTATCAGGTCATGATTATACTTACGTTTATAGATGTATTAGGCTTTGAAACAAGCCTGGTGGTTTATAAAAGGGATCTAGAACTCAGACTGCGAGCAACTTGCAGGCAGCAAGAGAAAGCACTGCTGAGGATGCTGTTCAGCATTATTGACTTTTCAAGAGACAGTTAAGAACATAGCAAGGTAACTATTGGATATACAAGCCACTGAAGCCACAGCTATCGATGGTTAAAGTATTTTCAAATACATTTGAGAAGAAAAGTATGATTTTTACAAAATCATACAACAATATGATTTTAAATTACTCACTTGAGCAAGATATTTTAAAAATAGGAGAGTCAAATTAACAAGTAAACGTTTAAATAGGTTAAACCAAAGTGTAACGGACCATTATTATCAACACTGAAGTCAAAATTCTAATTTCTTCCTTAAGGAAGCTTTATTAATTCTGGTAGCATCTCATCATGCCTGATTAACTTACCATAATAAAGTAATCACACATGTAATTATGATAAAGACATAAAATGCTGCATAGGTTTGCTTATTTTTCATTATTCTCAGATATTAAAACACAAATAAAAGAAAAAATGTTAAGTTCTAGATATGTCAAGGTATATAGTCTAATTTTTTTGTAACTTTTTTGAAAACTCATCATTGAAATTCTCATTAAATAGGGAAATTACCATGGACATTTAAACAAGTTTTCACAGTAAAAAAAAGTTTAAAATACAGACTTTTTTTACATATATCATAAATGATCATAGCCCTCTAGATGTCTGAATCAGTATTAAAGAAATTATACCATGATATTCAAGGAAATGTTTATCTTCACATATATAGTATTATTAATAGAAAACTAATAAAATAATACAATGTTCATTCTTATGCAGACACAAAGTGAGATGCAGCATCCTTTCCAGATCTTCTTAAGACTAATCTATTCTATTGTTTATTGAAGAAGGAAATTGTGAATTTCCCAATCTGGACTCTGGGTGAGTGGATGCTATTAGATGGAATTAAAAATTCTGGGGTATAGTCACACCTAATGGGTGTGGTGCGCACCATCTCGGGGGATGGACATGCTTGAAGCTCTGACTCAAGTGGGACAAAGGCAATATATGTAACCTAAACATTTGTACCCCTGTAATATTCTGAAATTAAAAAAATAAAAAATAAAGTCTGATTATAAAACAAACAAAAAATTTTGGTGTATATCAAATGATATAAATTGCTAAGGATTATATAATGGGGGTCAATATTTCTATTACATTTATTTTCCTTCTAAAGTTACCATATTTGTCTTTAATACTCAACATCCTACTAACAACAAGAAGAAAATTCATTAGACTAGTGTGTGTCTAGTAGCATTGTGCTTACACTAAGCTCTGCCAGGCAGCCTTTTTAGTTATCTCAGAGTCTTCTCTACCACAACCCGATGGACAGTTTTATCTTCCATTGTTCATACTGCCCTCCTTGAGCTCTCAGCTCATGCCACATTACAATATCCTCTGATGGACACTGCCACATTATATCACTCCATTAAAATTTAATCTAAATAGCTACCTTCATCTGTAGGACCTAATAAGTTGTCTATATATATAGGAAAAGTTTGTAGGTTATACTTCACATTTTAACTGGGAATAGACAGTTCTTATTTCATTAGTATAATCGTTAGTGGTTCTATTTTGGAAATTCAAATGGTGGTAGACCAAGAAGAAATATGTTTTCATATATTCATTAATAGACACACATATGCACACACACACACAAGAATTTAATAAATTCAGACCTACTGGATGTCAGGCACGGTGCTACTATTGAGAATGCATTGAGGAACAATAATTCATTATTACTGCTCTTAGGAAGTTCACTTTCAGGGTGATAGAGGGCATTAATAAAATAATATATAATGAACATGTAATTTATAATTGGGGTAAGTACAATGATGAAGAGCTTAGTGATTCTATTAGAGAACATAATTGGAAATTTGACCTAATTAGGGACTGTGATGACTGAAATGAAATAAGAATATGCAGATGTTAACCAGAAAAAGGTGGGCAGGGTAGTGAAAATCCTGTAGGCAGAGGTACTAGAAAGGGTAAAATCTCTTTGAGAAGTGTGTGTGTATGAATCCCCTCTGCCTCATACTCTCTGAGAGTTACAGCAGGGATCAGTGGTGTTCCCTTCCCTTTCCCACACATGGCACCGACTCTCCATCTTGGTCCATGATTCTATGCCATATGATTGAGGGGCAAGATGAAAAAAGCAAAGCAAAACAAACCAACAAAATAAACAAAGTTATATGTGAACTAAGGTAAAGAAATAAAAAATGCAATTTTCTAGCTTCTTTAGGTAAAGATTCTTTAATAATTTAAACCCCTGTCATGTGATGTTGATTATTTCTAATGATTTACCAATAAATCAATTAAAGGGTGTGCTCTAAAAGATTTTTAAATTTCTGAAGCAAAGATCTATTTAACCTCTATGGAATTAGATATTTATCAATAATATGATGATTAGCATAAATCTATTTGGATACTTAGTAATGCTTTGACATTTCATACACTAATTTCTTTGAATAAACAAACAAGTTTTACATGGAGGGCATAAAGAAAAAAGGCTAGATGTCCTATGGCCATAGTCGTGAGTTCTCTGACAAAATAGATTCCTTTATCTGTCAAATGCTTTTTTCTTTTGAAATATTATGCTTTAAACAAATAGTAGAGCTTGGTAGTCGTTATTCTCTCATGTTGTACCTGGAATGCAGCTCTCTGTCACAGCTGCAGGTGAGAATCTCCCAGAGTCCAAGTCAGGAGGCAGTCTATTTCAATCTTCAAGGATAGTAGTTTCCAGAAGAAGAGGAATTGGCAGTGAACCTTTAGGCAATATAAGAAAGACAAAGGAAAGAAAAAAGAAAAAATAATGCTGCCACTGTGGAAATGCTCTGGTGAAGAGACAGATGTTTCCATCTGGTGTGTGTGTGTATAGGTGTGTATGTGTATAGGTATACACAACACACACGATTATAGTGATAAATAGCATGGCAGGTTATTGATACTATATACACTATCACTACTTGAAGATGAACTTACTTTCTGCTTCTGAAGATAAAATGATAACTACAATTATTTTCACCCTAATCAATGTCTTATGTCTTACCAAGATGCAAAGTCATTCCATAGATAGACAATATAGCATGGAGTTCAATGTTGCTTGAGTTCTAGTCCTAGGACCCTGAAAAAATTATATAATTCTTTTAATTCTTTGTATATAGAATAGAGGTATTAATGGGAACTACCTTGTAGGGGAGTTGAGAGAATTAAATGATATAATATAGGTTACATATGCATACATATGCACATATACATTTTTGTAGATATAAAATATTACATTAGAATATATAATATTAAATACTTTATAAAACATATGTAGGTAGAACACATACACACATTTAAATGTTTTTGCATATATTAAATGCAATATAATGATGCATAGGAAAAAGACAAAATCTGATGATATACCAGATTTACTGATAGAAATATTTTACTGATAGAAATATTTTCGATTTCCCATGTAATTTACCTTATGTAACCTAAAACATGATGACACAAATTCTTATCTACTCCACCAAAAAGATTATTTACTATTGTAATGCTGTTGTTTTGAGCTTGGAAACAGGTCCTTCGTAGTCCTCCTCTCTGACCTGTTCATGTTGCCACAATTCCTCCACTGCTGTTTATTTCCTATTAGATTGATATCCCCGGCAGTCCTTCACAGGGACTACCACTGACTTGCATCCCAATGTTGGATCCAAATCCTATCATTCTCTCTTGGAGCCCAACTGAATCCAGGCTGTCACTCCTAAGGAATCAGTGATGAAGGTTGGGGAATACTGGAAAGGAAGTACAATGTATAGAGTATTTCTGTCAGGGTCCCTTATAAGTCCAGCTTCCCCCTTGTATCTAGGGTCAACAGCCTCTCCCTTTATTACATTCAAAATGTTGGTTGTCTTCTTGCCCAAGGATCCAGGCCAAATCAAACTTCCACCACTGTCATAGAAGAAGACTTTCTACTCAGTTCCACCTAAAGCATGCTTCCTAAAGACATAGCTTTCTACCCTCAGACTGATTTTTCCCAAGCTGTTTGACTATGGGAATATCTATTCCCTTGAGCAGAAACCTCATGTTAGACTCTGGGGTATATGTTCTTGTCCTGTGGTTCTAACATGACAGTCACATAACATCTGGTCACCAATCTCAAAGAACACCATGTATGTTAATCACAGCCCAGACCAGGTAGGGATTGCCAAGCTCAGATCAGTTATTTTTCAGTGTCTTCTCATTAAGGGTTAAAAATGTCTGAGGATTATAGTAAATAATTTTTGGCATATATCCCACAACAGATGATGCATTTAGATGCCTTCAGGGGCTTGGCAAATAATTAATGAAAAAGCAGAAGTAGTGGAGACAATGGTTCTCAGACTGCAGTCCTGGGACCGGCAGCATCAGCGTCACCCATTTTAAATGAAAATTCTCAAGCCCTACTGAAGACCTAGCAGATCAAAAACTCTCAGGTGAGGCCCAGCAATATGTTTTCACAAGCCCTCCGTTGATTCTGATTCACACTTAAGTATGGGAACCACTGGTATAGAACGATGGGGAGTAGGGATCTATAGTAAACTAGAAAGTGAAAGTCAAAAAGCATTCAAGTCCAAGGTAAAAAAAAACTGAGCTGACCAAAACAAAATGAAAATACCACATACGAGGGGAGA
>NW_012148908.1:947939-954687 GCF_000956105.1 Propithecus coquereli | reverse complement strand
GCCTGTACTTCCACCCTTTCCACTATGCCTGATAAACTGCATAGCTGATGCAACCAGGGATAAACTTGGCCAATTACTTCTCTGTCTTGGTCATACAGAATTGGGACGTGGAGACTTCATGAAGTTGTGTCTGGCACTTGAACTAGGTGTTATTAGATTGGTTATGTTCTTTGTATTTTTTTAATGGGCGAGTAGTGATTGACTACCTATTATCTCTTAGGTTGTAAGAATACTACAGTCAACAAAACATTTCCTTATGCTTATATTTATAAAGATGTATAAATTATTAAAATTATTACATACATAATGTTAAGAAGAAAGTAGTGTGATGAAGAAAAATAAAGCAGTGTAAGATGATAGATTGTAATGGGAGGTATTATTTTAAATGGGGTAGTCAGGAACTGACTCTCTGAGCTGGTAACATTTGATCAAAGACTTAAATGAAGTGAGGAGCAAATCAGATGAATAGTTGGAGGAATAATGATCCAGGTAGTTAGGAAAGACAGCAAGCACAAAAGCTTGAAAGCAAAAAATCTGGCTGCAGTGAAGTGCGCAAGGTAAATGATGATAGGAGATGAGACTAGAGATATAGCCAGGAGCCAAACCCTTTGGCCAGAGTAAGGAGGACTTCTGAGCTTCTTCTAAGAGCACTATTAAGTATTTGTAGAACTTTAAGAAGGGGAGTTATTTATGTTGTCAAAAGATTATTCTGGTTCCAAACAAATGGAAACAAGAAAACAAATTAAGGTGTTATACTGGTCAAGAAGTAAGAAGACAACGGCTTAGATTAGGTGGTAGTGGTGGGTGTGCTGATGGTTAGATTCAAGTTATATTAAAAAATAGAATTGAGGATTTGCTGAAGGTTTAGATGTGAGGTATTAGATAAGGAGCAGATTTACCACGTGAATCCATTAGGTGAATGTGGTGCCATTTATGAAAATGAGAACACTTGGGCAACAAACAAGAGCTTGGATGAGATAAGCTAAAATTTAGGATGCCTATGAGATATGGAAATGAATATATTGAGTAGATACAAGGATATGTATCTGGAGTGCAGCAGAGTAATGAACAAGGGAAGTTTTACTGGATTTGTGGAAACAAAAGGATGTTTGAGGTAAGTCCAAGAGTGAATAAGAAGCAAGGGAGTAAACACAGCGTAAATAGACAACGGGTACAATGAGTTTTTATGAAAGGAGATGGAGAGAGAGGGTGCAAGATAAAAGGGAGTTGTAGGTCAAAGAAGTTTTTTATTAAGATGGAATATTTAAAAGCATTGTAACTTATGTATGTACAACTATGGGAACGATCTAGTAGAGTGGAAAAACGATGGCACCAGAGAAGGGATAGTTGTTGGACTGATATCCTTGAGAGAGGAAGTTATCTAGTTCACTAATGAAGAGGCTGGTTATAGCCCGTAAACAATTTATCCATTTTAACAAGAACAGAGTCAGCATGTATACAGACAGATGCAGGCGAGTTGGTCAGTATGGCAGAGGAACATAGGAGCACTTTTCTGATTACTTTTATTTTTCAGTGAAAGATGAGGGAAGGGTATCAGTTGAGAATGAGGCATGAGAAGGGGTGTTGGACATTTCAAGAGAGAAGAAATGTAAAATTGTCTCCTCAAAGTATGTAAGAGTAAATTAATTAGGAGAATATCTTGTGTACAAGAAAAGAGTGATGAAAGAATGAACCTGAATTCTAGAAATAAAACCTATTAGTACAAGAGAGACAGAGAGGGAAAGCTTGGTTCTAGCTCCCCAAAAGGATAATTATACTTCTTCCCATTGGGTATGTCTCTCATCCATAAATCCATTTTTCCTCCCCAATTTTTTTGTTTGAATCTGGTTTGAGAATATCTCAGTCAACTTGCAACCATTATTGATTCTTGATAAAGACACTACATAAAGATATTAAGATCTTATTGTTATATACTAACCAACCTGTATTTGGTTCCTGGAAGTTTCTTCAAAGACTTCAAAGCCTTTCCTCATTCAGTCAGTGAAAATCATTATCTCATAAAAGTAGGTAACAAAAGAGTTAAATTTTAGCTTTAGAATAAAACCCTGAAGGACACAGAGACTGAAGTTTATGTCTTTAAAAGGTAATTTTGAAGAAGATAAGTCAGAGTCAGTTTGTTTGTTAATCTTCCTTTTCCATACTAGGTAAAGATTCCATTGGCCAAAGAAGATGGAGAAAGTTGGGTAAGAGTACTTCCAAACATTTCACAAATCATGGCTTTCATAAAAATTTAAAATATTTGTAGAGGCAACAGGCTAAGTGTATCGATACCAGGCCATAGCCAGCTACCCCAAAGAATGAGAGGATCAAAATTTTATTATACCCACACATAGTATGCCTCTATCAAAACATCACATGTATCTCATAAATATGTGCAACTGTTATGTAACCATAATAATTAAGTTTAAAAATTGAGAAAAATTTTAAAAATTAAAAAAATCTATTCTACTCGGAACTCTTTACAGTACAGGTGTATGATGGTACATCTGTTGGGAAGTTCTGGTAGAAGAAAGGGGAAGGCACAGATACTGGTACCTGTCCACTAGGGGGTTCTAAAAAGATTGCATTTCAATTCTTCCACACTTATGCTTCTGGCCTGAATATTATGATTCTTTAGAAACAAGAGAGAAGGTGGGGATGGGAGGAGAGAGAGAAAGAGAGAGAGAGAGAGAGAGAGAATGAGAGAATATTTATGAATTTATGGAGAGGTAAGAGAGTTTGGCTTCCTGTTCTTGTTTCCCTCCTCTGCCTCTATTTTAGGATCAGACAACAGAGACTTTCTTTCCCTTCAGGAAGTGTATTGATATGCACTACATTATGCCACTGAAAGAAGAAAATTGAGAATTGCAGATAATGTGTGAAATCAACTAGTCCTCAGGTGCAGCATATTTACTTTAGAAATTTGTTGAATGAATTAAATGAATGAAACTTTAATGACTGGCGTAGCTTGAAAATTCCTGATTGGAAATGGGCCAAATCTTTGATTTGCTCCTCTTGACATGGGTTTGAACCTCTTCTTTTTGAGTATAACTTTTTATTTGGGGGTGACTTAAATGAATTCATAAAGCTGTTAAAATCCCCAAATAATTTATTATTTACCTTTACAGAGGAAATTTCTGTCTCTTTTCTGAGATATTTTCTCTGAAGTAACTTGGGTGAAAATTGTGAACATTAAGAAAGTCAAATGCAGTGCACACTGATGTCACTAGTGCTGGAGATAAACTTTCAAGGTCCATGATCAATAAAAGAGGGAGAGGGTGTTGGGGGATCGGACTTCCCTAAATGACTTGTAATGAGTGGCCAGAAAGAAATCACATCACATGACTGTCTGGGTCAAGTAAGAAAGAAATATAATTGGGTCAGTAAACTATTGGTCCTGATTTGGGGATGATAACTTTCCTAAGAATTCTTAGGACATAGCTTCTTCAGAGAAAGTCTTGATTGTAGATAAAAGAGAACAAGTTTAACAAGTAAATAGGAAAAACAATTATATGCTTACAATTTATTATTGATTTCTTAATGTATGTGAATTAGAAACTTGACTAATTTTGTATGTGGCAAAATAAATAACAAGTGGTGGAGCTTGGGAGGAAAATAATTAATATTTTCAGGAGTGTGGGGTACATAGTTGAGGCTGAGACACATAAGCTGGGGTAAAGCCAGATGCTACAGGGAGAAGAAACATGAGTATTTGGATAAGTGGCACAAGCAGAGGCTGAAACAAGCTTATAGGAGAACATTCAAGATTCTTAAATCTTGTTGTTAAAAATATGTTCTTTTTTTGAGAAAATTGAAGTTTTTGGTCATATTTTCCCATTAATGATCAAAGTAAAAGAATGAAATTTATATATGTTTGTATCTGCAGTCTATCCAGATAAAGGTCAGTAATTTAACTGTCTGTTTTGCTGAACGGTGAATAATCTGATATAGCATGCCTTGAGTTCTGTTAATTTGGTGTGAAGATGTAGACAGCCTTCTGTTCTTTTGTTTACAGGGTCTCTTAACTTTGTGACTCCCCTGGCACTAATTCATTTTTTGCTAAAATATAACAGGATTACAAGTGTAAACATTTATTTAATTTGTTTAGATTTATAAAACCATGCCCATTCTTTAGGCCTTTGGGGGCATGAACCAGATAAGAACATATGGCATAATCTATTATTTTCTCAACTCTAGTTATGTGGAAAGGCATTGTTTAAATGTCAATGAGGAAATTTCAGATTGCTCTCCTTGGAACAGTGATTTCTTGGATAATGTTCAGCTAAATTTAATAAAGGTACATTTTATTTTCTTTAAGTAATTCACCAAAGCCATGGTTTTCAATCTTTTCAGAATAGTAGGATATATTTAGAATTCCCTTCTATGCCAGGAAGTCCAACTAACATATTAGCCATTGTTGTAGGGCATATTATTTTAAAAATATCTTTGCAGTATACTCAAAGTAAATTTGCAATGTATTCAGATTGCTAACAATAATGATATTTTTTCTAGCACTGATAATCTTAATTTCTAAAGGTAATAAAAAGCAATGTGGCAAGTCACAGAATATGCTTTTAAAGAGTGCAATTTTATGCATTTTAAATTTATATTTCCATGATTAATGTTGGCAGAATGGTTACAATTGTTTAATTTAGACAGTATAAAAGTGACTTTACTGAACAGGGAAAGAATGGATGGATTATGCCAAGTGAAAGATTTTGAAAACTGAACAGTTATTCATTTATTTATTTTTACCAGAAGCCAAACCTGGAAAACATGGGTTTAAGGTTTACTTATTAATATACAGCCAGCACAAGATGCAAAAGAGTATTCCACTTAAAATTCTACTTTGATCTGTTGTAAGTATGGAGAACAATTCTGAAATCCTGGTTAATTTGTGACTTTCTACTTCCTTCCTTCCAAGTTGCTACTTGTATTCATGTACACACACACATGCACACTTCCAGGTTATTCTCTGGTGGTAGGGTGAGTGAATTACTGTTTTCTCTCTCAATTTACATGTTAAATTTTACTAATATTTTCATAAGGAAAACTTTGCTGAACCCTTGGGATATTCATATATTAGAGTTTTGTACTTTTTTAGCTGGAAAGATTTAATATCACTAAGAATCTCAAATATATTAGGATTACATTAACCTTCCTCTGCTTTTTTGGACAGGTCCAAATGGCCTGTTGACAATCTTCAAAGAGATCTTTTATTTGGAGAAAACTCCATATGTCATATACTGTTAATGTAGAGCCTGTCAAGAAATGTGATACAGCTTAGAGAATTAGAGCATTAGCCCCATGAAAATTGGCCTACAGATGTTCTTATTTAACAACTAGCACTATTAGCATTCAGGAAACAAAATTTGGTTGAATTAGGAGAAAGTTATCAAAGAAAATATAGAGAAATTTATTTTAAAGAAACTAGAATGAATGTTTCCTGTTTCTAGTGGTTCATCTATATTTTATTGTTTATCATTAATGCTTTCTTTAGTCTATTTATTTGGATAATAGACTTAGTAAAAGATCATGACACTACATCTGAGACTTAATAATACATTTTTTATAAGTTCCAAACATTTTATACCTAAACAATTACTTGCCCAGTATTTCACAGCAAGACAGAATAGGCATAAATGCTCATGCTTTCCTAAGCAGCATCTCCAGCCCACATCTCCTTCTGAAGACCCAGGTCCTTGCTGACCATTTCAACTTGGCCATTACATGGAGAACTAAAACTCAGTCAATCAGTGGTGGAGCTGATCACTTGAATCTACTCTTACTCTTGTGCCTATTTCTCATCTCATAAAATATATGCCACTTTTTCCTCTTCCTCACCACCATACTAGTCAAGGAAAAATCTTTTTGATTTTGTCTCTTTAATGTCTCAGATACAGTCCATGTCCATATTGCCTCTAGGGTTTTTCCTCGCTGCCAGGTTGTAGTAACACATTCTTAATTCCTTCCGATAACTTGCAATCCTCCAATTTGTCAGTGTAATTTTATGAAATGCCAATCTGAACCTGATACAACCTGCTTAAATTCCTCATTGGCTCTCCATTTCCCTCATGAAATCCAGATACCTCAGCCTAGGACACAAGGTCATTGCTGACCTACCCTTGGCTTACTTCTCCACTTTCATTAGTTTGTCTCATAACTCAGCAGAAGTTCTAAGGAGGATGGTTTAAATAATTATTATAATTCTTTTTCACCTGTCTTACAAGGGAGATAGCTTTACACTGAGCATCTAAGGTAGCCAATGTCCTTCTAGCTATTAATAACAAGTGGTATGATACCTAAACATCTCAGTTAAAATTTGAGGGTGAGATATCTTGGCCTTTTGGAATTCCCACTAGTACTAAACAATCCTTTGGTATTAAAGGACATTTGTATGCATGCATGGCAGTGAATATTTGAGTTGCTTCATTTTTGGCAATTTTGAAAAAAGATGCTATGAACATTCTTGTTCAAGATTTTCTGTAGGCTGATGTTGTTATTTCTTTTGGGAAATACCTAGGACTGGAAGTGCTATGTAATAGTATAGATCTAATGTTTGACTTTGTAAGAAATTGTCAGACTTTTCCCAAAGTACTTATACCATTTTACACTTCTTCCCAGAATTTATGAGAATTCCAGTAGCTCTACATCTTTGCCAATATTTGTTATTATCAGCTGTTTTAATTTTAGACATATTAGATTTCATTTATTAATATATCATTGTGGTTTTAATTTGTATTTCCCT
>NW_012148908.1:946433-947318 GCF_000956105.1 Propithecus coquereli | reverse complement strand
TTGATCATGTCAAAGAGCTGAAGTAGCAGAGCAGCCAAGTCACATGGAATACAAGTTGGAAATGCCCCCTCCATGGAATATGGCACAGAGTGGTTCATCTGTGGCAGAGCATGAGAGGAATGATGAATACCAGAAAGGCATATAAGAATCAGTTAAAAATTTAACATATATTGGAGGCCAAGTGTGGGCTGGAATGTCAGATCACAGTTCCCCACAAATATTTGCTGCTAGGTTTTGTGGCGTTTCACCTAGGGCATGCACAGCTTAGTATATGGTTAAATACTGTGAGAACCCTATGCAAAATTTCTGCCCCTCCATTTGTCTGGTGCACTGTCCTTCAGACTTTAGCCAATTTAGCAGTCCAGATCTCTAATCTTTGCCTTCCCAGTTCAGGGAGATCCCTGTGCTCTGTTTGAGTTTGCTCTCTGCACTGCAGTCTGAAAAATGTCTCCAGGAAGAAAGCCAGTGTAATTGTTAGGCTTACCAATGTATTTCCCTGCCTGTGGTCCTGCTTCCTACCTGTGGTCCTCTGAAAAGAGTTGCTTCATATATTTTATGAAGTTTTACACTTATTTTTGGCCAAAGGGCTAGTCAGGCACCAGTTATACTTTCATGGCTGGAGTCTGTTATTTTCAAGACCTTGTACTTGTTAGCTAAAAAAAAGCCACAAATGAATAAACATACAAATACACAATATAGAACAGAGAAAAAGTTTTAGAAAAAGTGAGTTGATAAAACAAATTTCAATGTTTTCTTAATAAACCACATGAAAGATGGATTCTGAATTTATAAGGTTTGTCTTTAAAAAATTGTTTCTTTTTTATATATTTATACTAGATATTTCCTGCCTTTCATATACTGTTAATGTAGAGCCTGTCAAGAAAT
>NW_012148908.1:943922-945117 GCF_000956105.1 Propithecus coquereli | reverse complement strand
TGAGTTACATGCCACTTGAAAAATAGTTCTCCTGGCTCCCAAGATAGGGATGTGTGAGTTACATATGCTTCACGAAGCCCCGGGCTCAAAACTAGTGTGAGTTAAATACAACTCACATGGCAGTTAATGTTAAACACTACCACATTGATCAGAAAAAGACAGGACCTAAGAGATTGGTGTTATTGTCATGAGTCTCTGAAGCTTTTGTAGGAGATAGTGCCTGAGATGTGGCACAAAGCCTGCCAAGGAAGTGAAGTGATCTCCCTGGGTGTCGGCAGCAAGGTGCATATGGTTAATATCACCTGCAGCCACCCCAGTACCATTGGGTGCTGTAGACTAGAGGTGGCACTGTGGTTGGGACAAGGGCAGGAACTAATGCATGGGTCTAAACATGTGTGCCTCAACTGTAAGAATCAATGGTGGTCCATCAACAACCCAGAGTGTTTTACTCACTTTATGTCCAATGTGAGTGAGAGTCACTCAAAATTATTGTGTCCACCGAATTATGGTAGCTCACTCCTGTGAGAATAAATACCTTGCCAAGAAGCTGGAACAAGGCTCCTGCTAGGCTGTCTTCCAGACCTGGAGCTCAACCATGGAGACCTGAGGAAGACCACATAAATGCAGTAAATCCCAGAGATTCTTGGGGCATCTAGCTGAGCCTACATATTAGATAGAGGGCCAGAAAATGTCCCAAGTAGAGAAACTGGTGCTAGAGTTTATGTCTATGCCCAGTCTGGACTATGCCCAGATGGCATTGCTGGCCCTGGAGCATCTTTGGTACAGGAGAGGAACTTAGAAAATTTTTAGGAAGGCACTTGGAGCCTTACATCCACTGACATGCAGGGCCTAGCACAGAGCCTAAGCTGGACAGATCTAAAGGCAGTACTGAGTCAGGCAGTACTCTGTTAAAGTGCCTAGGACATCCAAACTTTCAAAGTAGTTGAACGGAATAATTTGTTAAATAGAGATAATTCAAGATGAGTTAATTTAGTATGAATGATAATTTTTTTAGTATTCTACATGACTATATTTAAGTACTCACAATAATTAAGAATTAATAAAGCTGTATATATGCACATACAAATTGACCCTTTTACTTGAAGCTTTGTCAATTAGTGACATCCTCTCCTAAAGAAAAGGGGAGAAAGAAAAGTAAGGGATGTTACCTGTGAGAAAATGTTTTCCTCCATTA
>NW_012148908.1:929387-929847 GCF_000956105.1 Propithecus coquereli | reverse complement strand
AAGTCCCTAACCATGTTGTTAGAAGGAACTAGATTTAGCTTCTTGGAAATTGAATAATTAATTGCTTGTGTTATGAGAGTTGGGTAGGTCTGAGAGGAATGAGTATAAAGTGAGTCTCTAAAATTAGTGCATTGATTGCATGTAGGGATGTTGCCAGCCACCTCCTTGCTTTTACTCCCCTTCTCTGTCCAAGAAATTATACAGAAGGAAATTTTGTACTTGTGTGGCACCAGGTGGTGGCAGATGTCTGGAGTCATCCTTTGTCTAAATCATGTAAGGTTTTATGATCAACTGCTTAATTTAAATAATATGTTTAAAATAACATTTTTTATTTATTTTTGGCCACTGCTTTTCATGATCAGGATACAAATGTCTAGATTTTTCAGATTCATGTTTTCCTAGAGATGCACTTAAAGTGCTATTAATTTATCCACATGATCAATAGTTTTTCAAAAAATGT
>NW_012148908.1:928911-929337 GCF_000956105.1 Propithecus coquereli | reverse complement strand
AGAGACTTTAGAAATCTGGGCTTAATATAGAAAAACATAGGAATGGTTTTTCTCCTCACTTTTCTCCTTTTTTTCAAATGTTTTTTGCCATAAAGGACTAAAAGAGTAATAGAATTGAAATAAAATGAAGCACTCTATTCCAGATTATTTTTCACCAACTAAGTGGAATAAAATTAAAACTCTTCAAAAATTGGGCACCATTTCTCTCTTTTTCTATACTCCTCAGGCCCCTTCATACCTTTTTATCCAATTCTTTCCAATTCTATTTCTCATACATTAGGCTTTCATAGAAATTTTAGTAAATATTGAGAATATGGGAGCCTTATGAACCAGAGTTTCTCAACTTTAGCACTACTAATATTCGGTGCTGGGTGAGTCTGTTGTGGGGCTGTCCTGTGCATTGTGGGATGACTAACAGCCTTCCTG
>NW_012148908.1:928468-928861 GCF_000956105.1 Propithecus coquereli | reverse complement strand
TTGCTAAACTGCTGTAGGAGTTTAGGGAAAGGAAGAAATTCTTTCCAGCTGAGGTATCAGAGGTGATTTTGTGGAGAAACTGACATTTTGCTAGATCGAGATAGTTAGGATTTGGAACAACAGACAGATAGTTTGAGGCATTCCTGGCAGTGGAAAACCATGAACAGAGTGACGCAGGCATGAAATAAATATATTACAATCATCAGATATAATTAAATGAGTCAGCAAGCTGATTAAAATTATTATATGGGAAACTCATAGATTATAGTAATAAACTTTATAAATAAATGGTAAAGTTCTGTAGGAGTTTAGGGAAAGGAAGAAATTCTTTCCAGCTGAGGTATCAGAGGTGATTTTGTGGAGAAACTGACATTTTGCTAGAACTAGGTAGTT
>NW_012148908.1:923405-925891 GCF_000956105.1 Propithecus coquereli | reverse complement strand
CGAACTCCTGAGCTCAAACAATCCGCCCGCCTCGGCCTCCCAGAGAGCTAGGATTACAAGCGTGAGCCACCGCACCCGGCCTTGGCTATATTCTTGAATATAATTTTTCTTCTATCATAATTTTTAAACATAGTCGGAAGCCTGCCAGATGCAGAGGCTCACGCCTGTAATCCTAGCACTTTGGGAGGCCGAGGTGGGAGGATCATTTGAGGCCAGGAGTTTGAGACCAGCCTGACCTACATAGCAACACCCCATCTCAACAAAAAATAAAAAAAATTGGCTGGGCATACTGATACGTAGCTGTAGTCCCAGCTGTTCAGAAGTCTGAGGCAGGAAGATCGCTATAGCCCAGGAGTTTGAGGTTGCAGTTAGTATGATGACACCACTGCACTCTAGCCACGGGCAACAAAGCAAGGCCCTGTCTCAATAAAATAAAATAAAATAAAAAATAGTCAGGGATCTTTTACTTTTCTTACCAAAATAAATAGGCAATAACTTCTCAAATATTTCACAGTTAATAATTAATTAGAATATACCAATTCAGTCTGTCTTAGGTCTATTTCCCTATAGGCAGAGCTTAAGGGGGAGATTCTGATGCAAACGGCTTATTGAGGGTGCACTCTCTGGAGAAACAATGAAGTAGCCTCAGTCTGGAGAAGGAGCTAAGCAAGGTTGCCCTTCAGGTGAATTCCAGCTTCAGTCTGAACCCATGGGAAGCTACGGACAGGAATTACACACAAATAGGGTTTCCATCTTGAGGCAAGGGGACTTGTCAATTAGTTATTGGTTATGAACAGTGGGGGGAGGTTAAAGGGGATGTCCAACCTAAGGCAGTTCTCTGCAGAAAGAAAATCTGTGGTTAGCAGCCAACATTCACAGCAACAGGGGGATGCATGTAGCTGCCTGATAAAGTAGATCTGCGTGGGGCAACAGCATCCACCACACATCTATAAAACACAGATACCATTTGAAAGCATTCACCAGGCACACCTTACAGCGAATTGCCTTAATAGGATTATCAGATAGTCTGATACAAATAAGGGTGTTAAATTTCACCAGTTTAATTTTGCAAACGTTTTAATAAGGAAGATGGTTTTTAGTATTAGTAAATGTAAGATTTAAATGTACACATTTATTACAGTATATGCAGTATATCTATATAATTTGGCAAACTGAAACTGTAGCTCTTGTTCTTTTAGATCTTACTAAAGTGTCTGAAAATAGGGAAAATGGCTGAGTCTTCAAGAACAATTGTTGTAAACAAAATTCAATTTAAATTATTTGCTAGTTTACTCAAAAGTGGTTTTTTGATTTAACCATTTTGCATTGTTGAATTTACTAGTCGTTCATGCTTAACTACTAGGCATATTGGGACTGAAAAGCGGGTAATAATCCAAGATCAGAATAAGTGACTCATGCAATGGTCAAACTGCTACCCAAAGGGAGTAGCCATTAAACCTTTAATTCGCTCTCAGACATTTATGAAACATTATGACTGTGCTAAGTTCTAGAGATTCAGATGTAAAATTCATAGTCCTGATTTCAAGGAGTTTATAATAGAGTATATGTGTATGGGGGTGGGGGAGGTACAAGTTAAGTATAATTTAATAGTATAAGCGCTATCATGTGTGCTATAGAACTAGAGAGGGTCAGTACCTAACCCAGAATGGGACTAGCGTGGTAGAGGACACATCCATCAGGAACTGACATCTATTCTGAGTTTTAAAAGATGAGTATAATTTAACCAAGTGAAATTGTGGTTTTGGGCAACGGGTGCTATACTAGAGCAGCAGGAGTCACTAAAGAATTTTGAACAAGAGAGAATCATGATAATATTTGTTTAGAAAAACATTTTCGTTTCTCCATTTTAATCTATCTACATTCAGGGAAAATTCCAGGAACACGGTATCTGAACTTAGATTTGTGAAGCCCTCTCTTCTAAACTCCTCTTGAAATAAGACCCTAGCCACTGTGGAGTGGGAAAATTGATGTAACTGGTGTTGAGAATTTTACCTTGGTACCCTTAGTTGCGGTTTTCTTTGTTATTATCCTGCCTGGGTTCTTATGGCTTTTCTAACTGGTGTCTTGGTCAGTTTGGGCTTGTATAACAGAATACTATAAACTGAGTTGCCTAAACAGCAGACATTTATTTCTCACAGTTCTGGAGGCTGGAAGTCTGAGATCAGAGTGTAAGCATGATCAGGTTCTTACTGAGGGTCCTCTTTCTGTCTTACAGACAACTACTTTCTTGCTGTATTCTCACATGGCAGAGGGGTCGGGGCGGGGGAGAAGGGGAGAGAGAATGCTGTAGCCTCTTTTCCTCTTCTTAGGAGGACATTAATCCATCATGAGGGCACCATTCTCATGCCTTTGTCTAAACTTAGTTACATCCCTAAGGCTCCACTTCCAAATGCCATCACATTGGGGATTAAGGCTTCGACATATGAATTTTGGGGGGATACAAGCATTCAGCCCATAATAATTGG
>NW_012148908.1:922064-923355 GCF_000956105.1 Propithecus coquereli | reverse complement strand
TTTTTCTCTAGTTCTCAGCAGTTTGTCTGCAACCCCAATTTGTAAAATCAAGGAGTTTTTCCTTGGTTGTATTACTAGCAATGATTACCTAGTTACTTATGATCATCTAATTTTTATGCCCAGAGGTATCAAAAAGAATTTTTCTTTCTATAATATATTTGATTTGAAAGCATATTATAAATACACATTTATTTATATGTAGCATTATATCAATCTTGTTTTATGTAAAGCTTTATGAAGTGTAGGTCAGACAGGAAAGGAAGACAACTTGATAAGAAGTATGAAGATTATATTGGTTTAGCAAAGGCTAAATTGTATAGAACCTCATATATCTCATTGCTAACTTATTTTATATTTTTTATTTTGTCCCATCATTTCCCATGTAAAGCTAAGATAGAAAGATTCTGATGCTGACCTCTTATAACCAGGCCAAGTAGACACAGTTTACTAGAATTATGTAGGAAAATGGATGGGTTTGTAAGAGTTTATCTTGGTGATAGAGTTTGGCATAGAATGAGATATAATTTGGAGTTTAAGATTTTGTACATTATCTTTTTTGTCCTTCTATTCTTTTGCAGAAGGCAGTCAAAGGCTAGAAGCATAAGTGTACTTAGAAAATTGTAGTTGGATGACAGCAGCAAGTATGAAGAATTTTATATGTAATGGAGTAAGATATATCATCACTCCTGAAATTGTTGCATTCTGGCATAGCCTTTGTTTTCCTTGAGTTCAATAGTTTTCTTTTCTTCTTTGCGTAGTTTTTAATGTTCACTTAATCAGAGCTAAACTCTTCCCCAGAACAGTAAGTTTCTTGTAAATATGTTTTAACTTTCAGATTATGTCTTTGGAGCCTCCCTTTCTCATCATCCTGAGATTTTGTTTGCTTCTCTCTCATGTGGCATTCTTGATGTTCCTATCTTGATATACTTCATTTTGCTGAAACATGTCTTTTAAGAGCTTCCTGATAAAAGGAACAGGGAAATAAAACTTCTGAGAACTTGAGAATTTCATGTTTAAAAATGTATGTATTTTAGCTTCTTACTAGATTGAGAGTACGATTCAGTATAGAATTCTAAGTTGAAAATTATATTCTTTCTAATGATTGAAAGTATGCTACATTGGCTCCATTCTTTCTTCTAGTGCTACTGCTGAAGAGTCCAATGATATTTCTGTCTTTAAATTTAGTAATAACGTTTCTTGTCATGAATCTTTCTTCATCCCTTTTACTGAACACTTGTTGAGTTTTCTAATCATAAATCTCGTATCCTTCAGATATCCTTCTAGAATATTT
>NW_012148908.1:915821-919479 GCF_000956105.1 Propithecus coquereli | reverse complement strand
CCTAAGGCTCCACTTCCAAATGCCATCACATTGGGGATTAAGGCTTCGACATATGAATTTTGGGGGGATACAAGCATTCAGCCCATAATAATTGGAAAATTTTTAATAATTTGAAAAATTCTCAGTCATCATCTCTTCGAATATTTATTCTGCTCTATTATATTTCCCCTCTCCTTTTGAGACTACAATTACCTATATGTTAGAACCCCTACCAATTTTCTCCTTGTCTTTCATCTTTTGTAATGTATTTTTAATTTGTTTGTTTTGGATATTTCTTTTGACCATTTCTACTCCAAAAATAGAACAGACCATTAACTTGTGGTGTAGCCGTACAGTTTAGTATTATATAAAAACTAAATAAGTGACCAACAGCCACCATAGCCATCACATGAAGATTTTGATATTTAACCTGGATTTATCCCATAAATTTGTTGTATGAAAGATGTATTCACACAAGAATGCATACAGTATAGTTTCACGTGTATAAAGTTAAATAATATATTTGTTTGATTATTCATAGGTAGCACAACTAAGAAAAATGAATAGAAATCATAGGCACGGGGTGATGGTGGGGTGCTACCAAGGGGATGAGGCTGGGATGCACACAACAGATTTGAAAGTACTCTTAAAGATCCATCCCTTAACCAGGTGGTTGGTACACAGGTGCTCATATTATTCATATTGGAATGAACAGAAACAGTTTAAATATTATTTTGTCTATATGGTATATTTTCCTATAAAATTAAAGAAAACAACTGAACTGAGGGGCCGGGATGCTGGCTGTTTCATATATGAGAGGTAGATGTAAAGGAGTGAGTCCCGCTGGTGATGCAGGATGGCGAGGTGTAAGAGAAGGAAACTCCCAGAATAATGAGTTACAAAGTAGCAGAGGCTTTATGCACAGTGGTCTATACCCAACCTTTTTGGCACCAGAGACCAGTTTCATGGAAGACAATTTTTCCACCGCGGAGGTGGGCGGAGCCTAGGCGGTGATGCCAGCGGTAGGGAGTGGCTGTGAATGCAGATGAAGCTCCGCTGGATTCCCCGAGGCTCACCCTCACTTCCTGCTGAGCCGCCTGGTTCCTAACTCCTCACTAAGTCCGGGGGAAGACAGTTCTCCAAGCGTGGGATGGAGGGGGAACTCAGGCGGTGATGCGGGGCCTGGTTCCTAACAGGCTGCGGACCAGTTCTAGGCTGTAGCCCGGGAGTTGGGGACTGTGAGTCTACGCAATTAAATAGAAAGTGTGAACATTGTCGCCATCACCTGATATGAGTTGAGAGGAAATAAAAATGTCCATTTGAAAATGCTATGGGAAAGGCTATGTCATCAGGGGTACGTTTGGAAAGCTTAAGTTCATCGAGTGACTGGGCACCATATAGGAGGGTAATATTTGGGGAAACAATAGATCGGAGGTACTAACCGGATCTGAAATGAGATGGAGACCTCTAGTCCTTGAAATTTGTGGCAGGACAGCCTACAATTGGCCATAACGGGATTTAGCTCACAACTGACAGTGAGGGCCGTGTTTGGATTGAGGGAAAGGGGGCATTTCTTTCTCTTATTGTCAGATCGTTGAGAGCAAATAATAGCAAAAGTGACTGCAGATTTAATGGTTCTCTCTGTGGGGAAGGATGAGTTTTTGACCAGTTTCTAAGCTACTGAGTTTGGCCCTCTGACTTAGGTATTTATTCCTCATGGCCTCATAGTGCTAGTGGGGCCCTATTTATGATACTGGTGTAGCTCTCAGAATTTGTAATCAATGCACATACACTGGCCTTAAATAATTTATGTTGCCACCGTTCTGAGCTAAGCTACTTGGGTATCCCTAGAGCACAGTTGATTTGGGCAGTCTTTTGCCCTGTCACAGCTCTTTTGAAAAAGGAGGTGGAGGGAGGCGGATCATCAATGAAAGTCTCCCGACTTCTTTACTTGGCTCAATCCTGTTCACCTGTCACGTTCTGGTTTTTACATGACTTCAGCAGGAAAGCCGACCTTTGTCTCTCATGTCTGATTTAAATATTCCTCCTATGTTCTTCCCCAGTATTCTGTCCTTCTATCAGAGCACGGATCATACTCACCTATCATTGCTGGCTTAACCATATTTCAATATTTAGTCAAAATCCTCTAGATAACTTAAAATGCCCTTCTCTGGTAGCCATGAACTTTAGCAGGCCCAGGAAACTCTGCTATAAAATATTTTATTAATGCCCATATCTTCACAAGGCTGAATTAGGACAACTTTCTCATACTTTGAGAAGTTTTCCTTTTGTGATTGGCAGCTAAGGCCTGACAAGGGCCAGCCAAAGAGTCAACACTGATTCCTTTAAAGAACAACTCCATCTTAAACTGTTGAGAGAAAGCGGGGACAGGAGTGTGTTTCTACACTATTAATATGTTAAGAGAAGGCAAGGAGGGTTTTTCTTCCCAGCCAAGGCAATAAAACTAAAATGCTGAACCTGTCAGTCTAAGCTAAAAAGGAGTAGCCTGGGTCAGTATTTGGTGATGTCTCTGAGGAACAGCTTCTGTAGAAGAGCTATTTTAAGAAATAATTCAGCAACGCAATTACCTTTGAGTCAGTTCTGCACTAGCCTTCTGGCCAGATGTTCAGGAAAGGCTGTACCAATGGAAATGCTGCCTTAACAATGATTCTTAACTTTTGGTCTGTTTTACGTGGGATTATTATCCATCACGAGGGAATTTACTGTCCCATGCAGAGTGAATCATTCTCTGCAGTCCTAGATGCAGGTGATAGTCAAACTGAAAAAATTAAGCAGAAAGCAATTTACAATTCAGTCAGGAAGGGCAGAATTTATACTTCATTCTCTTCCTTCACTCTCCCAGTGCTTTTCCGAGATGTTCTGAAGTAGGAAGTTTAGGCAGAAAAAGCCACTTACCCCTTACCCTTATCCTGCCAGAAAGGTAAGCGTATGATATAAAAATTATAAATACCTAACAAATGCTGAGAGGAAAAAAATTCACTAAACTGCATATTTGATATTTTGGGGAAAAAATAAAGTGGAAGTAAGCTTTTCTCTGAAAAGAGTGGGCAGACAATATAAAAAAGAACCAAATATTTAGTAAGACATTGTTAATGGTCGTACATGAACAAATGTGTCCAGTGGTGATTTATCTTTGTGTGATGGGGAAAATTATTATATGTAAGTGCTACAACTTTCATCCTGCTCACTCAGGAAGATTTCCTTGCCTCCTTGACTCTTGGAATTTTGTTGTTATTGCCTTAGGAGCTGGATGAGGAGGAAACAACATGATTACCTCTGGAGTAGCACCAACAGGCAAATGACAGGTAGCCAAGGAGTCCCTTCAAGGAGCATGGAGAAATGTTGGCACAGATTCTAAACTGAAAAAGACTCTTTTGAATGACATTAAGCAGAGAAGAGATTCTCTGTAAGTTGGGGATAGTGGGCAGAAGCAGAGGGGGAAATACATGCATAGACAGGGAAGAATGAGAATATATGCACGGCGGGAAAGTCGGGGAGACAGAAACAGAGAGCTTTGAGAGCAGCTGCTCTGATGTGTAAATACTTTGAGAGACAGATCATTAATAGCATCACTGTAGACTGCAGTTATGATGACTTTTTAATGCATTTTAGAGTCAAATTGGTGACTTTTAGCTTATTTTTTTGTTCTTAAATCAAT
>NW_012148908.1:908404-914746 GCF_000956105.1 Propithecus coquereli | reverse complement strand
TACATAATTTGGCCTTAAGTACAAATTGATTGTTATAAAACAATGAAAACAAAGACAAGAACACAATTTTTGGCTTTTGATAACATTTCTATAGGTTTGGTTACTTTGCCAAATTCCACAATTCATTTTAATCTCAAGGATCATGTTAACTGAAGTTTAAGCAAGCCACCCCGGGATGATGTGTGTGTAGAGTAAACTGCTAGGTATAGCAGAGAGAGCTTTGTTATTCACAAATCTATCTTCAATAGGTTAAGGTAAACAACTCATTAATTAAAATATACCTCTGAAATTCACAATGTTGCTGCTAAAGCAAATTTCCTTATATATCAGGCATACGAGACACATTCTGTTCATTTGACATTTCTACTTACCATCTTCTATTTCTGTGTATGTAAACAGTAATGAAAGACAGTAAGAAAGTCTTATTAAATTATTGATTTTCTTCTAAACCACAGTAAAGCTCCCACTCTCTTAAATACTGTTAGTTAGCTGCTGACTCCAAACCTCAGGCAATAAGTTGAAGCTTGGGGATACTTTATTCTGATATTTAATTACTAATTATTTTTTAGATCAAGGTCAGAGTTTAGGGAGATCATAATGAAAATAATAGATCATGAAATTGTATTACAATTTTTATAAGAGACAAGTAATTTCTAAGAATAAGATTGACCTGGGCTGACTCCAAACCTCAGGCAATAAGTTGAAGTTTGGGGATACTTTATTCTTACATTTAATTACTAATTATTTTTTAGATCAAAGTCAGAGTTTAGGGAGATCATAATGAAAATAATAGATCATGAAATTGTATCACCATTTTTACAGGAGACAAGTAATTTCTAAGAATAAGATTGACCTGGGCTAAAACTAATGTAAAATAGAAGTCAGATAAGTATTACTTGCTCCATAAAGTCAGATTTCCAAGGATAATAATATATCTAAATTTAACTCTAAGATTCTCTTCAATCTTAATCTTACATTAAATCCTGGCTTTAAATCAAACCCTAACTTTGCGACTTTATAAAATAAACAAACTAGTAAGGCATTCCCTTGATTATCAATTCAAACTGCATTCTTTTGCCAAATTTATTTTATGACTTGGGATTTGGGGCATGACTTGAAAATTTTAGTGAGGTGGGAGCTCCTAGGACAGGGTCTGGGCTCGTTAGGTGGGTCATATGGAAAACTCAGTCTTCCATTTTCCTCCTGGAATGTTCTTCCTCCCTCTTAAAATTCTGCTTCACTTTCCCACTCTTCAGTCACTTTTGAGGAAAAGATATGGTCCTATATATTTTTGGATATAGACTGCCTGGCTTTCGATCTTGTGCCTATGTCCTGCCCTTATCAGTAAGAAATAGTTATTAAAGAGAAGAGGACTTTGTTCTTCCCTCTGTCTCTTACATCATTTCCTTTTTCCTAAATACGTCCTATAATTGAAGAATTCATTCTCGCCTTCATTCTGCCAGAGGCAGTAGAAGGTTATTGCAGGTAGTTAATCACTGGCCTTTCTTTTATAGTATAGCTCCCAGATAAAGTTTTCTGACCAGAAAATGAACTATCACTTCCTACTGATAAAAAAGATTTTCACTTATTTATTTTAACTGATACTAACATGAACAGTCTCTATTCTACAATAAACTGTAATCTTGCTACCCATGATTAGTAATTTTGCCATCAGATAGACAAACAATATAGGAGGATTACATATACATTCAATATACTCTAAAAATGTGAAGGAATGTTTACCACTGAAAGTAGAAATTATATACTAGTATAATGGCAACTGTATCCTAAGCCCTACATTATGCATCTGGAAAGCTTTGTCAGGAAATACCGCTGTTGAGCATGGTGGTAGTGGCTGGGGTAGTTAGAAGAAGGGTCAGAGGTAAAAGAAAAAAAAGGAGAAGGAGGTTGTGAAGTAAATCTGGAAAGAAAATATGCTGACACTGCCTGAGTTGGGGCAAAGCAGACTGAAGGTCTTCAAATATGTGAGGATGCTCTAGATATCCATGAGATGTTTCTAGGTATCCTTGGATACGGTCTTCAAATAGTTGCCACTGTAGAGATGCTTTACATAGAAAGATTTTTGCTAGGTCAGCCCTCTTTATTAACAACATTTTCATTTAGATATATACATTTAAATACATGCAAAGTAGATAATTACACCTTGGCCAAATATGTGTGTAGCTATCAAAAATGTTGCCACTGAAACAGAACTCATTGAACTGTTTTGTTTGTTTTACATGGAATTTACCTATAAACATGGCTTAATTAATTTTAGAGGTTACTACTTCAAATATTTCTTAGGTGGATGTTTACTGGCTAAAATGGACTATATATTTTGAACAAGTTAATATTTAAACCATTTTAGACATTAACAAAATGTGTTGTTTCTTTTCTAAATCCTTAAGGCAAAGCTAGGAGCAAAGTGTAAGAAATAGCAATAAATAAAGCCAGATGTATGGAGAATCTGGAAAACATACGACTTTTTTTTGCAAGAGGGAAACATGTGAAAGCTAGAGGTATTATTTAAAGAAATGGGTTTTTAAAATCTCATGAAAACAGGCACCTAGGAAATAGAAGGTCTTGCCATGGAGGGGACTTTCTGGCCCCAACAGTTTCAAAATCCGTAATGTTGACTATTAGGTGCTGCAGCTGTGAACAAGGGGGCCAGAATAAGAAAGTTAGCCTGAGGTGGAAGAACTAGAAACAGGAGGTAAATCAAAGTCCTTAGAGAAGTTACAGATAAAAGGATAGATGAAATGATGGGGCCAGGGAATGAGTGTTAGTGGCCACAACCTGTACATATACTGGGCAAACACCATAATTTTGCATGAATACAAATCACTGAGGCCCTTTCTTCCTCCTCATTCACGAACATCATTAACTCTGTATATACAGTCATAGAAACCTATCTTGGTGATGAACAATAGTTATATTGATTTTCACAGACTGCTTTTCTATACAGACACCATTTTGGCTATGTCTAGATATGATATGATGCCAAATCAACCAATCAAATAACAAATATTTTAATCAAATTGATCTTTTAACATTTGATAAATTAGTGATTTTGAAAATCTTAAAATCTGTAACTCACATAGGTATTTCTTGGGCTTTTCTTTGGCTAGCCCCATAATAAACAAGCGACATACAATTATGAAAAGATCTCTTAAGTATACACAGACATTCCTTGGAGATATTGTGAGTTTGGTTCTAGACGAATGCAATAAAGCAAATATCGTAATAAAGTGAGTTGCATGAATTTTTTAGTTTCCCAGTGCATTCAAAAGTTATGTTTACACTATCCTGCAGTCTATTAATTGTGCAATAGCATGTTTAAAAAACAATGTATATACCTTAATTAAAAATGCTTTATTGCTAAAAATGCTAATGGTCACCTGAGCCTTCAGCTTTTTTCCTGGGAGGGGGGTGTCTTGCCTCAATGTCGAAGGCTGCTGACAGATTAGTGTGCTGGTTGCTGAAGGTTGGCATGGCTGTGGCAATTTTTTAAAATAAGACAACAGTGTTTTGCTGCATCAATTGACTTCTCCTTTCGCAAAAGATTTCTCTGTAGCATGTGATGCTGTTTGATAGAATTTTAACCACAGTACAACTTTTAAAATTGGAGTCAATCCTCTCAAACCGTGCTGCTACTGTAACTAAGTTTATGTATTATTTGAAATCCTTTGTTGTCACTTCAACAAGTCTCACAGCATCTTGATCAGGAGTAGATTCCATCTCAAGAAACCACTTTCTTTGCTAATCCATAAGAAGCAACTCCTCATCTGTTAAGTTTTATCATGAGATTGCAACAATTTAGTCACATCTTTAGGTGTTACTTTTAACTCTAGTTCTCTTGCTGTTCCCACCACATTTGCATTTACTTCCTCCATGGAAGTCTTGAACCCCTTAAGTCATCCATGAGGGTTGGAATCAACATCTTCCAAACTCTTGTTAATGTTGATATTTTGACCACCTCCCATGAAATCATGAATGTCCTTAATGGCATCTAGAATGGTGAATCTTTCCCAGAAGGTTTGCAATTCACTTTTCCTAGATCCATTAGAGGAATTACTATGTATAACAGCCATAGCATTATGAAATACCTTTCTTAAATAATAAAACTTGAAAGTCAAAATTGCTCTTTGATTCACAAGCTGCAGAATGGATACTGTGTTAACAAGCATAAAAGCATTACTCTCCTTACACATCTCCATCAAAACTCGAGTGACTAGCTGAATTGTCAATGAGCAGTAATATTTGAAATAAATCTTTTTTTCTGAGAAGAAGCTCTCAACAGTGAGCTTAAAATATTCAGTAAACGATACTGTAAACAGATGTGCTGTCATCCAGGCTTTATTGTTCCACTAACTGAGCACAGGTAGCATAGATTTAGTATAATTCTTAAGATGCCAACGCTTTTCAGAATGATAGATGGCCACTGGCTTCAACTTAAAGTCATCAGCTGCCTTAGTCCCTAATGAGAGAGTCGGCCTGTTCTTCGAAGCTTTGAAGCCAGGTGCTGACTTCTCTCTAGCTACGAAAGTCCTAGATGGCATCTTCTTCCAATACAAGGCTGTTTGTCTACATTAGAAAATCTGTTGTTTAGTGTAGCCACCTTCATGTATGATCTTAGATTCTCTAGATAACTAGATCTTCTGGATAACTTGCTGCAGTTTTTATATCAGCACTTGCTGCTTCACCTTGAACTTCTATCTTATGGAGACAGCTTCTTTCCTTAAACCTCAGGAACCAACCTCTGTTCACTTCCAACTTTTCTTCTACAGCTTGCTCATCTCTCTCAGCTTTCACAGAATTGAGAGAATTAGGGCCTTGATATGAATTAGATTTTGGCCTAAGGAAATGCTGATTTTCTCTTCTATCCAGACCACTAAAACTTTCTTCATACCAACAATATGGCTATTTCACTTTCTTATCATGCCTCTATTCATTGGAGTAGCACTGTTAATTTACTTCAAGAACTTTTCCTTGGCATTCACAACTTGGCTAACTATTTGGCACTAAAGACTAAATTTTTGGCCTGTCTCAACTTTCAACATGCCTTCCTCACTAAGCTTAATCATTTCTAGCTTTTGATTGAAAATGTGAGATGTGCAACTCTTCCTTTCACTGGAACACTTGGAGGCAATTGTAGGGTTATTAATTGACTTAATTTCAATATTTTTGTGTCTCCTGGAATTGGGAGGCCTGAGGAGAGGGAAAGAGAAAGAGGAATCACCAGTTGGTAGAACAGTCAGAACACATCCAACATTTATCGATTAAGTTTGCCATCTTACATTGGCACAATTCATGGTGCCCCAAAACAATTCCAACAGTAACATCAAAGATCACTGATCATAGAACACCATAAAAGATACAATAACAATAAAAAAGTTTGAAATATTGTGATAATTACCAAAATGTGACAAAGAGACACAAAGTGAGTTTATGCTGTTGGAAAAATGGCATCAATCGACTTGCTGAATGTAGGGTTGCCACAAATCTTCAATGTGTAAAAAGTGCAGGATCTGCAAAGTGCAATAAAGTGAAATATAACAAAACAAGGTATGCTTGTACAAAAAATATACTGCAGCCATTATCCCTTCTTTTCACACTAGGTGATGTAGTTAGTATTGTTTTCCAGGCTTTTCTTTATTTTGACACTCAAAATAGGGGTGTAAAATTTTGGGAACATCATGACTGTGTTTTGTCAAGGACATCTTTTTAGGAAACCAACCTTCTATTCTTGGGAAATGTTGAACATAGAATTGCTAGGGCTCAGGGCTAGAAAGAGTCAAAGATTACCTCGTCTCGTTCTGATACTGCTGGTGCCCATCTCTTCCCGACACCTCTGTCAGTTTTGTATTTATTGCATTCAACCAGCACGGCCTTGTGAGCCTGCGCAGAATACAGTGATGCATGGCTTAACAACAGGAACACATTCTGAGAAACGCAACATGGGGCAATGGTGGTGCTGTGCGAACATCACAGAAAGGACTTACACAAACTTATATATTAATAGTTAGCCTGCTACACACCTGAGCTTTATGGTACAGCCTATTGCTCCTAGGCTACAAACCTGTACAGTACACTACAGTACTGAATATTGTAGCCCATTGAAACACAACTGTAAGCATGTATGTATCTAAAATAGAAAAGATATAGCAAAAAATATGGTATAGATGATAAAAATGGTCACCTATTGAGGATACTTACAATTAATAGAGCTTGCAGGCTGGAAGTTGCTCTGGGTGAGTCAGTGAGTGAGTGGTAAACGAATGTGAAGGCCTAGGATCCTATTGTAACACTACTAGAGAAATGCTGTACTCTTGGGCTATGCTA
>NW_012148908.1:902461-903780 GCF_000956105.1 Propithecus coquereli | reverse complement strand
ACCTTTATTTTCACAGATCAAATTTTAGTTCCTTAATCATTAGCAGTGAATCTGTGATAGGAAATTCTCTGACAGATATAATGAAAATGATATCCTAGAAAGAAGAATTTTAGAACTTTTCCCCTCGCTGTATTTGTCACATATGACCCCCCTCGAAGGGGGTCATATGTTTGAATACATAGAAAATGTTTGTATTTGTTAAAAATATATTTCAACAAATAGCTCAATAAAGTAGTTTCACAAGGATGTTCTACACACTCTTAATTTTATTAAAGGAACAACAATGTGCTTCCACCACCAAAAGCAATATTACCTATACAGAGAATTTTTACTAAGATGACATACATTTTAATTTTGGGAAAGTTCCTATAGAAGCTGCAGTCCTCAACGCCCCAGGGGCGTGGCATGATACCTGTCTGTGGCCTGTTAGGAGACTGCCACGTATCAATGCCTGAGCTCCTCACTACACCACCCCCCCACCACCCCCGAACAGCATCCCCTCTCCCCTCCCTGTTCCCTCCACATCCGGTCTGTGGAAAAGTTGTCTTCCATGAAACCAGTCCCTGGTGCCAAAAAGGTTGGGGACCACTGCTGTAGAGAATTTATTGCAAGCTATGGAATAAACAGACTGCTTTTGTTTTTGGCACTGAGTGACATTCAATCATCTCTGAAAACATCTGTAGGCAAGGAATTGTGGAGGAAAGCAACGACTATGACTAACAGCCAGGATCCTACTCTCAAGATGTCAGAATCAAGTATACATCTTTGAAAACAATTTGTTTTGGGGTGGAGGTCTGGGATTTTTGTGATTATTGCTTGTTTACATCCTAAAATCATTCCTTAGGGTTGTTAGGAACCAATCTGACACTTAGTGCCTGCTGTAACCTTATTTTTTGTCTCTTAAACACCACAGTATATGATAAAGGGAAAAAAAAAACAGAGATAGTTCTCATTATTATTGCTCTTAGAGAGCTTTGAAAGGATGTTGGAAAATAAGACTGTTTAGCACATAGAATGCTTAGCCTATATAGTTTTTTGCGTGTCAGTCACCTAAAATTATATTTAATTGTTTAGAGAGATTGGATTTTATTTAACTTCTTAAGAATTGTTTCCCTAAATCAAAGATTATTTTACCCTGTAGATAATAAATTTATCTACTAGTAAATCTTATTTATAAATCAGAGCAATAGCACATTTAAGAACTTGTAAATTTAGATTCTTCTCAGATGTGATGAAGTTAGCACCGAACTATGATTCAGTGATTAGCACATTATAGGTATGCTACTTTTCAGATAGTTAGGTGCAATAATATTTATTTT
>NW_012148908.1:898602-902261 GCF_000956105.1 Propithecus coquereli | reverse complement strand
TAAAGATCATAATAACAGGTTAAGATAAATATATGTACTTAAATAAGAATATTAAAAAAAGGTTTTGAAAAATCTGTATTCAGTGTTATTAAAGGGAGAAAATAGGGTTGTGAAATTTATAAAAAAAAACCTTATAGGATAAAAATATTCACAAGAAGTTAAAGTGTAATAAAGAACAGTTTAAAATGAGTGCAGATCAGTAGTTAAAGATTGAAAATCACTTCAATGCAATGACTCAAGAATTGGGAAATTACTTCAGATATTTGTAGAGCTGGACAAAATTACATATCTATGTCTTCCTCATTAGTTTTCACTAATGTCTGTTAGTAATTTAATTAATTTTGCTGTTAGAAAATCAATTAAGTATTTAAAAGGTAGTAATGGAGGAGGGATGACAGGGTGTGGGGGGGAGAGAGAGAGAGAAGAGGGAGAGAAGAAAAGGGAGAAGGGAGAAGTGAGAAGAGGGAGGCAAGGAGAGGGGAGAGCTGGAAGAGAGGACAGAGGGAAAGAAAGATTGTGGATACAGAATGCCAAATAACTTGATTTACATTCAGTCAAATCTGTTGTAAGAGCAAATAGACCAAATAAATAAATAAAACAGCAGAAGTCTGTTGAGCTTTTTACTTTTTAAAAATATTTGTCCTTAAGTTTTGCAGGCACACCCAGAGGAAAAGTCAAAGAGCAGAACGAGCTATCAATTCTTTAAAAAAAAGAATCTGAGAATAAATCTCAGACCATAAACTCTCAGGGAATTGGTTTCTCATTTTACATACTTTTTCTTAGCTTATTTCAGTGATGAACTACATTTTCTTGAGCTTCTATGTATAAATGCTACTTGCTATATGGGCATGTAGAAATGCACTTTAGTCATTTGCAATGAGCCCTGACTTCATTTTGAATACACCTCATAATTAATGAAAAGTATATCTTATTTCTCTACTAGAAAAGGGGTGCAATATATAGAGGAAAAAATAACAAAAACAACATGGTTCAGAAATGGAGCCATTGATTTATTTACTATGGCACCCTTTTGAGTTACCATCAGCAAATAATGTAACTAACTAGGGAGCATTTTCTTTGGGTTAAGACTTTTACTATCATTTCAAAAATCAAGGTATGGTTGACCCTGGACAAAAATTAAGTGGACTGAGGCTGTCCTTCAGAACTTTTTAGTTTCTGCTGCTTCTTGTCTCTCAAATGAGATCTCCTCTCCCTCCGGAAGGCACTGGCTTCTCTAATGTTTCCAAGGCAATTCTGTAACACTTGTAGCACTATTACAGACTGCAGTACAATGATCTTCCCCGATCCTGTCAGGCACACTAGGCTGTGAGCTCCCTGAGGACAGTATGTGCTTATCTACTATTATAGCTTCAATATCTTTATCATTGTCAAACAAAAGCAAAGTCCCCTCTTCTGGGATGCAGGTTACACCACGCATTAGCCAAGTGTCAATGAATATTTCACAGATTAACTTGCCCCAACCCACTTGTACCAATCACTCAAAAATTCATTAAAAACTGGTTACTTAGTACCTACTTGGGTCAAGTGCTCTTCCAGAAACTAGAGATAGATTTGTGAATGAAATCGACCATGTTCCTGAACTTAATGGAACTTGAATTATAGCAGAATGACATATGAATCAATAAAGATACAATAATATAAGAGTAAACAGATGGCAGGATAGGCACATAAACTGTGATGAGGATGAGATTTTGGTTGGATGGTCAGGTAAGGTTGAATGATTATTTCTAAAATGCTTGCATTTTTTTTTCTGGATTTACCTTCCCACTTACTATTTTGCCTTGCCTGTCTTATTAGATGTTGGCATACACATTTGGCCTTTTTCTATTTTTTCCTTTTGACTCTCTTCTCCCTAGGCTGTGTTTAGTTATAGAACAAATCCCTGTTACACCTAGTTTGAGCTGTCTTCAGGAGACCGTATGGCTAAATGGCGGGGGTGAGGGCTCCACTGATGAGGTGTATACTGGCAATCTGTGGATCTGCACAGTACCTCTGTACCTCTCTTTTTCTAAGACCTCCACTTCCCTTTTAGGGACATGCTGTTCTTTCCATTTAAGTATATCTTCTCTTAAGAATTGATGCCATTCCATCCGCCTCCACTCCAGTCACAGAATGGGGCAATTATACAGGCTGAGCTAATCACAGTAACTTACCTTTCTGGTTAGAGTGATTAGTATGGGGATGGACATTTAGTACACAATAGTCCAGAATCCTTGTGTAGGGTTTTAAAACTAGAACCAGTAGGCAAGGATTTTTTTTCTCTAATCACAGAGTCCTAGGGATGTTATATTAATTAGGGTTAATCAGAAAATAGAATCCATTCTATGCATTCCTAGTGTTAAGAGTTTAGAATCCATTCTACGCATTCCTAGTGGTAAGAAAATTAGAAGCTTACACTTGTTGGAAGAGTTGAGGAGTCAAGGTTGGTGAAACCCACCACTGGCTTTCTCCACTGTGGCACTAGTGACAGCTTTTCCAGAAGCTACGGCAATTGTGGAGAGTCTCCAGGCGTTTCCCACCAGTTACCGCAGCCTGTTGCAGTAAGAGCAGCAAAGCAGGATGCTGATGGGAGTCTTTCTCTACTTAGATGTGCTTTTTCTCCTCCACCTTCCAAATTTTGTGTGAGTGCCTCTCACTGACACGTTGAAACCCATACAATATAGCAAAGGGGATTCTTGGAAATGTATTTTCTAGTTTTTCTTCCTTGTTTGCAGAGTTCTTAGAAGGAGGTCGTGGTAATGTACAACTGATAACAAAGGATGCAGCAAAACTGTGATCCTTGTGTTTCGGCTGACCATTACCCATTCACTTGAGAATGAAAAAAATAAACTGAGGGAAGCAATGTGGAGAGGGAGAGGGGGAGAAACAGAGAGACAGAGACAGAGAGAGAGGGAGCGAGAAGGTCGGGAAGGGTAGGGAGCAGCCCAGGTGCACATATTTAATCAGGACAGATTTCCTGTTGTTTTAGGGGGATGTTTAAATCTTTTGTATCTCTTTTAATGGATAGATTAACACCACTTCTCATTTTGTCTTATAATTTACTTGTTGAAGAAATCCAATTGATTTTGACCTGTGCAGTTTCCTAAAATCTGTTTGGGTTTATTGCATCCCCATGGGATAGTTTAACATTTTTCTCTATCCTCTGTATTGGGAATTGAATGTAGAAGCTTGATTCCACCTATGTTAAATTTATTTGGAAGACTACTTTATAGCTGCACCATGTTCTTTCAGGAGACAAAATCTTTGGTTATCTGTCTTTTTTGTGATGCTCAGTGTCTGTGACATTTACTTCATTAAGATTATTTGTTAGCGTGATACTTCCTTAAAAGGAAACTTTCCCTTATACAGAAAAGGAGACTAAATACATGATAATTAAAAAATTTGGTTTCCTGCCATCTTCCAAAGGAGACTAATACATTTTTTAAAGTATAATTTTTAAAAGAAATATCCCAACAAAAGAAATACATTCATACACACATGCACATTTAAGACCATATCAGAAAACCTATAAATAAAACTATCTCATGAATCCTTCGTTAACTATTATTTATTTGACCTTTATTTTCACAGATCAAATTTTAGTTCCTTAATCATTAGCAGTGAATCTGTGATAGGAAATTCTCTGACAGATATAATGA
>NW_012148908.1:885621-896529 GCF_000956105.1 Propithecus coquereli | reverse complement strand
TCAAAAATTATTTTTTTGTGTTAATATATGATCAAACTTAGCAGTTTGACATATTCAGTCAAAGAATTAACCAATTCAATAGTCAATCAGTCAAACAGATGAATTGTTCTGAAATACAAAGTTTGTTGTAAGTATACCCTTAAGCATGCATTGTACAAAACTGAGATTCATTTATGAATTCTGTGGCCATAAATCATCACTGAGTTTCCATATAAACTTCCAAACTCTAAATCAATGCATAGGATTATCACACCAAGTCTGTAACAGTCAACAATTTAAAATGAAGATTGAGCTGATAATATAGGTTGTATTAAAAGTTCTTAGCCACAAATGTTATGAAAATAGGCAATAAGTGACTGTTTTATAGCATATACATGTCTCAGGATTTTCAGCAGAGACTATGCCTGGGTTAAACATCATTTAAAATTATTTCATCAAAATAACAGATAAGTGAATGGAATCATAATTTATGTTTTAAGAATGAAATAGTTACCTTATTGCATTGTATTGCTTCCCTGTGGTGTTTGTTACTGTAAAAAAAAAAAAGAAAAGAAAAGAAAAGAAAGAAAAGAAAAACTTGGGCTTTGATCCAGTTCCATGTCTATTTTTCACAGAAACAAAGATGATGCCTTTTTTAATGGATTTTACTACATTGACAAAACAAGCTAGCAAAAATCTAGAACAGTAACAACTCTGGCCATGTAACAAGTCCTCAATAAATTATAGCCTTGAGCAATATCACTAAATAGTGCAACTTTAACACAAGTTATCATGGAAAGGGGCAGGTCAGGAACAGAGTGAAAATATAAAAATTAAGCACTAGAGAAATGTACATGTGCTACTCTGAGATACACAGTAAAGAGCTGAAACTGTTTCCCAATATCTTGTCTTCATCTGACAAAACCACCCAACTAGGAAAAGTGAATTAGGGAGTGAAAAAGAGTGTGATTCATTGTAACGTTCTGTTCACTACCAACAAAAAAATAGCAATGTCAGACTCTTGTAATTTTGGATAATATGCTGGTATACTTTATTTTCCTCTCTGTAATAAATAGATTCTCTGTATGCACTAGAACTTAAACAATTCCACTGGATAAAACTTTAAAAATAAACTGAATAAATTACATATTATTATTATTATTCCTGTATTTATGCTAACAGAGTTGTTATTGTGTTTTGTTTTTTTTTTTAAGTCTTTGACTGTAATCTTCTATAATTTCTTTCTTTTTAGCAAGAGGCCAAGGACAATTTGATGCCACCATTTCTTCTGGATCAGCTACCATTAGTGACCTATAAATACGGTGAAATAAGTTACTATTACCTGAGGCAGCAAGGATTTTATGACTTAGACTCCTTATTTCTGCCCTTTGTCCTATCTCACCTGAGTGGAACGGAATGCCTCAGTACATTTTGTGACAACTTATATAGCTTGATGGGTTAGTTTGCTCACTGGTTAATACAGTTGCAATAATTCATACTTCATATTGTCCTACAAACGCCCTGGCCCTGGGCTCTACTCTACTTACACTTCTTCACATGAATTTTCAAGGCCAAAATTTATCCTAAGATATTCATAAACGATCCCCACCAAAAATGATTGTGCAAATATTCATTTGGGGTAAGGGAGTAAACAGGGGTCGTTTTTACCTTTTCAAAAAAAAAAATTGTCTCACTGTGATTGCAGTGAATGGAAGTTGTTAACTAGTCGGTGGCAGATATCACATAGAAATGATTTTATTTTGGACCTGGATCCTTTCCATTCCAATAAATAAATCAACAAACACATTTTGGTGCCTCCGTCTTTTTAAGCATATGTGCCACAATATTACTAGGGTTGCTTAGCAACCACAAAATAGTGAGATAGCAGGATTGAAGAGCCCAATAAAGTAAACAGTTATATTTATGTACTTACAATGAGAGGGATCATGCTGGTTTGGTCGGCCTACTGGCCTAGGAAATTTCCAGCATTCATTGTTAAAATTGTGGGCCAATTTTACGGTAGTATCCTTAGTCGTGTCCACTTCTGTTACAGCTCTGAGGAATACCATATACTGATTTCTCACATAGTTATTCATTATATTACCACCAGGCTTTGTAAAGATTTCAATGAGCAGTTTACTGTTAAAAATGATAGTGTATAAGAAAGATTTAAATATATTTCCCAAGTACCTTTTCTTGACCATGCAACATTTTAAAACTTGTGGCAGGATTTTTGTTAGTTTTTTCTCCTTCCGTTTGTTTCATGAATTCTGTCTCAATAGTTTAGGTAGAAAATACTTAATGAACGTAATATGTTTTAAGATACACAAATGAAATTTTTGTTTATATAAAATCAAAGAATAAAATATCCCAGCTCACTTACAGTGGCAAGTACTCAACAAATATATGCAAATTGAATAGACATATGTTTAATTACTTTTGATCAAAAAATTGTCCCTCATTTACATTAAGGAATACACATTTAGAGCTTTAGAAGAACATAATGTAAATGTTATAAATGGGTCTGCTTTATAGGACGCTAATAAAGCTATATTCATTCTTCCATCCATTAAATGCCTATTATTTGTTATTATACTCTGGCCTGGACTAGAGGAAGAAAAAAGTTTGTTTGCCATCCAGAAACTCACAATATAATTAGTGCTAATTGCGCTACATTAAATCGCTGTTACTGCGGAGGTATGCATCCTTCAGTTTGAAAATGCAGAGGATGTGATTGCTCTTTCTGGAGGAACCTGGGTAGAGCTCACAGAGGAGCTGTCCTTTGTGCTGGATATTGAACAGTGACAAGGATTCAGTAGGCAGAGGAAGAGGAAAGTGCAAACACACTCAATGTCATTGGGTAGGCAATAGAGAGGTGAGCTCAGAAACAGACACTTTCAGGGAACAGCCAGTGTGCCCTAGTTGTCCATCTGGTCTTGGGAAGAATTATATTCTGAAAAAAAAATTAACTTCAGTGAAATGATCAACATCAACAATAGGTCTAAGTGGCTTGAGTTTTCTTTAGGCTTCTATCCAACTGGTGGACCTTCCTGACAACTCTTATTTGTCCATCTCCAGCTACACTAAATAAACTGAATGCTTGCCTAAAATGGTTTGTACTTCATACAGTTTCTGAAATTTGATTTGCACAGAATTTCTCATATTGAGTGCCTGTCTTATTATTGTCATGGCTGCCATCAACTCTAGCAAGGAATCTCCTACAATCTGTCAACTTCTACATCTCACATTTCCACCTTTGCAAGCATACCATTTTTGCTAGTTCAAGAAGTGTATAGCTAATAATGTATTAGAAATTTAGCATGATTTGAAAATATTTTCTTATTAATTTTACGCAAATTTCCTGAACTGATGTCAGAAAACATACTGGATCTTTTTTGGGTATCAGATCTCAGCAGGAAATAAATAGCACAATCAAATTGGGGAAAGTTGAGGTGAATGTAATAAAAGGTTATTGCAACCTGTGAACAGGTTATAGGGAAATCACATGGATAGTTTGGTATCCCGGAGATAATAGCAATAAGATACCTGCCAACCCCAGGCCTAAAGAGGTTAGGAGAGTGGTTATTTATAAAAATTAGAGAGTCACCCTTGTCAGGAGAGGGCCATTTCACTGAAGCCACTGTGACATATTTTCTGAAGCTGTAGCCACTAGCCTGGAATGACCTAAGAAGACTTGGAATGATTTGCATTAATTTTTGCTATTTAAAATGGATTCGAGTGTCTTGATACAGCCACAGTTTAGGAATCTATTTCACCTGTATATACCTCCCAACTTGGAAAGTAAGATTTAATTCTTCTGTGGTGATTTGACTTTACAGATTGGTTATTTCATGTGTTCCAATAAAGTTCTGAAACAGCGTCACTGGGCACTGAAGGTATAATCAGAGTAACTTAGCTCCACCAAACTGAATATATGAAAAATCAAATGGAAAAGATCCACATAAGACAGAGAGTTGTCTGAAAGCTATTGACATGGCAAAATAAAGACAGGCAACTGCAAGCAATTGAGCAGAATAAAATCGATGACAAGAATACCATGAAAAACTTCGCTACTTGACTCTGAGTGACATTTCCAATTTATTCCTGGGGAGTGACAGAAACAGGTGAATCACCAACAGATTTCTTTAAACAAATGTATCATAGAGCCAGAGTCAAGAAATATTTGAAACTTGGACTTGGGGGGGGGGACCAAGGGCAACATACATAACTTAAACATCTGTACTCCCATAATATGCTGAAATAAAAGAAAAAAAGAAAAGAAATGGAGCCATGAGCAACAGAATTACAGCCACATGGATTATTTCAGCCTCACTCCTATACCATAGAAGCCTTTGACAATCAATGGTAATTTTGTAAATTTGGTAGCAAAGGTCAAAAATAGAATATTGGCATATCTTAATGAATTCCTCTAAAAGGGGAGGTTTAGGAAGAAAGCAGGTGGCTTTATAGATGATTATGAGTAATTCGTGTTTCCTAGTTTGGATCCTACATTTCAGAAGGAAATGAATATGGCATCTGTTTCTTCATATGGTTAATTTTTTAAATTAAACTTTTAAATTTTGAGATAATTATAGATTTACAGTAGTGAGAAAAAAACGGAGATCTTCTGTATTCTTTACCCAGTTTCCTCCAATGGTAACAGCAAAACTGTAGTACAGTATCACAACCAGGATGCTGCCATGAATACTGTTAAGAAAGAGACTTAACATAGGGCTTTTTATGCTTGCTTTTTATAGCCAGACTCACTTCTCTTCTGCCCCCATTGCCATCTTAACCCTTGACAACCACTAATCTGTTTTCTAGTTTTAAAATTTTGTCATTTCATGGATGTTATATAATGGAATCATATGATATTTATGGTTTCTCACTTACCATAATTATCTGGAGATTCATCTAGGTTATTGAACGTGTCAGTGGTTCTATTCCTTGGTACAGATGTACCATACTTTGCTTAAGCATTTGCTCATTGAAGGACATCTTGGTTGCTTCCAAGTTTTGGCAACTATGAATAAAGCTGTTATAAACACTCTTATACAGGATTTTGTGTGGACATACATTTTCAGCTCATTAGGGTAACTACCAAGGAGTATGAATATTGGATTGTATAGTAACAGTATGTTTAATGTTGTAAATTGTCTTTGAAAGTGGCTGTACCATTTGGCACTCTCACCAGCAGTGAATGAGAGCTCCTGTTGCTCCACAATCTTCCAGCATTTGATGCTGTCAGTGTTTTAGGTTAGTCACTCTAATAGGTGTGTAGAGGTAACTCATTGTTTTAATTTGCAATTCCCTAATGACATATAATGTTGAACATCTTTTTATATGCTTATTTTCCAAATGTATGTCTTCTTTGGTGAGATATATGTTTAGATATTTTGCCAATTTTTAATTGGGTTCTTTGTTTTCTTATTGCTGAGTTTTAAGAGTTTGTATATTTTGGATATTGGTCCTGTATCTGATATGGGTATGCCAAGATTTTCTCACAATCTTTGGTTTGTCTTTTCATTTTCCCAAAACTCTCTTTTACAGAGAAGAGTTTTAAATTTTAATGAAGTCCAATTTATAAATTTTTACTTTCATACTTTTGGTGTTGTATCTAAAAAATCATGGGTGCAGTGCACACCGTCTAGAGGATGGACATGCTTGAAGCTCTGACTCTGGTGGGGCAAAGGCAGTATTTGTAACCTAAACATTTGTACCCCTTAAGATGCTGAGAAAAAAAAAAAAAGAATCATCACCAAACCTAAGGTCACCTAGAGTTTTTCCCATGTTATCTTCTAAGAGTTTCATACTTTTGGGTTTTACATTTGAGTCTATCATCAATTATGAGTTAAATTTTTGAACGTCATATGTCTGTATTTAGATTATTTTTTTTTTGCATGTGGATATCTCATTTTTCTAGCACTATTTGCTGAAAAGACTATCCTTTTTCCATTCAATTCCTTTTGCTTCTTTGTCAAAGATCACATGATTCTATTTATGTGGGTCTACTTATGGGCTTTCTATTCTATTCTGTTAATTTATTTGACTGCTCTTTAACTAATATCACACTGTCTTGATTACTGTAGCTTTGTAGTAAGTCTTGGAGTTGTGTAGTGTCAGTACTATGATTTTGTTCTTCTCCTTCAATATTGTGTTGGCTATTCCTGGTCTTTTGCTTCTCCATATAAGCTTTAGAATCAATTTTTCAATATCCACAAACTAACTAAACTTTCTGTTTTAGCTGATTTTCTCTACTATCATTTTGTCACCTCATCACTACCTGGTAGATGTAGACATCCAGTCTCACTACTAGGCCTCTGCTGATACCTGAAGTTTGATCTCCTCATTATTGTTGTGCATAATGGGAGTTTTGCTCCTCATTTGGTTTCCATTGGCATCATTATGGTGTCTGACCTTGTTATTGCTTGATGATGGTGAAGGTCCTGGCTTTTAAGCTGAGCCTTCTCTGACACCATCCTGGTATGTGTGTTGGGTGCCTCATTACGGCTTCATGAATGTGGAAGTCAAAACCCTTTACTCAGCCTTGCTGTAACGGGATGGGAGCACAGTTTTTTCTGTGTATTTGGGTGGGATAGAGTGATGTCCTTATGCCTTTTGCCTTTGCTGAATTGATCCTTTCAACCATGTGTTTATTTGGGCTTTTTTTCCTTCTGAGTCTGTAGGTGTCTTTGGGTTTTTGGTTTCTTCAACTCTAAGTCTGGGCTATATGAGGCAAAAAGAAAACATAGAATGTTGTTCCTTGGGTGTTGAGGTTCCTAGCCATTCTGCTTTCTTCTTTTCACCTTCCAGAGTCTCCTTATGTTTGTTTTATATGTATGTTTATATATCCAGAGTTTAAGTTGTACTTACTGGGAGGAATAAAAAATTGTATGTCTACTCCACTGTCTCCGAAAAGTAGAAGCTTTTTCTTCTATATGTTTATAATGTTACATATTTGTCAGTTGTGAGACAAAGAGCGACTAGATTTGTGTTCCAGGAAATTTCAACTGAATAATTGATAGAAACCATTGGAGAATTTAGGAAAGAGAACTGATGTGACCAAGCAGTATTCTATGCAGTATTTTTTTTCTTGGCTACAGCGTTTTTGTTTTTTTGGTTTTTTTCTGAGGCAGAGTCTCATTCTGTTGCCCAGGCTAGAGCGCCATGGTGTCAGCCTAGCTCACAGCAACCTCAAACACCTGGGCTCAAGCAATTCACCCTCCTCAGCCTCCCAGAATGCTAGGATTACAGATGTGAGCCACTGCATACAGCCTACAATGTTTGATCTATAGAATAAATTTGAAGAAGACCTCACAGGAGGCCAGGAGACCAATTAGGAAACTGTTACAGTAACTAAATTATGAAGCCTTAAATTAGAGTAGTGGTGCTAGTAAAAATAGAAAAGAAAGAGTAAGTTCAAATTATATTTTATTATTAATGGTATTAACAAACATACTGTACAGTTACTTTGAGCAATATAATGACTGAGATCATGAATATAAAAGATGAAGACAATGTGGGGTCCTTTTTAAAGGAATTTCAGTCTAGTGGTGAAACTATGCATGTTAGAGTAATGAACAACTGGTGATAGGTCAAGAGATTGAATTTTAAGTTGACAGGGGAAGTGATATCATGGTCAAAAAATGGAGAAACATGGAGGTAGAAATATTTATGTGAGATACCAGAGGCTTGGAAGGGTTTGCGGGTCCAGACAGATAAAGAGAGTTGGTTAATGGGTACAAAAATACAGCTAGTTAAAAGCTGTAAGATCTAATATTCGAAAGCAGAGTGACTAAAGTTAACAACAATGTATTGTATATTTCAAAGCAGCTATAAGAGAGGACTTGAAATGTTCTTAACACATGGAAATGATAAATACTTAAGGTGTTGGACACCCCAAATACCCTGACTTGATCATTACACAGTCTATGCATGTAACAAAATATCACATGTACCCCATAAATATGTACAAATTAAAAATGGAGAAATATAGGGAGAGAATAGCTTTTAAGAGGGAGCTCAAGTTTTCTATATGTTGAGTTTGATGTGATGTGCAATATCCTAATGGAGATGATCTGAAAGAAGCTGATTGATAAGACTGGAATTTAGATTAGAAGTAATGCTCAGAATTATAGTGTAGTTTTAAAAGAAAATATTTCCTCAAAGGCAATTTTGTAAAAGCTCTTGATCCTAGAATTTTAAAAGAGAATAGATCTATACAATGATTTATTGGAACTTTGAATAGAATCCATTGTGGGGTGGAAAAAGCATGGATTTTGGAGTCAAAATCAACTGAGTTTAAACCCCAAACATGTCACTTATTAGCATTTGATCTTAGAGCTTCACTTTCATTTGTCAAATTGGATTCTATTACTAAGTAATTAATATTGTTATGTGGTTTATATGATATGTATATTAAAATGTCTTAAACATAGAAAGAACTTACAAATATTGATTCTCTTTCCCTTTATTGACCTTGTTTGTTCTGGAAATAAATGCCACATTCAAAATTCATGCTGTGTTCTTGTTTCTTTTGATGTAGTTCCTGTTTTTTCAACCATTGATTTGGGAGTTTCAAACATAAAGGCAAGGGTGAAAAATTTATCCATTGTTTTTGGCCTGTAAATACTCCTTACATGACAATCCCAAACTATATAATTTAACAGTATTCATATGAAATGCTTTATTTAAAATTATTTGGAAGTAATCTATATAATGGGCAGATGTATGGGCCGATTTTGTTCAAATATTATGGCATTGACATGGGAAAAAGTTTTATCAAGGCTGATGGTTGGTAATTCAAAGAATTTTGCCCAAAGGAGAGCAGTCAAATGGGCTGGTAACTTGAGGAAGAGGTGCTCAAGGAACATTTTACTGAGGTGGAAGATTTTTGCATTGTCTATATTCACTATCTTATTTGTCACCTCTCCTCCTCCCTCCAGTCCAGTAAATCAAGTTTTTAATCCCATGGTACATACTGTTTGTGATCATCAGACATTTATATTCTCTCCTATATTTCCCAACTTCCCAAGCTATGTCATTGAATTTTGGCCAATGTGCATGGAAGTGATGTAATCAATTTCCAGGGCACGTCTTTAAAAATATACCATTCCCTTTCCATCTGTCCTCTTCTGCTATAACAACCTTGCAGGCCATTTGTTTAAACTGGCACAATACAAGGTAAAGAAAGGCTGCCAAACTGGGTAAGATTTCAGTCAATTATGGACCCCTGAACATTGCATGATTAAAAAAATAAGACTTTATTGGGTTAAACCACTGATACTTGCGGATATATTTGTTACCATGGGATATCCTAACCATCCATCACTAATACATATTCTCACAAAGCCACTCATACAGCTCTTGTTAAAGTCACCACTGCCTTCCTTCTTGCTTCTGTGCTCATCTTTCTTGACTTCTCAGTGTTCAACAGTTACTCATTCCCTCCTTCTTGAACTATCTTTTTTTTTTTGACCTTCCTAATACCAGTCCTTCTCAGCTTCCTTTGCTCTCCTCCTCTTATGATCAACCTGTAATTATTATAGTATCTCTGATCTTGGTCCTCTTTTGTCTCTCCTTACATCATTATCTAGTTACGTGACTTTAAATAGCAACTATATATCTATGACTTTCACATTTGTATCTCTAATTCATACCTTTCTTTGAGCTCTACATTGGTGTTGCCAACTTCTTACTTGAAATTTCTGCTTGGTTGTCAAATATGCATGTCAAAGTTAATATTGACAAAGGAAATCTCTGATTTCTATCCAACACAAATAGCTTTTTATGTCTCACACAATGAATACACCACTCACCCATTTACACAAACCAAAAACCTAGTGCCACTCATTGATCGAGCTCTTTTCTTTTCCACAGAATCTCTTAGTACATGTCCCAGCCTCCGTGAATTACCATACTTCTGCCCACATCCACTGCTATCACTCTGTTAAAGCCTCTATCCTTTCTCACCTGGTTTGGTTCCTCCCAACTACTCTCATTGCTTCTCTTACTTGGCTATATTCATTTTTCATTCTCTAGCTAAGCTACTCTTTTTAAAGTATAAATAAAATCATATAATTCTACTCTTTATTATTCTATAATTATGTATTACTAGACTTAAAATCAAATTTCCTTATCATCTTTTAGTCACTGACCATTTGCATCCTACCTATCTCTTCAACCTCACCTCCTTCTTACTTCTCCTCACTCTCTATACTCCAACCTTGCTAATTCTTTATCTCAAACACACTTAGCTGCTGTTTTCTTGCCTAGATTTCTCCTACTCACTATCTTCCTGTGTCATGAAGATGTGATTACTCCTGTTTCAGGCTCAAATTCCACCTTCTCACAAAGTGTTCCCAGATCCTTTCATTTTCGTTCTCTTTTCTTATTCTTTTTGTAGTCTAAAAACACGTAACTATCTGAAATTATCTTGTTCACTTAGTTATCAATATGTTTATGTCATTTCTTTCTTTCTCCTTCCCCTCTGCTATGATCTGAATGTGTCCCCCCCAAATTCATATGTTAAAACACAATCCCCAATGTGGTATTAAGATGTGGGGCCTTTGGGAGATGATTAGGTCATGAGGGCTCCATCTTCACGATGGGATTAATGTCCTTATAAAAGAGGCCTGAGGGAGCTTGTTTGTCCTTTTTCTTTCTACCATGGTAAGGGTGGAGAAGGAAGGCCCTATCTATAAAGCAGCCCTCACCAGACATTGAATCTGTTGGCACCTCGATCTTGGACGTCAAGCCTTCAGAACTGTGAGCAATAAATTTCTTTTGTTTATAAAGTACTCAGTCTGAGGTATGTTGTTACAGCAGCCCAAATGGACAAAGATAGAAGTTGGCACTAAGAAGAGGGGGTGTTATTATAACAAATACCTAAAAATATGGAAGTGTTTTTGGACTGGGGAATGGGTAAAG
>NW_012148908.1:881328-885206 GCF_000956105.1 Propithecus coquereli | reverse complement strand
CATCTTTGCAATTGTGAATTGTGCTGCTATAAACATTCGGGTGCAGGTGTCTTTCTTATACAGTATCATTTGGTCTTTTGGGTAGATGAAGGCTGGGAGAGTTTTGAAGTGATGGTAGAAAAAGACTTTATTGCAGTGAACAGTCTGTAAAGGGTCATTCTGGTGAGGGCTCAGAACAACAGAACAGCTATGGAGAAAACCACAACATTTTTAGAGTTAACCTAAGAGGCCTTTAACAGAATTTGGTGGAAATCTGGATGGTAGAGGCCATTCTGAAGAGGTCTCAGATGGAAATGAGAAATGCGTTATTGGAAATTGGAGGAAAGGCCATCTTTATTATAAAGTGGCCAAACAAACAAACAAATAAACCAAAATTTGGCTGAATTGTGTTTGTGTCCTAGTGTTTTGTGGAAGGAGGAACTTGTGAGAGATGAAATCGGTTATTTGGCAGAAGGAATCTTTAAGCAAAGTGTTAAAGGAGACTTGACTGCTTATAGTAAAATGCGAGAAGACAGAAATGATTTAAAGACTGAATTTATAATCAAAAGGGAAGCAATACTTAAAGATTTAAAAAATCATCAACCTTCTCAGTCTGCCTCTAGACATCATAAGAAATGATAAAGCGTGTCTGGGAGAGCACACCAAGGGCTTGGATAAGGAGATGTTACGGATCTGCCCATGCTTTTCATCAAGACAATGGAGGAGTGATCCTGAAGGCATTTGAAGACCTTTGGGGCTTCCATTCCCATCAGAGCCCTGGAATTCCTGAAACTTGAAAGCAGAATGTTTTCAAAGGAAGGGCCCAGGGTGCTTATAGGACCTTGGGGCCAACTGCCAGGCACTGCCTCAAGTCTCTGTTCCCTGAATTCGGATGCAGTGCTTCTCAGCCACCCCCGGTGTGGCTCCAGTGAGTTTTTGTATGGTATGGGCCACAGTGGCTGCCCCTCAAGAGGGCCCAGGTGATAAAACTTGACAGTGTCCAAAACTCTTCTAGGGTGGAGTACAAGAGCTGAGGGGGTTTGACTGCCTCCGCTAGATTTCTAAGGATTCCATAGAGAGCATTGGGGGCCAGGGAGAGAACTTCCACAAGCGTGGAGCTGCTGCAGAGAGCCCCCACTTTGGCAAGGTCTAGGGTAGCAGTGGGAGTGTAGCAGTCTCCAAGACCCCAAGCCAGTAGAGCCCCCAGAATGCAACTTCAACCTGGGAGAGCCAAAGGTACCGACTTCAACCTGGCAAAGCCATGGGGACAGGGCCACCTGCAGCCTTGGGTACAAAACCCATGCTCTAGTGTGTCCAGGAAGTAAGACATAGATTCAAAGATTATTCTCAAGCTTTAAGATTTAATGTTGTTTATAAATTACCTAGTCCGAGGTATTTTATTATAGTGGCCAGAACTGACCAAGGCATCTTCCAAGAATGTGTAAGCTACATTGATAGCTAGAAGCTTGCATGTCTTTTTCACTGATGTATCCTGGTTCCTGGAATATCTGAACACATATCTAGTACTCAGTAAATTGATGTGTAAATGAATGAACACTGACTGAATGAATAAATGTCATTATCTTTTGCAGATAGTGCTTGACATATTAGCCTATACAGTTCTGTGGACTATATTTGGAGGCTTCAAATTGTTCGAAACTTCTTTAAAATAATTATTTCTCACTCATATTATGCGATATTAATTGTGGCAGGAATAACTTCATCAAGTTCTCAGTAGCCTGCTCTCCTATGGGCAAAAATAAATACTTTCCTTCTTTGTGTTTTCTGTTGTTTTCTGCCTGTGATATCACAGGTTTTCTGACATTAGAGATCGCAGAAAATCTTATTGCACAGCTCCTTATCAGCAGGGACCATTTGTCAATACATCCCAAAGGAATATACCCTGTAAGAGCCATAAGTGCCTTGAGTTTTCATCCTCAGGAGACCAATTTCTGAATTGTGCATGAAGGAGTGTTAAATCACTCCAAACAAAGGAACTCTGTTTAGCTAGGAATCTGTGCGCCCCACAATTAAAGCTTCTCTTTTTACAGCTTCTTCTTCTATGTGATTTTTATCCACTATGTACTAAAAAAACAGCATTGCTTAGAAAATGAATATAACACATCTGAATGGTTTTCCCCTTGTCATAAAAATAGATCTTTATCATTTTGTCATTTCTTTTCAGGGAACTTTGTTACTTTGAAATGAAATACTCAGTAAGAGATGAGTAAGCTTAATAGAAATTGGGAAAAGGAAGTAAAACATTTTCTGGGGTGAGGGACTTTATTGTTTAATACATAATTTTTAGTAGAATTTATACATTCACTCCTCTGGACAGGGAAAGAACAATGCTGTGACTCATGCACATTTTTCCTAATATCTATCTCTAACAAATGGCCTGTTTTTTTGTTTGATGACCTTTGCTGCGAGCCTTTGATAACAAGGTTGAGGATTAAGACATCATCAGACAGTGGTGCACAGATGGGTTTCAGTTGATACTTCAGAAAAATAATATCTTCATCCACCAGCTATTTCTCCATAAATTCAAGCCACCTTACCATTGCACAAATAATTTACTTTTTAATGCTATTGCTACTCTTTGCCATGATTAAAAATTATCTCACTATTTCTGTCTTCTGAGTAATTATACAAATAAAAAGCATAAGGTGAAAGCAACCGAAATCTCCTAAGAAGGGCAATACTTTTTCCAGATCAAACATGCAGAGTTTTTTGAGGATCACTTTAAGTTTCTGGCAAGCTTCCTTACATCGTACCACCACAGGTCTAAAAATGAATTAGCTGCTGCATTGAGTCACCTCAGGAAATTAAGTTTCTGTGTTTGTGCTATCTCTGGGACTTGAGCAATAGGTTTCATTTTAGTTAGAAGGAAACTGTACTACCAGAAATAAGGTTCTCCCTACCATTTTTTTCCCCAGAGCTATTTCAGGTGATCAAAAATAACTAATAAACCAAGGAAGAAAAAGAAAATAAAACTACCTCAATTGCTCAAGGCCATAAAGAAATTAGGGAAAGTCGTGGAAAATTAGTCAGTGAGACTGAAAACAAATGTTTGAACTCTGTGCACTCTCGATTTTGTGAATCTATGGGGGATTGTGTGTGAATACTATTAGGGAAGCAATCTGAGTATCTCTATCATGTATGCAAATTTGGTGTCCTAAAGTGGTAGAATAAACAAAAGTCTTTATGATTTGAGTTTAGAAATTCCAGTTTAGATTGTCTGTACTTCTCCGAATCTCCTCTACCTACCTATACACTGAGTTGTGACATCATCTTTTTTAACGTGAGACAAGATTTTTAATTCTGCTCTTGTACTTCAGGGTTAAAATGCAAAAACATATAGATTAAGGTTCAGGTAATGGTATAAAATAGTCTATGTTAATATTGAAAGACATCTAAAGAGTAATAGATTTCACATGTGTTCAACTATATGCTGAACATGTTAACATTTATTATTTCTCTTAAGATATAAAATAACCCTGTGAAGTAAGTAGTATTATCTTAGGATTGATGAAACAGGAAATCAAAGCTGGATCTGTCTCACTTCAATGGTCCTGGGCTTTATACAATTGCCCTGTTGAGCATGGATAGAAAATCTGCAATAATTTTTTTTTTAAATTATCAAATGTGGTTTATTAAGACAAAAATTGGAAACAATCTAAAATCTTAACAATAGAAACTGATCAAACAAATTATTTTAACTCTGTAAAGTAGACTACTATGTAACTATTAAGAATGATGATGATGATGTACATCTATCTGTTGATTGCCTGGAAATATGTCCATGATATATTTCTGTGTCAAAATAAATAAGGTTATTACAAAACATCATGATTATGGTCTGATCTCATATTTTTAAAACTATAAATTTTCATGTATAG
>NW_012148908.1:879291-880528 GCF_000956105.1 Propithecus coquereli | reverse complement strand
ACAGTATAAGAGGTGCTAGATCACTGTCATTTCTTATGATTGAGTAATATTCCATTGTAAACATATACCAAATTTTAATAATCCACTCATGGATTGACGGGCACTTGGGTTGTTTCCACATTCTTGCAATAGTGAATTGTGCTGCCATAAACATTCGGGTGCAGATGTGAGAGAGAAATTATAGTTTATAAACTTTCTCTCTCAACGGAACACACAACCACAGTTTCTAAGACTCTTTAAAATGCCCACATTTACCTAAGTATATAAATATAGCTTCAGTAAATATCAACAATTGTTGCAGATGTAGAATGTTCTGTGATAAAGACATCTGCAATAACTGTTGAAGGGAGAAGTGGGAAGATTACTGAACTAAAGGATAGCTTGGGATGTCTCACAATTTTAAATAAATGTTGATATTATTGAAGCTATATTTATATACTTTAGGTAAATGTGGGAATTTTAAAGAGTCTTAGAAACTGTGGTTGTGTGTTCCATTGAGAGAGAAAGTTTATAAACTATAATTTCTCTCTCACATTTTAGTGCAACTTGTTACACAAGACAGTTTCAAACACATTTGACTTTTTATTTCCAGAAGGGTCTAGTGCATGGTTTTCAACATTGTATTAGTGCTCAATATTTCACTTTATTTACCCTTGCACACACATACATTTCATATGTTATTTTAATAACACATTTAATAGCATATATATGTATATATAAATCTTCTACTTTATTGTAGGATATTTCTCCACTGGGGTGCCTATATCTGATCTCAGCAGCTAGGTTACACCCCTTGCCTCGATGCTTCCATACTTGTATTTCCCTTTTGGATTCTCATCACACTTGTCATTACTGGTTTAATATCTGTCCCGTCTGTAAAAATGTCATTTCCATGAAAGCAAGGCCATGACTCTCTTGTTTACTGTCATATCAGCCTTTAACAAAATGAATGCTATATAGTAGGGGTTTGAGAGTTATTTAATGAATTAAATTGATATTGAAATTCAGTGTTTCCCTTGTAGAATGCAACTGTCACCGGGATGAGTGACACATTAAGCCATGTTAGATTGAACTATATATTTTCAAGTCATATCCTAGAAGTCAATGCTGAGGAATAAAGTGATGTATAAATGGTATAAATATAATTCAAAAAATAATTTGCTGAAATTCCAGATTTGCTTAGGACTAACTTATAATGTTATTTATTTCTCCCGGAAAATATTTTTGAGCACCAAAT
>NW_012148908.1:832635-878321 GCF_000956105.1 Propithecus coquereli | reverse complement strand
AAGTGATTATTAAATGGATAAAGTACAATTTTTATTATATATGCACCCATTAATAAAAAGGGGGCTATATTTTTCACGCAGTTCATATGTCCAAAAATGATTCTTTCTTAATGTCACAATAAGACAGAGTTGAAAATCAATTCTATTCCTGTTTTTCATTTTTTTCATAGACGTTAACATTGAAAAATATTTTCTACATAAATTCAAAATTTTATTATAGATACATCACATATTTTCTTGAATTCCTTCTAAATTTTAAGTTAAACAGTATTGTGCTCCATCACTATTATTTTTGATGTTGTATTAGTTGATGGTTCAATTATGTCTTGCATATTTGATGAAAGACTAGAATACTGTCATCTTGCAAATGATGCCCTGGCAGTAGAATCATACTCTTCCTCAATTTCTGGAAAGAATATCAAAAGACTTCACTAAAAATTATTGACACCTTAATTGTGCATTTTACTTCTTAATCTAGAGGTAACTTGTTTAAATGAATATACTCAGATAAGGATGCAAAACTATAAATGTTGTTAATTTTAACATATTGCTAGTAAAATAATTTTAATAGAAGTGTTTTGTTTTTAAATTTTTGAATAACTTATTATTGAGGCTTTGGAGTTGCTTAACTTATTAGTTCATTTGATTTATGGGAAATATACACCATAAATTCTAATTTGAAAAGCCAGTCCTTTATGTCAAACTAGTCAGTCAAATTAGAATTACTTCTTGTAAGAAAAAGTCTGACTTCATTTTTCAATTTAAATAAACATGTTAATATGTTTTCTTGTGACAATCATCTTGCTTCTGAATTCTAAGATGAATAAATGGATGAAGTTTAAACTTTGTCTTGATTAGGTTGTACCCTAGATGAAATAAGGCTCCATTGCTTTTAATATTTCTTACCAAAGTTTCTTTCATTTTTCATTTGCATAATTTTCTCTCAGGAGAAATGCAAGAGGAATGTTGGAAAAGAGAAATTGAATGGTATCCTAATTGTAGTGTTGTCTTAGGTGGATCAATTTTAGAAAAGAGAACATGAACTTGGGGGACTGAAGAGCAATTATTCTTAAACTCTTGTAACCTTTTACTCCTTGCATCTTTGTTTGCACACTTCTAGTAACTAGAGTAAAATCACACAATTTATAAGTGAATGAATTGAGATTAGAAACCGGGTCTAATCCAAAAGTTCAAGAACTTGGCTCTTCTATTATGTTGTGTTCTGTGATATCACAGAAGGAAATCAAATGGATATCTATAGAAAAAATTTAGATATAAGATTGGTAGATAATTTCTTCCCCCTCCCTCCATATCTACCTTCCTTCCTTCCTTCCTTATCTTATTTATCTTTCTTTCTCGCTTGCTTGTATAGTGGAGGAAGGACTACTGTAAAAGGAAAGTCAAAAGGGAATTATGGCATGAAGTCTAATTGCAAAGTCTTTTTCAGAAGTATTAGTTTTAGGAAATAACATCTGAATTTAAATACCTTAAAATTGTCTATGTCTTTCTGTACACGTCTCCATGTATTTCCAGGGTTGTATACAACCTAGATTGAACATTCTTGACGTAAAAACAGAAGTAATACCTGAGACATAGCAAGATGTCCACAATAATCTTCTCTGTTTAGTCTGTTAAGAGAGAATTGGTTCTCAGAGCATCCTTTTGTCACTGTGGAGAGACTAACTCTGAGGGATGGTAGGTACATTTTGATAGAAGGAGCAGAGGAGGTAGTTGAGAGGGAGGTGACTCATGGTCATTGTACCACCAGACCTTAGTAATCAGGAATATCAGGGGGCACAGCCCGAAAAAGGAAAGCTTAATTAGAATCATAGTGGGATCTTGGAAACCAATACAGATGTACTGAATAGAAAATGTTATGCCAGACTCTACCATACCCTGTATGTATAACAACAGGCACAAATTTTCCAGCCCATGCAATGGTCCATGAAGTCCTTCTTATTAATAGTTAAATTCTAATTGTAACTTAGGTGTATTCAAGAAAAATTATGAAAGAAAAAGTAACTAAGAAAAAGTAGAAATGTAAACTTTGTCTTCATAAATTTTAAAATTTATAATCAACTTTTTGTTCTTAAAATGGGCTCATCTTCTCCCTGCCCCCATCTCCTCCATAGCTTATAGTATTATTTCCAGGGCTGATCAGTTGGCTACAGTTACAGAGTAACTGCATAGCGTTATTTACAGGCTTCTATGCTTGATGCCATTTGGCCTCAAACTTCAAGCACTGGAAAAAGATAGAATATCTTCCGATTTCTCAGTGTGACTGGACTGAGATGAGCATTCTAAAGCCTTTTCATTACATAAAAGCTTATCTTCTCCAGAAGTAACAAATAGAGATGCTATTCATATGTCACTTCTCACCCATATCACATAACCTTTCCTCCAAGATCTTCTTTCAAAGTTACCTCTTTTCCGAATCCCATGCAAACAAAACAACAGGCACAGAAGAATTTAATTATTTTCATTTATGTGCTCTGACACATTGGCATAGTTTTGATAAATATCTAAATGAAATGACTGGGCTTTCAAGATGGGAATGGTGATCTCATGAAAAGTCCATGCTTATGCCCACAGAATATGTGACTTGGCCAGGCAATCTTATTTTACTTATAGATTTTTGAGCAAAATAGTATACGAATGTTTCCTATTTCTAGTCTTGCAACTTGGGTAGCTAGAAAGGAAGCTAACAAAAGAATTTGTCAGAACATGATTCTCAGTTTCACCTATTCAGAATTAAAGGTAAGCTGGACAATAGATTAGGAAAACAGCCTATAATCAGAGGAGTGACCCCAGTGAGACCCTGTCATTAAAACTTTAATGTTGAGCCTGCAAGCCTCCACTCCTCTGATTAGGCAATTTAGTCTATTTCCAACCCTCTGTCTGCCAAAACATTCAGTTGCTAAACACTTTCTAATTCTCCAGACTCATAAAATGTTGTTTTGAGGAAAAGAAAAACAGAATGGATTATTTTTCTAGCTATCTATCATAAGGTAATCAGAAAACATGAGGGATTTATAGATAATATTATAAAGAGACAAAAGCATCAGATTTCATTTAGATGGGCAGAAGGTCACAGACCTCTGCTGAGGTTTGAAAGCCCCGTGTATGTACCTTTGTTCCTCGATGTGTGTGGATCAGCGATTACTTATATCAGTTAGCAATGTGGTGGAGGGGACAGACTTGGGCTGCATTTTCACTAAGTTGTTTATTGCTCAAGGTCACGGTGACTGTACAGTGCCTCAGTTTCCACATCTTTGTGTTATAGATAATTCTATTACCTTATAAATTTGTTTTGATGCAGTAATAATGAAGCATGTTTTGAAAAGTTTTAAATAAATAAAAGGATGTTATATAACTTATAAATTCTGACACTGATTTTTTAATTAAGATCTAGCTATGTTTGGAGGTTATTATTAAATGTAGCCAACATGTATTTATTGTACTTATTGTTAAAAGATGATACTGATTAAAGAATTTCAGAACAACATGAAGTGGAATCATTGAGCTCTTCCTATTTCTATCTGTCATGAAAATTCTAAGAGACTACATCCTGCTTCCATTAGGGATGACTGAGGACACCAGAAAAGCTTCAATTTCCTCTCATCTTATTTTCCAGACCTATATGGGAAGCCACAAATAGAAACACCAAGATGTGATGGATTATAGAATCTCCCAGATGTGTTTCTTTCTCCTCGGCTATAGCTAGAATACTGATCAAAAACTTGGTCATAATCATAGTTGGATCATTACATGTAATAGATTTCCAATCATTTGTCTTAATAATGCAAATTAAAGCCACTACTGTCAGATTTATTAATCTGATTAGATGCCAAGCCTCAGCTCCACAGGACTATCCCACTGGCTGTGAAGAGTAAGTAGTGAAGGAAAGAAATCCAGCTTGTAGTACTTACAAAGCATAAATAATGAGCAAGAACAGAACACAGTTGAGAGAGATGACAAAGATACCAGAGTGTGAAACACATTTTCCTTTCCTCAGACTAAGGACATTCTGAACTGCTTTATACAAGCTTTATCCTTCCTTGCAAAGGTATCTATAAAGGTAAGTGTTGTTTGTGACCCTCCTTCAGAATGATTCTATAAATCAAGAAAATATTTTCAATAACGGAAATGTCACATCTCTTTATGAACTATGTTTATATTAGAGTTTGTTTTCTATGCTTTTTAAATTAAAGAATTTGCTTACCTCTAACCTGGTTTTGGAGACCATAAATAAAACATTATATTGTGTAATGCTACAGAGATTATTAGTAGCAAATGTGCTATTAAAAAAGTACAATGTAATATTTAATGTTTTGTGACTGGTTCCTTCAGATGAAATTTTATCAGGAAATAAAATGCAAACATATACTGTATTTTAAAACTAATGAACATTTTAAGAGTACAGTTATTTTTGGTTTTAACCATAAATTGGCCTGCCTAACAATTGCTTCAAGAAACAATGGGTTCTGCTGTCTTATTGCATAGTAGGGTGACTATAGGTAACAATAATGTATTGTATATTTTGAGAAAGCCGGAAGAGAGGAATTTGAATGTTGTTACCACAACGAACTGATAAATGTTTGATGTGATAAATATGCTAATTACTCCAATTTGATCATTATACAATGAATACATGTATCAAAAACTCACATAGTACCCCATTAATATGTATAATTACTATGTGTCCATTAACAATAAAATTAAAATATGTGTATTCAGAAATCATAAAAAATCAGTAAGTACTAGCGGGGATCAGGAGACACTGGTGTATTTTTGATAGTTAACCTGCTCTTGGATATTGAGTAAAAATGCTAATTTCCTCCATTGCCATGTTCTCTGTATTTAATGGCCAAAATACTATATTTGTATACCTTTTCTTTTGATACATTGTATATACTGTGGAAGATGTGAAATTATAGATATCAGAGTGATGAATTCCCTTATTAATTCTGCTTACCTTTTCATTATTAAACCTGATTACCTTTCTCCAGCACTAATGACCCTCACCTTTAACGTACACTTTAATATACACTCAGATATTCATGACAGGAAAACTGTGAAGGAAATAAAAAAAGACTGTAAAGTCAGATGGACATGTTGATATGGCAGAATTTAAATATATGCAGATATACACACAAAACAAATGACTCAGAGCATTTTGGGTAAGATATAGCAGCAGTGGTATAGATTTAACACCACCATCTCCCCCAACAAAAGCCCCCCAAAAGAAAAATTAGGCTAGGAAAATTTTAAAAAATTCCATTATCTATAAACAATTATGTTTCAGTCCTAAGAATCTGAAATGCAAACGTGTTGGCCACATGCCGAGAACAATAATTCACATTTTCTATTAGCAGTTGTGCAGAAGGAAGTACAGGGTAAAAAGGGACTTCTAGACAGAAAATGCACCCCACAATGCCAGTTAACATGCGAAGTTCGGTGAACTAAATTCAGGAAAGCAGTGTCACCAAAGAAGGGGCGCTGAGACTTTAATTCAGGAATGCATCTAGAAGGACTACAGAAAGTTTTGGGTGTTATGGACTTAGTCTGAGCAAGTAAACTCATACTAACCAACTAATGCTCTTTTCCAGTACTAAGTGCTGCAATATAGAAATGCTTCTGGAACTAGAATCTGACCTGAAAAGGATAGGAGCAACGGAAAGAAAATGTTAGGAAAAGATGGAACAAGGGAACAAAGGAAACAGATCTCAAAAGTACTCATACTATATTTTTGAACCCCTTACAATACTAATAGTAGAACCCAAGAATCATAAATATTGAGAAGCTATTCTGGCCCTAGTGTAGGAAAGACTATCTTGCTAAAATATAAGCAAGATAAAATTATTAAAATGAAATCCCATCCACAATTATAAGAAAGAAGATAACAATGGGCAGAACAAGATTCATACAATAGAAATTGTAAAAGAATAAATAAATCTCAGATAAACATAGACAAAAGAAAATGATGATTAGATAAAAGGAAGATGTCTAAGATGATTTGACAAACTCATATATGAATTAAAAATAAAACGTAAGATCATTTAGGAAATAAAGTCTAAACTATAATTCAAAAACAAAAAGTAAATAAATACATTGGCTAGTGAGTTAAGAGAAATAGAAAATAGAATAGGCAAACATTTTAAAAGAATTGAAGAAAAAGTTTTAATTAGGAAATGATAGATATAGAAGATTGGCAAGAAAACATATAAAATGATTCCACCTGTAAGAAACCAAAGTGATAGGACAAAACAAATCTTAAAATTCAAGAAAAAGCTCACACAATAGAAAATGTTGAACCTATATATTCAAAGAATGCACAATGTACTTAGAGAAAGCAAACAATAACAACCAAATTTGAGAATTAATCTAGTAAAACCTTTGTGTTTTAAAACAAAGATGAAAAAATACATTGGAAATAGTCAAAAAATCCAAGTTACTTATAAGAGAAAGATAAGTAAATTATCAGACTTTAATACCATATTGTGGTGTAAGAAAATGGAAAATAGTTCTTAAGATACTCAAAGGAAGGATAATGTAAGCTAACAATTTTGTATCTAGCCAAAGTGACCTTCATGTGTTAAAACAGCAAACTGCTAAAATCATTAGGAAATGAAAAAATACTGATTCCATAAGACCTACCCTTAATAATTGAATTTCAATTATCCACCAAATTGACTGGATAACATCTGCATAAATTCTGGTAGTGATAATTGAGTATATATTAACCTGCAGAACTAAGACTAATTTATGGATATAAGGGAGAAAGAATTGTTTTTAATATTTAGCTCCCAGATATAAGTGACAACATGTGAGATTTGTCTTTCTGTGCGTGGCTTATTTCACTTAACATAACATTCTCCAGTTCCAGCTATGTTGTTGCAAATGGCAGGATTTCATTCTTTTTGTGACTCTATAATATTCCATTGTGCATATGTATCATCATTTCTTTATCCATTTATCTGTTGATGGACACTTACGCTGATTTCAAATCTTGGCTATTGTGGATAGTGCTGCAATAAACATGCATTATTCAGGATATCTTTTCCATATCCTGAATTCCCTTCCTTTGGATATATATCCAGCAGTGAGATTGCTGGGTCATATGGTAGTTCTGTTTTTAGATTTTTGAGGAACCTCCATACTGTTCTCCATAGTGGTTGCACTTATTTACATTCCCACCAACAGTGTATGAGGGTTACCCTTTCTGCCCATGCTCACTAGTATTCATTATTGCCTTTTTGATAAAAGCCATTTTAACTGGGGTGAGATATCTCATTGTAGTTTTGATTTGCATTTCTCTGATGACTAATGATGTTGAGCAATTTTTCATATACCTGTTGGCCATTTGTATGTCTTATCTTGAGAAATGTCTATTCAGATCCTTTGCTCATTTTTAATTGGATTATTTGATTTTTCCTATTGAGTTGTTAGAGCTCCTTATATATATTTATTAATCCCTTGTCAGATGGCTAGTTTTCAAATATTATTTCCAAAACTGTGGGTTGTCTCTTTCCTTTTTTGATTGTTTCCTTTGCTGTGCAGAAGATTTTTACCTTGATGTAATTCCATTTGTTCAATTTTTCTTTGCTTGCCTGTGCTGTGGGGGTAGTAGTCAAGAAATAATTGCCCAGACTAATGTCCTGAAGAATTTCCCCAATGTTTTCTTTTAGTAGTTACATAGTTTCAGGTCTCTGATTTAAGTCTTCAATCAATTTTGGTTTGATTTTTGTATATGGTGAGAGATAAGGGTCTAATTTCATTCTTCTGCATGTGGATATCCTGTTTTCCCAAGACCATTTATTAAAAAGATTATCCTTTCCCTGCCGTATGTTCTTGGCAACTTTGTAGAAGAAAGGTTCACTATAGATGTGTGGATTTGTTTCTGGGTGCTCTATTCTGATCCATTGGTCTATGTGTCTGTTTTTATTTCAGTACCATGATGTTTTGGTTACTACAGCTCTGCAGTATAATTTAAAGTCAGGTAGTGTGATTCCTTCATTTTTGTTCTTTTTATTCAAGATAGCTTTGGCTACTCTGGGTCTTTTGTGATTCCATATAAATTTTAGGATTATTATTTCTATTTCTGTAAAGAATGTCATTAGTATTTTGATGGAGATTTCATTGAATGTATAGATTGCTTTGGGTAGTATGGACATTTAACAATATTGATTCTTATAATCCACAAGCATGAAATATCTTTTCATTTTTTGTGTCCTCTTCAATTGTTGCATCAATGTTTTATGGTCTTCATTATAGAGCTCTTTCACTTCTTTGGTTAAACTTATGTCAAGGTATTTTACTTTATTTGCAGCTACTATAAATGGGATTACTTTCTTGGTTTCTTTTTATGACTATTTACTGTTGGCACATAGAATAGAATTTCTATACACTAATCACAGTCAAGCTGACACTCGATCAAGAACTCAGTACCATTTACAAGAGCTGCAAAGGCAATAAATTACCAAAGCATATACTTAGCCAAGGAGGTATAAGATCTCTACAAGAACTAAAAAACGCCGATGAATGAAATCACAGATGACACAAACAAATGGAAAAACATCCCGTGCTCATGGATTGGAAGGATTAATATTGTTAAAATGACTGTACTATCCAAGGTGATTTGCATTTTCAATGCAATTAACCATCAAAATACCAATGTCATTTTTCACAGATCTAGAGAAAACAATCCTAAACTTCATGAGGAACAAAAAGAAGAGCCCCAAAGCCAAAACAATACTAAGCAAAAAGAACAAATCCAGAGGCATTACATTATCTGATTTCAAATTATACAACAAGGGTATAGTAACCAAAATGGCATGGTACTGGTATAATCCAGAAATAAAACCATGTAGTTACATCCAACTGATTTTTTTTTTACAGACACTTTTTTTTAACATATTAAGAAATTTTCCTCCTATTCCTAATTTGCTAAGCATTTTTCTCACAATTGTTGTAGAATTTTATTGAATGTTTTTGATGCATCTATTGAAATGATCATATGGTTTCTTTTCTTTAATTTGTCCAATATAGTAAATTATATTATTAAAATAGTTTTTTTTTTTTTGAGACAGAGTCTCACTCTGTTGCCCGGGCTAGAGTGAGTGTCGTGGCATCATCCTAGCTCACAGCAACCTCACACTCCTGGGCTCAAGCGATCCTACTGCCTCAGTCTCCCGAGTAGCTGGGACTACAGGCATGCGCCACCATGCCCGGCTAATTTTTTCTATATATTTTTAGTTGTCTGATTAATTTCTTTCTCTTTTTAGTAGAGACGGGGTCTTGCTCTTGCTCAGGCTGGTCTCGAACTCCTGAGCTCAAACGATCCACCCGCCTCGGCCTCCCAGAGTGCTAGGATTACAGGCGTGAGCCACCGCGCCCGGCCCATCCAACTGATTTTTAACAAAGCAGACAAAAGCATACACTGGAGGAAATGATTCCCTATTCAATAAATGGTGCTGGGGAAACTGGATAGCGACATATAGAAAAATGAAACTGAATCCCTTTCTGTTACCATATAAAATAATTAACTCAAGAGGGATTAAAGACTTAAATATTTGATCTTAAACCACAAAAATCCTAGAAAAATTCTTCTGGAAATTGGCCTAGGCCAATTTATGACTAAGACTACAAAAACAAATATAGCAACAACAAAAATAAATAAATGGAACTTAATAAAATAAATTTTTATGCAGCAAAGGAAACAACTCATTATACAGTTATGGAGTAGACAACCTATAGAATTGGAGAAAATATTCCCAAACTAGATATTTGACAAAAGACTAATAGCTGGAATCTACAAAGAACTCAAACAAATCATCAAGAAAAAACAACCCCATCAAAAAGTGGCAAAACACATGAACAGATATTTTCCAAAAGAAGTTATACAAATGGCCAAAAAATAGGAAAGAATTGTTCAATATCACTAATTATCAGGTAAATGCAAATTAAAACCACAATTAGATACCATTTTAACCCTGTCAGAATGGTTATTATTAAAAAAATCAAAAAATGGTGGATATTGGAGCAGATTGGTGGAAAGGGAATGCTTATACATTGTTGGTAGGAATGTAGACTAATACAACTGCTATTGAAAACAGTATGGAGATTCCTCAAAGAACTTAGGAAGTATCATGGAGCACTATTCAGCCATAAAAAGGAATGAAATAACATCTTTTGCAGCAACTTGGATGGAACTGGAGACTGTTATCCTAAGGTACGTATCTCAGTAATGGAAAAAGAAATACCACATGTTCTCACTTATAAGTGGAAGCTAAATGATGGTTATATATAGTCATAACTGATGTAATGGACATTGTAAACTATGAAGGGGCAAGGAGAGGGAGAAGGGATACAAATCTATCTATTGGATGCAATGTACACTATTCTGGTAATTGGTACACTGAAAGTCCAGACTTCAGCATTATACAATTTATCTATTTCATCCATGTAACAAAAAACACTTGTACCTCTTAAATTCATTGAATTAAAAAAAAAGAATTTCTTGTCAGTTTTTAAATTTTTCATTGGTATTATGGTTATATTTTTAAAAGAGTTTCTATTTTCTACAGAAAAATAATAAATTAATTACAGATATTATGTTTGTGATTTGCTTCTGAATAATATGGTGAGGGTTGTTGGTGTGATATTGGATATAGATTAAATAAGATTGTCTCAACTGCTAATTATTGAATCTCAGTTAATGGACACTTTGGGGTTTTTCATACATCTCTCTCTAAATCTGGATGTGACCAAAATTTTTCATACTAAAGAGTTTTTTTTAAAAAAAGAAGATGCAGAAAAGAAAAATGTCACTCTATTCCCCAAGTCAGGCATGGATTTTAGTCAGTGAATCAGTGAGCACCATCAAAACAAAGTGGTAACTGGAATAGAATATACAATCATATAACGCTATCCTAGTGAATTGTCCAACAGATACTTGCGAACTTCATTCACTACTGTCCCTTGACTTTTAGACACCAAAACATTTGCATGTCAAAGTTCTCATCTCTAGTTTATCATCCGTAGAGACCTGATCTTAAATTTTAAAAAAATTGTGTTTTGCCCCTGCTGCTATTTCAAAGATTATGAAAGACATCATAAATGCCAAACTTAATTACCTCTCAGTGATCAATCTAGTCATCATTAACATCACTTTCTTATTGAAAGAATCTTTTCTTCATTTTAGTAAGCAAATATGTTCATTCTAATACTCTTCTAGACATTGGCCTAGGCAAAGAATTTATGAAGAAGACCCCAAAGGCAATCACAGCAACAACTAAAATAAATAAATGGGACCTGATCAAATTAAAAAGCTTCTGCACAGCCAAAGAAACTGTCACAAGAGCAAACAGAAAACCTACAGAATGGGAGAAAATTTTTGCATGCTAACTTAATAGCTGCTTTTTATCGAACCTTGAAATATAAGCGTTATCTGAGAGTTTACACAGTTAATCTCATTGACTAAACCCTGTGAGACTATACAAACCAAATGAAGAAATAGTTTCAAGAAGATTAAAAAAAGGGTAATTTTAAAAATTCAAGATGGTGGAAATGCTGTATTTCATTATTTATTTTGTGGCAGGGAGGAGCATGGGCCAGGTTAGAGTGCAGTGGGTTCTCATTACTGAGATCCAACAAAGATCAGACATTCAATAAATAGTTATAGAATGGAAGAATAAAAATGTGGGATAATTAATGTATTGCATATGAGGAGAGAGTGAATATAAACAGAAATAGCTGTTGGACTTTTGTTTAGATGCTCCTCGAATGTTTCAATGAGTATATGTTGAAATGAATGAAATTAGCAAGATCACTGTGAGTAGAATGGTGAAAGTGGAGAGTTCATTACAGTTGGTTAAGACATGGTCAGGAGTTAAGAAGAGACATTCATAATAGACTACTACACTTTCCATAGGTATTTATTGAATTTATATATAAATACCTACCTCCTAGTCCATTGTCATTGTGAAAGTTTTTTTTTAATTCCTTCAGGCAGAACAGATTTTTTTCCTTTGATCCATCAAAGATAATTGCTTATTACTATTTATCCTTATTCTATTGTCTTATATGCCATTTACTATCTTACCCAGTAGAGAGTAATTCTTTTGTATGTGTAATATATTCATTTGATACTATACTAAATGTCTGAGGAAATCAATTTAATTAAAGAAATTTCATATTTGTTAAAAGAACTGTTAATTTTAAGGTCTCCAGAAAGGAGATTCTACAGATTCCCTTAAAGTAAATGAAGTATCTAATGTCTATGTTTATCTATTTTTCTTATTTACAATGGGGCTCAATAATTGGCAACTATTTAGTTTAAGAGCTTAAGAGACTGCTACATGCCTACCAACCATCTATTCTCTCTTTTCTCAGTAACAGGACTCCTGTATCGTTGAGGATGTCAGTGTGCCCAGTAATTAACTACAACTATTAGTTTCTCTTGCATAAACAGGGTTTTCATGACATGCAAGTAAAATTTCAATGTAGCATCTAAGAAAGCTCACTTTATTCTTCCTCCTGCATGGGCTGTGGATATGATGGTTGAAGTTCCAAAACCAACTGTGAGGTAAACTTCAGGGTAGAAGCCAAGTGCTAAGGATGGGGAGTGTAAAGATAGAAGGAGATTGGACCCCAGCTTATATTGAGAAGTTACCACACTAGATCTTGACTGCCTACTGCTAAACTTTGTGTACGTAAGAGAAAAATAAACACTGTCTTGTTTAAGGCATTGTTTTAGCAGGAAGGAGAGTCTCTTTTACTATTGGCTCAATGCAATTCCTGGGTAATACACCCACCGTATTTTAAGGTGTTGTGAATCACTGTATTTTCCTTAGAATGATTACTTCCAGTTCTTTAAACCTTAACTTTATGAATAATTTACCTGTAGTCAGCATTTGTAGGATTGTTCCAGAATCTATACAAATATTTTATTTTTGAGGACTGCTATTTAAAGACAAAAATACCAGAAGTTTTTTTTATATAGGGAAGAAATGTGTACAATTATATGATGAAAATTTATTTCATTATTATGGTATGGATAGTTATATTATTTATCATCTTGGAATACAAGGAACATTGTGCAACCCTTAGACTAAGAGAAAAACTATTATGAAATTTTCGAATTTAATGGCTTCAAAAATAACTGTGCAATTCCACAAAATATATATTAAGTTTTGGAGACTTAAAATGAGCTATGTGAATTTGGCTCCTGGTTATGAAGCTCATATTATTTTCTTTTAGATGAGAAGACCAGAACTGGAGCTAGATGTTTTTTAAATATCTGCCCTCACAGAGCATTCCCACAGATTTTTGCATGTATAGATTTTGTTGTTGTGGTTTGAAGTTAATTAGATTTTTTTAATACCAAAATGTAATAAAACTACATTCTGGAAATACACAATTCAGGTTTTTAAAAAATTAATTCAGACTAGCCAGCCGATGGATTAGTAGGCATTTAAGACATTTTATACAATAATCTATTATATTTTACACAAAATATGAGAGAAAAAATAAGACGTAGAGAAGGGAGATAGGGAAAGAAAAATTCCTGTGCAGTTGAGATGATAAAAATGCATTCAGAAGAGAGTCAGTTTTATCAGGAATGCCTGTTCAAAATTAGATTTTCTTTTTAAGGTTCAAGCTACTCTATGTAGGGTCATTGATGAGTCAATGAAATCTGCTAATGATTTTCATGTTTTTAACAAGGATGACACTCTTCTATTTCTATTAATGCTATTGGATTTGTATATTAGACATACTTTAATACCCCTTCAATGTGGGTCTCTTAGGCTTCATTCTTTCAATTCGCAACATAGTTCTCAGAATAATCCTTCTGAACCTGCCTCAGCAACCAATTTTCTGAGAGCATTTTGTTATTCTCTAGTGGGCAGCATTGGTGATTTCAGCATTCCCACGAAAGTATCTTTTATCTTCCTGAAATTGTTGGTTTAATGTCTTTGGAAGGGAATCGAAAGAGTGTATAAAATCAGAGTTGAAGTTGACAGCTGGGAGTTCACGACTGTCTGCAAACTATGGGGAGGGCTTCTCCTACAAAGCTAACATAGATGGACTTAGTGTTTTCTCATGGCTTGTTTATTGCTTCCAGTTTCAAAGTGGGAAAAGTTTTGTACTTTCCAATTGCAAAGAATTGGCCTAAAGGACTTAAGAAGTATAGGTTAAAGAGCATAGTTGTAGTGCTTAGTTTTATTTTTAATGGTTTATATTTTACAACACAGGTTATTTACTTCAAACCTGTCTAATCAAGTTTCCTAAACTATTGCGTCCTAAGGGAGGGCAGGTAGCTGAAGTTGCCTTCCCCAGCTTTCAGGTAGCCATCTTCCAACTGCTATTAGAAAAAATGCAGCTTGCCAAATGCATACCCGAGCTTAAAACTGGGGAACAATTCAGTAAGAATTTTGAGGTAGTTATCTTTAAGGTGATGTGTTAGTTATGCATGAATAGAGCCAAATTAAGCCTGAACATAAAATAGTTCACGGAATCTGCCATACTCTATCAAAGAAACCCAACTCATTTTTCTCCTTCTCTTTATCAAATAGTAGAAGAGCAGGGAGGAATTCTGGATTTAGAGCTTGGGGTCCTGGATTCTGCAACTTACTACCTCCCATAACCTTTTGCGGTACTGCTTTTTCTCTGCATAATTCTTACTTGAAAGGAAAAGATTGAATAATTGTATAAATAGCACACTTTCTATATTATCTTTGTTCAAAAGACCACGTGCATTTTGTTTGTATATTGCTGTTAAGGATCATTATTATGTTTTATGTAGCATTAACCTTAAAATTTCAAATTGCTTTCTGAGTTACACTTTAAGTTTTGGCTCCAGACACATTATTGTGAAGTAATATCTATCTTCTAATTTTCTCATTAATTAGTATGCTCTTGGCATCTGGCACCATATGCTGCAGTGTTCCAAAAAAAATTGTCATAGCATAACTTTATTATAGCAAATCATAACATTGGTGATGCATGATTTAGTAAGCACAGTGATATTTAACAGAATCTTCAAACAACTATTACAGTATATTTATATGCACTTCATCAAAGCCTTGTGTGTAGTCTCAAAGATGGAAACCAACATAGTTATACAAAAAGAACACTAAAGCCACAACAAATACAGTCAATAATTGCTCTGCATAAGTCCTCTCTATGTAGTTTTCTAAGAAGTTTGGATCAATGTTTTCATATAGTCTTGTAAAAATGATGTTCTTTAAAATATAAGATCACCTCAATCACAGAAAAAAAATAAATGTACATTTCAAAAAACATTTAATTCCAAATTTGTACATATCCTTGAATAATCTAATATCTATATAACATGTTTTATTAAAAACACATTTGGCCTTTAATTTTGCTTCCTTGAATATTCATTAGACTTTTTCTACAAATATGTTTCCATATGCCTGAAAAGGACTGCCACTTTTTATTCTTATTTTTCAGGTATGTATGTATTCCATTGAGATTAATTAAATATGGTTTCTAATTAGCAAATTAAAAGATCATGAACAGATAAGGGTAAATGATGGCAGTTTATCACTGACCACCATCCACCACCTTTTGGACTGGAAACCTTTCCAGTGTTTTGTTGTTTTGGTGACTTGAGACTGTTCTCCAGGTGTAGTCACTTACCTCCTATGTGCCCACATGTTGTACTTTATCCAGCTCTTTATTTGTTGTTAGGCTAGAAGCATTGTCCTTTTCTGTGTTTCCATATCCTGAAGAAAAGTGGAACTCCCTATTCATCAACTTTTAAAAACAGAAATCTTTAAGGCAAAGCCAAAGATTCTTTAAAATAATAGAATTTTTTTTTTTCAGAAGGAAATGATCTTAGGAATAATGGAATTTACCTGGTTAAGTTTACCCTTGAGAGAAATAAAATCCAGTGAGATTCAATGAATTATCAAGTTATAAAGCTCAGAATGACAGATTTGGGACCAGAATCTGGATCTGGTACATCTGATGGCTCTCTCTGAACTGTGTCCCAGTTTTATTGTTCACTAAGGAGAAGTGGGGAACAAATCAAGGTGATGGGCATGAATATTTATTATTACCAGAGAGTAAGGGGACCAAAGGGTCTGAGGTGGTATCTCTTTTTGACACTTACTGCCAGTTATTTGAACTCATCTTTTGAATAAGGTATGAGAATAGCAATACATACTCCCTTTGGTTTCTGGCTCTTTTTCAATAAATTCAGAGTTTAGCCTTACCTGCTAAAAACACTAGTTTGGCGGGAAACCTAAAGATTCTGTGTAATATCAACAAAAATTCTAAGTTAGTTTTTGTGCAAATTGACATGACTAAATTTATAATATTAAAATTTTAAAAGCCAAGAATAGCCAGAATCATCCTAAAATAGAGCAAATTTGAATATAAACATTTATTATAATGCTAAATGCATAATTGGCACAATGATAGACAAATAGTCTAATAGGATAGGGTACAGGAACAGGTTTACACATGTACAATGACTCTTGATTTATAATAAAGATATAACCACAAAATAGTAAGGAGAGGGTAATTTATTTCAGCAAATAGTGCTTGGTTCAGTGTATATACAAAAAAAAAAGGGAAAAATTCTCTGTCACTACTTGACACAATAGACAAATTTAATTCCAAGTGGATTGTGTGTCTAAATATAAATAGTAAACAATAAAGCTTCTTAATGAAAGATTATAAAATAGTGTGTAAATAGCACTAACAATACAAGTTATTAGTAATATGATTTCATTAAAATTCATAATTTATATTTATCAAAAGACATTATTAAGAGTGAAAAGTCAAGGCTTTGAGTAAGTGGGTATACTGTCAATGTATATGATGGTTAGAAACTTCATGTTCAATATATATAACAATATATTCCAAATGAGTAAAAATGAGACAGATGGTCCAACAGAAAAATGTGTAAGAGAACTGAACAAGCTCTTCACAAAAGATGATGTCCAAATGGCTAATAAATATTTTAAAAATGTTCCTCATTACTCATCAAAGAACTGCAACTTCAGTACAATATCCTACATAGCAGCCGTAATGGCTGAAATAAAAAAAAATACTAATAATACCAAGTGCTCACAGTGATGTAGAACAATCCTATTTTTGGTGAGACAATAAATTGTTAAATCACTTTTGAAGACTACTTAGCGGTTTCTTCTAAAGTTTAACATATATACACCCTACAACCTAAGAATTCCATTCCAAAGTATATTCCCGACAGAAATGTGTACACATCTGCACCAAAGGGCACGAGCAAAGTGTTCAGAGAAGCATTATCTTTTTGTACATTTTTATTGTAGTAAAAACGCATAACATTAAATTTACCATCTTAACCATTGGTAGTGTATGGTTTGATAGTGTTAAGTATATTAACATTGTTGTGCAACTTATCTCCAGAACTGTTCATCTGAAACTATACTCACTAAACACTAATATCCTCTCCTCCATCTGTCTCTCCCCTACTGTTGACAACCAGCTTTTTACTTTCTGTTTCTATGATTTTGACTAACTTGAAAAACTTCATATGAGTGAAACCATATGGTATTTGTCCTTTTGTTACTGGCTTAATTCGTGTAAGATAATGTCCTCAAGGTTTATCCACATTATAGCATATGACGGGATTTCTTTCTTTTGTAAGACTGAACAATATTTTATTGTATGTATACATGACATTTTCTTTGTCCATCCATCTGTTGCTTGACATTTGTATCGCTTCCATCTCTTGGCTATCGTGAAAAATGTTGTGATGGTTATGGGTGTGCAAATATGTCTTCGAGATCTTGCTTTGAATTCTGTTGGTATATACCCAGAAATGGGATTGCTGGATCATATGGTAATTTGGATTTTACTTTTTTTGAGGAACTTTTATGCTGTTGTCCATATTGACTGAATCATTTTACAATCTCACCAACAGTCCACAAGGGCTCAAATTGCTCTATCTCCTCGCCAACACTTGATATTGTCTATTCTTTTGGTAGTGGCCATCCTCATGGGTGTGACATGATAATGTAGTTGTGGTTTTGATTTGTGTTTCTCCCATGATTCGCAATGTTGAACATCTTTTCACATGTTTATTAACCATTTGTACATCCTTTGGAGAATTGCCTATTCACATCCTTTGCCATTTTTTAATTGACTTATTTGTTTTTTTTGTTGTTGTCGAGTTGTAGAAGTTTCTTATAAATACTAGATATTAATCTCTTATCAGATATATGATTTGCAAATATTTTCTCTCATTCTCTAGGTTACCTTTTGACTCTGTTTCTTTTGGTGCACAAACGTAAAGTTTGATGTAGTCCTATTTGTCTATATTCGCTCAGAGCAGCATTATTTTCAATAGCCCCAAAGTGAAAACCTCCCAAATGTCCATCAATAGAAGAATGGATAAATAAGGTGTGGAATTCTCATACCTTGGAATGCTATATAACAATAATATGAAATGACTACTGATGAATCAACTGCATCAATCAATTTCACAAACATACTGAATGAAAGAAGTGAGCCAAAAGATACATCCTGTATGTTTCATTCATTTAAGGTTCAAAAACAGGAAAAATTAATCGACTATTAGAATTCACAGTGATGGTTATCTGTTGGGATGAAGGAAGGGCAGTTATTGTAAAAGAGCATGAGGGAGGCTTCTGGGGTGATGGTCATGATATTTTTCTTGACTTTGGTGGTAATCACATTTGTATGTATATTGTGTGAAAGCCATTTGAATGCTGCACATATGGATTGAACATAATTCTGTTTGTATGCTATTCTTCACTAAAAATATATATTAAAAATAAAGCTTATCAAGAAAAGAAGAGTTGGGTAATATTTCCATTGCCTGATCATAAACTTTAAGGCTGTAGTTATTTTCTTGTTTTATACGGTTTTCCACTGAGTCAAACTTCAGTATATCTTTATATTTTTTACAATCATATTTTAAATAAAATTGATCCCATTGTTGATATCTGCCAATTCATGGTATCACTGATATCTGTGGCACACAGAAGAAAGATTTTCAAGTATCCTAGGAAAAATTTTGTTTAGCTGTATTTATGTTGTTTAGAGAAGAATATCACCATTTCTGTACTAAATCATCGACACAGATAATTCAGGGCCTAGGAAGCAATTAAATGAGCTTGCTAGAATTTTTAGTCACAGGAAAACAATAGACCTGAGGATTTGGGACTGAGTTGAGAGCCTTATTTGTAGCTTTATTTCTAAAAGCTCTATAATTTTGAGCCTCATTCTTGTGGGCTGATGAGTTGGTATGGGGAAGGTGGCTCAAGGAAATGGCTTTTATTTACTTCTGATCCATCTGTCTTTGAAATGGACTTCAGATAATATTCTTTAGTATATTTTATATCTTCAGGCATCCGGAAATGAGTTCTCTGATGTGGTTCCCAGGCAAAAATCAAATAAATGATCTTTCTTTAATTTTTCCATCTCAAATAAATAATCCAAATGCACAGAAGTTCATTTAAGAAATCTAAAGAACATATTCAAGCCATCAGCTAATAAATGGACAAATTTTGAACACTTGAAGCAATGATTTCTAGGCAAAATAAGTTATGCATTGCTGTACATTTCTAACAATATGGATAGAGATTTTAAATTTTACTCTGATGAGTTCAGGGTAAGTGATACTTTTCAATTTCTTTCAATCATTCATGTTTGCTTGTACAGGGGAGTACACTTGTATATTTACTATTTTGTGGCAAGTATCAAAAGTAACTATGGACTTAATATAGTTTGTGGAGTCTCACTTTTTTCTGCTTTATATTTCACTCTTCAGCTCATTCCACCTCCTAACACATACTTTATGTATTTTTTTTACATTTATATGTTCTTTACCACAAAATAATAACATTTTTGAACACAAATATAACGGTACATAATCAAACTACTGTGTAACAATTTATATTTTGATGGTGTATTAGAAACACATCTTTTTGTGGAAGTGAGGAGCAGTATAATTTTCTTAATAAAAAAAACTAAAAGTGGCTCAATATGTATGCTTACAAATGTTTATCTAAGGACATGGTATTTAAAAAATTATTGAATATTACATTTGAGGGTTTTATTAAATAACATGTAGGTTGTATTGGGATGTGATACACATTTAAATAAAATGTACATAAATCATTGTGTAAAATAACTTGTATGAGGTCTTAAGAATGTAAATGCATTTAATGATGCTGCATTAAATCATTTTGCCTAAATATCAGATTTAAAGAAAAATCACTCATCTAACATGTTGTCAATTGTAAAGTACTTGAAGGACAATGACTCAGGAAGAATAAGATGTATATTAAAGACAAATTCAAACAAACTCTTCCCACCACAAAGCTAATATAGTAATATAGCCTTAGTACAGTGTTTTATTTTCTTAGTAGGAATCTGGACAGGTTTCGTGTTTTTAATGAACTGCTCATGTTACCTGGAAAGATTTTAATCATTGCATAGGTTAAAATATAATTTTTAAAAACAGTGAAATTATGACTCTCAGGCAAATATAAAATAAATATGTGTCAAATATTTTATTTTACTCAATAGTGAAGGGAACAGTAAGATGTTATGATTGGTTTAAAGAGCACTTAAGAAATTAAGGTATTTGTGGGGAATTTGTCAAAGAAAATTTAGGATAAGATTATTGAGTTGGATATAAAACTCTTTAATGTCTAGTACTTTATAAATATAATATTTGGGGTTATCTGTCCTCAAAAACAAATTGTTTTCACCTTTATTGGACCAAACCTGAAAATTAACAAGTAACTAAGTCTGTGACTTTTAATAATCAACAATGTATAATAATACTAATGTATCATACTGAAAAGATGTGTAATCCACATTATTTGTCTCATTTCAAAGTTTTGGACAATTTTCCTGATACAAAATAAATATGCAACTAATCTTTATATGACATAAAATTTGAGATTGATAAATAACGTGTTCTCCTCTTAAGACCATATTGCCAGAAGGGGTAGGATTATTCCCTAATTCAAATGGCAGGCCACAGGTTATTAAATACCAAGAAGGAAGAGATGCGGTTTCAAGAGGTGCAAAGAACTGTGGACGTTTGTACTTGAAGTGATGCGATGAAATTGACTGTAACTAATAGAGTGTGAAATAGTCTCTCAAGGAACATAATGAAGTTCTAAAGAAAACAGTTTAAAACAGGAGTGGACAGAGATTTTGAGAATATGAGCCAGGAAAACGCTGCATTTGAAGTTGATTTTTAAGTTGTTACAAAGGGTTCCTGTCTCTAATTTTGTTATTTTTATTCATGACTGGCCATGTGTCATCTTAATGCTGATTTACCTAATTCATATGTATTCCGGAAAACAAAATGGAATCTGAGAATCCAATGCTTCTTGGATTATGTAAATACCAATAAGTTACAGCAAATATTTGCTACTTAGATAAAGTGTTGTCTGGAGACATGTATTGTGGGAAAAGTTGCTGAGCTGGTTTTGCTAACAGATCTGAACACTGATTTTGTGCATGATTGATATTCTAGTCGTGTGTCTTATTGAACATACTAGCTGGTATAACGGTTTTGTGCTGTGGATAGTTACTCACGAGAGTCATCACTAAGAGCATGAACTATTTCAGAAGCCAACAGAGTCAGATAGAAATGAGTTTCTGTAATGAAAAAAAAGTTACTTTAATGAAAATAAACTCAGTACATTTTAATAAATATATTGATAATAAATAGGAAGACATTCTTAGGTGTTTAAATAAAAACAGAAATTTTTATATTAGAGGTAGGCTATTAATTCTATAGCATTTATTTTAATAGTAACACATTGTTTATGTCTGTAAAAGGTATTTATCAAAGTTCCATTTGTGATTATTTAAACTTGTAAATTCACACTAAAAACAGAAGCAGATTCAATCTCTGTTCTGAACTATTTCTTCTAGAGATAGCTTTTGTCCCTAAATAAATAAAGGCAAATTACTTATTAATATTCAGAACATTAATATTAAAAATTTAGAATAGAGAAATAATTTGGCCCCAAATTTACCACTAAAGAAAAAATATTTTATGGTGCTCAGCCTGACCTAACAAAAACAATGATCTGATTTACTGAACTTGATCTTCAAAGAAAGTATTAAATCTAGTAGTAATAAGAGCTATTTTCTTCTGCTTGGTATTTCTTTCCTCCCTCCCTCCCTCCCTTCCTTCTTCCTTCCTTCCTTCCTTCTCCCTTCCCTACCCTTCCCTTCTCTTCCTTTCCCTTCCCTTCTTTTCCTTTCCTTTCCTTTTTCCATTCCTTTCTTCTTTTCTAACCACAAACATTTTGTATTTGCTCTTCCATCATTAATGGAGTGGGACTTTAGCAATAGAAAAGAGAAACATGTAATGGACATTGTAAATGAAGGAGGGTGGAGGAGGAGAGGAGGGTGAGGGCTAAAAATTTATTTATCAGGTACAATGTACACTATTCTGGTGATGGCACACGAAAAGCCCTGACTTCAGCATTATACAATTCATCCATGTAACAAAAAACACTTGTACTCCCTAAATCTATTGAAATTTAAGTAAATAAATAGAACTTCTGAAAAGAAGGAGGAAGATGGCCGACTAGAGACATGAGTTGCCAGATCATCTGAGAAAGAAGAAAATATATTTAGATCAAAAAAAAAAAAAAATAGATCAGGTGTAATTCTGAAGGAAAAGTGCCAGAACGCTGAATCTGCCGGTGTCCTGATCTTGACTTGCCAGCCTCCAGAACTGTGAGAAATTAATTTCAGTCATTTAAGTCACTGTGGTATCTTGTCATAACAACCCATGCTGACTAAGACAGACATGCATTTTTCCTGCACAAAAGTTCGAATCCATATGATGGGTCTTACTATCCGTTTATATGAAAGGAAAGGAATAAAGAGGGCTAAGCACAAGGACAGGATCTGCTGGTGGCATGTCCTGCCTTTTCCATCATCACATGTTGGTAGAAGGAGTAGAGGGGCCAGAACATATGTTCAAAACATGGCTCCAGTTACAAACCAAGTCCAATTAATGTTCTGCAATTGGATTTCCATTGTCATCTCTCAGAGAACAGTGAGGAGAAGATGGGAATAAGAAAGCAGAGACTATCTCACTGCATAGAGTCAGCATGGGTGAATAGTCCATTTATCATGTTAATGCCATCGCAAGTATAGTAGTCTGATGGCTATGCAGGGTATGTAAATATAACCAGAATAGTTGCCTAAATACTTCTGGAACATTCTGCTTTCTATCCCAGCATATTAGTTTATTCTTTTAGTACAAAGTCGACTTTAAGTTTATGTTTTCAACTTGAGCTACTCAAATAAGTTCGATTCCCATATTAGGTGTCCTTTTGTCTTTTATAATCACCCCTAGCTTCTTAATATTTCTAATTAGAATTTATTTCTAAAATACATTTCTCAGAACTTTTGAAGATTTCTAGTTTTTTGCCTTTGTGAAGTTATAGGAAAAGACTTCTTTTTCCCTCTGGCTTATTCTATTTTGGAAAAGAAATCCTTAGAGACAACTTTAACTGCATATTTTTTATGAAGTTTCTTTGAAATTGTGTTGTTAGTGGAGATTGATAGAAAATTTATAGATTATAAATGCTTGATTGCAAAAGTTCTGTATTTCTAAAACTTAATAATTTAAGATCAAATATATAATTATAACTACCCAAAATAAACTTTCAGAGGCAGTTTCTGATATCTTATTATAATGAAATAATTAGCATTTTGATTTCTCAAAGGAATTCTACATACTCAAGAAGTATATAGATTAGTTCTATGGAAAGATATCTATTCTAGAATACAGAAAAGCATAACATGCTCTGAGTATATTAATAGTTAGCTGAGAAGTACTAAACATGTTGAATTTTCTACGGTGAGGTTGTGTATCTAAGCAGGTACCCTTAAGTTAAGAATATTTCAAAAACTGAAGGAGAGTAAATAAATTATAATATAACAAATACTAGATCAGAGATTGGTTCAAAAAATCTCAGTGTTCTTTACCGAGTGTGTTGAGAGGATTATTGTCAGCTAAGGTCTAAACAGAGCTTTGGAATAAATATGATATTATAGTTTCTTTTAAAGGGCTGGAGGAAAATTCCAACAGCAGAGTATTGAGTATTAGAGAAAGAAAAATAATCAGGCATATAACTACCTAAAAGTTGAGAAGTACAATTGCAGAATCAAAGGACTAATTGTTATGGGTATAGGTTGGGCAAGTTAGGAATGACCAACATGGATGCAAAAATTTTATGACTGGAAGGGGAGTACTGAAGTTGCCTATAGGCTCTTAAGAGGTAGCAGGGATGGAGAGAACTGGACCTGGTGTTCTCAGTTAGCTTTAGACTAAGGATCAATCTGGGATGGTTTCTGAAACCTCTGAATCATGGGAAGGCATAAAGACCAAGAAAAAAGGCCCAGGGGAACAATATTTTCTAACATACTATCTTGTTTGGCCATATATTCAACTAGTAAGATTTGCAAACAAGTTTTACATATAAAGACAAATGGACTCAAGAAATTTGTTCAAGGTTGTACAATAACAAAGCGACAGGTTTAACATTCAGACCTACAGCTTCTAAGTCCAAGTTCAATGCTATCTCTACGAAATAGGGAGGGAGAATTACCACCCCCTGGTATTTCACAGCATTTGTGTTTCGATTTTCAATTAGTCAGAACAAAGGATGCTTTGTTCCTGAATAATGCTCCTTAACTATGGTGTTTTTTCTTTGTAGCTATTGTATGATATGTCAATTATATCTCAATAATGCTGTCTTAAAAAAGTTTCTGTCTGAGGAGCAATTATTAAGACATAAACTTTGAATCAACTGAATGTTTAAGAGTGATGTGTAAGTGTTCTTCCAGGCTAGGCTGATCACTACCCACCACATATGTAGGAGATAACACAAGAGTTGGTGGCACAGTAATTAAGCAGTATTTAGGAAGTAGTCCTGTATCTCTCATTCTCTCCTTTTCTTCCATTCCTATTCCCAGTACTTTAATTCTGCTCTAGTTTTTCATTTAGACCAATCTGTGGGGACCTCTGCCACGTCACTGAAAATCCTCTTAGCTGCAGTTTTTGCTACAGCCATTCTTGTGTTGCCCTGGTCCTTGAAGTTGTCCCTCAATCTCACACAGATGCAATTTGACAGCGTCTCATCTCATGCAAAGGCTTTCTCTAGCTTTCTGCTTCAAGGACACAGCTTGAAGTTCCTGCAGGGATCTTATGGACACTCACAGATAGACAACTGGGAGTAGGGTGTCAATGCCCGTGGTGCCATCCTTGATCAATAGGGGACAGAAGCTAATGGAAAAATGCTCTTTTCTATTGTCCCCTGGGCTGCAAGTTCTGACACGCATTTCACAAACCTCAAAAACATCCTGCAGGATCAAATACTGGTGTCCCAGCCTGGTGGGTAATGAAACAAGGAATCTTTTTTCTTTTGCTTTTTTTTTAATTTTTCCTACTAAACTCTTCATTTCCAGCTTCCTGGGATCACATTACTTGCCTTGCAAGCCTTTGTCTATGGCTCTGTCTCTGAGGGCACTCGAGCTACAAGCAAACATAAAGAGAAGCGATTCAATTTTCTCCAAATCTAGTGCTCCATTTCAATTGTACTGAATAAAAAACCCAAAGAACCACTAGATTGGGGCTAGTAATGAACCTTTAATGAGCCCTGGCATTCACTAGACATGGAACCCCAAGGAGAACCGGCTGAAGTTCTGACCATCAGATCACAAGTTGGCAGGTTTCTTGGCCCAGCATTAAGCATCTAGAGGGGAGTAGAAAAGTGGATCAGAATTCTGTATTCCCTCCTGTCCCCCAGGCATCTGCTCCCTTCTTGACCCAAGTGTACTTAGGTTCAATTGTCTGACTCTGAATTTAACAGAAAGCTCTGCCCTTGGAACTACATCTCAGAGCCAAAAGCAAAGCTAGTAATGAGCCCCAGGTGGTGTGCCCATTTGCTTCTCTGCTTCGTAAGTTAACTGTGGCCAAAGAATTTTATCTTGTGCTCTCATGATGCATTTTTTTAAATATGGATTTACTCTACAGCTACATTCTAAACATATTTATATTTTTCTTCTGCATATTTATTTCTATGGTGTACTTAGATATAAAATTACTTATTTTTCCTGTAAGGAATCTTAATACAGCTCCAAGCTTCTACTCTAATGACCAAAATAATGTCCAATTTCATTATAAGCTGCAATTATAGTGTGTGCAATAAGAGATTATGCTTAATTTATTTTGCAGAGTCACTTTAATTTTTGCCTAAAAAAGTGCAATTCTCTTTAGCAGAGATAATGATTGTTTCCAGTGTTCAGATTGCTAGCAAAATATCAAGTAGCAAATATTTAAAATAGTACTTTTTAAAAGTATTAGTTTATTTTTTTTTAAGGTTTGTATTGGTCATGAGTGAAGTTTTGCTCATTAAGGAAAAAAAAAGATTTTGTACAGTTAGCTGCCAATAGAGAAGTTCATTATAAAACTCGTAATATTTTCACGGACTAGATAGTATAGCTTAAAAACATTTTAATATTAAAGTCTTTTTCCTTCCTTCAGATGAATGGACCTATTTAGTGATAAGCCTTTCTGCAAGGTAAAATTACTGATGAATCTATTTTTCATTTTTGGGGGGCACTAAAACACCCTGAAGGTAGACTCTTTGATGTACATGCTATGCCAAGTTGAAAATTGTATTTTATATGCTGGCCTCCACGGCAGGGACAAGAAATTTGCTAATTAATTTATAGGTAGCTTAATTGCATTTTCAATATCATAAGCCTTAAAAATTTAAGTATTTCTTTGGAAACATATGCATATTTAAATGGCATATGGATTTGTTGATTGTCAATCATAAAAAACAGTAAATTGAAATATATTAATATCTAAGATTACATTTTAATTTTTTTTTGCACATTGCATTTTTTTAAGTCATTCCTAAGGCTAAGTCAACACTTTATTATCCTATCACTTGTTGATTCACTGAGCCTTATTAAACCTAAATATTTTTGACTTTCAAAACAGAAATAGTCTTTGAATTTTATTCATGGATTTTTTATAGTGCTTCTTCAATGTGCATGCTAGCTATCCTTTGATCATTTTCTCTTAAGATTCATACACATAAAATAGATTTTAAGCTTGAGGGCTGCATAATATTAAACTATATAATATTTAAATTCTTATAAAAATTCCTCCCAAATTCTTTCTCTCAATTGTACTGAACACAACACAGCTAGCCTTAGATTCCATAGATATTTCCCTAATGTAATTTCCATGGCAATGAAGTTTAGTGCTTATGAAAGCAAAGTCACGCATTCAATTCTAAAAAGGTCTCTTAACTTTGCACAGAAAAAAGCTCTAATTGACAACTACCAACTACATCATCAGCTCTGAAGGTGTGAAAACATATCACAGTTTCATATTGCTGAGAGGACAAAGATGGCATTATGCAATCTATTTAATTCACTGAGAAATTGAGAATGTAATACTGTCAGAAGCAGTAGGCTCACTAACTATTTCATTTGTCCCTTTACATTTTCTGGCCCCTGGAATTGGGCAGGACACTGTCAATTGTAATGGCCAATAGGCTATGAACAGAAGTGAAGAGAGTCATATAATTCCAGATAGTGTGGCTCAGATGGTAGGACCTATCTTAGCCTGAATGGACTTAATGGAGGATAGTTTTACTATAGAGCTGGCTGGAGACACACCAAATTTTATGGGAGAGGGGAATAAACTTGTTATAAGCCACTGAAATTGAGGGTTGTTAGTGTAGAATAATTGAGCCTACTCTGACAAATATTGATATTGCAACCAAAATTGGGATGCTTTTGTAACAAAAACTTAAAATATGAGCAGCAGGAACCTGATATCAAAGCCTAAAAAAAGATGGTGATCTCTATTATATAGTAATGAAATACTTGGCAAAATGCACAAACCCTTGCATTTGGCAAACCCCTGAAGGGTTTGGGGAAAGAGAATGTAAGCCTAAAACAAAACAAAACAAAATTAAAAAAAAATTAACAACAAAAATTTGTGACTTCAGGAAAAGAGAGATTGAAAAATCTGGAATTTTTTTGTAGTTGTAAATGGCTTTGTTTGACAAGATATTATAAGAAGGCAGTGGGTTCAAGTAATAGTTTGCTGGTTTGTAAGCAAACAGGGAGGAGAATAGATACAGTCCACAAAATCTGGGTCTTTCAGGATTGAGAAAGTCGCTGTTTCTGGATCTCCAACAACAAAAATTAAAATTGAGAAAACTTGAGAATAAAAATCCAGTAATATCTTTAAACTCACTTAATTGCCTCAGGCAGAAAAATCAGACTAAGGATATGGAGGCAGTGAACACTTTCATCTGAACAAAATGACTTAGGGCAAAAATCTGATTGGGGTAAAGAAAAGCCCACAGTCTCAAAATATTCCCATTTGAATGAATGAACATGTTTGTGGCCAAGACAGCCAAGAAATATAGTGACTCTGAAACTTATCTTAGAAAAGCTGTTCTGCACATGAACTAATTGGAATCAAATATAATAAGAAGGCTAGTTTTTGATAGGTAGTACACCTTAGAGTAAAAATCTTAAGACTACCTAAGATTCAAAATCACTCTTAGGCTCCCAACATTTTAGATTAAGAAAATGAACTGAGATACTTCCTCAGCCACCAAGCACACATAGATCTCAAATGCTCACATCAGATGTAGACAAAGAGGATGAAGATAGACTGAAGGTCTGCAGAGAACATTGGATAATAATTTCTCCTTCCATATAGCATGGTTGGGGACTAATTCTGATAATTTTCCTCCCTCATGACTTGGGATCCCCTGCCCAGTGTGGATGCAGAGTGGATATGGGGACTGCACCACAGCATGAGTGGAGATGCACAGGAACCAGTACAACAATAGTCTGGGAGCATTACTGCCTCTCACAGTATTATGCTCGCCATTTCTCAGTAGATTAAATAGACTACATCACTGCGTGTCCGCCATCCTTCCTTCTTCTAAGGGTAGTGATTTTTATAATTATTTTCTATGAGCTTTATTATTATATTTGAATGAGTGAGGAAGTTAATTTGTATTTTTAGTTCATATGTCTCCAAGCCAAGCGCAGTCACACCTTGATCTAATGTAGACACTACTGCACATCACTCAGAGATAAGTCTTTGAGCTGGATGCATTGATGGGAATCTCAGTCCTATCTCTAAGACTTTTTTTTGAGTTTAACAATTACTATATTTTTTTATCCAACCAGTGTTTTTTTTAATTTACATTTCAGAATATTGTGGGGGTACATTTTGATTACATATATTGCCTTTGCACTGCCCAAGCCAGAGCTACAAGTGTGCACATCCCCCAGACAGTGCGCTCTACACCCATTAGTTGTGAATTTACCCATCCCCTCTACCCCCCTTCCACCTGCCCAGCACCCGGTGAATATTACTTCCATCTGTGCACATAGTGTTGATCAGTTAGTACCAATTTGATGGTGAGTACATGTGGTGCTTGTTTTTCCATTCTTGTGATACTTCACTTCTAAGAATGGGCTTCAGCTTCATCCAGGATAACAAAAGAGGTACTAGTTCACCATTTCTTTTTATAGCTGTGTAGTACTCCATGGTATACATATACCACATTTTATTAATCTACTCATGTATTGATGGGCACTTGGGTTGTTTCCACATCTTTGCAATTGTGAATTGTACTGCTATAAACATTCACAAGGCCTTTTTTTTTTTTTTTTGTTGCCCGGGCTAGAGTGAGTGCCGTGGCATCATCCTAGCTCACAGCAACCTCAGACTCCTGGGCTCAAGCAATCCTACTGCCTCAGCCTCCCGAGTAGCTGGGACTACAGGCATGCGCCACCATGCCCGGATGATTTTTTCTATGTATTTTTAGTTGTCTGATTAATTTCTTTCTATTTTTAGTAGAGACGGGGTCTCGCTCTTGCTTAGGCTGGTTTCGAACTCCTGAGCTCAAACAATCCGCCCACCTCGGCCTCCCAGAGAGCTAGGATCACAAGGCCTTTCTTGACTGAAATATTGACTATATTAGTCATTCCAAATCAATATAAGAATTGATTGTAACACAAGAATTGAAGTATCACAAGAATGGAAAAACAAACACCACATGTACTCACCATTAAGTTGGTACTAATCAATCAGTACTACTGAGTAGCTGTGTGGAAGGTGGCTCATGTCCAAATCCACAGAGAGCATTGAAAACAAGAAATAAGGGGAGGCTCTGTTACTGCAGCATTACAAGGCCTTTCTTTCTTTTTTTCTTTTGTTAATTTCAGCATATTAAGGGGGTACAAATGCTTTGGTTACATAAATTGCTTTTGCACCACCCGAGTCAGAGGTACAAGGGTGCCCATCCCCCAGACAGCATGCACTGTACCCACTAGTTGTGAGTTTACCCATCCCCACCTCCCCCTCCCACCTGCCTGACGCTCGATGAATGTCACTTCCATATGTGCACATAAGTTTTGATTATTTTATTAAAATAAATCCCAAATGATTATGATTATGATTTGGACAATGATACTTAGTTTTAACAGTGTCTGCAATATCAAAATATATTACCTCCATGCCAAAGCACTTCATAGATTATTTGCCCTAGGAATCTATCCTATCATGTATAGAGAAAAAATGGGTGCGTTCCTCCTCAGATCAGGACCAAGACAAGGATATCTACTCTTGCCACTTCTGATCAACATTATACTAGTGGTTCTAGCAAGAACAATTAGGAAAAAAAGAAAAAGAAGTAAAAAATATCCATATCGGAAAGGAAGAAGTAAAACTACCTCTGTTGACAGACGACATGACTTTATGTACAGAAAATTATAAAGAATCTATATCCCCCAAAATACTATTAAAATAATAAATAAGTGAATCAAGATTACAAAAACAAGGTCAATATAAAAATCAATTGTATTTCTATATAATGGCAATGAACAATCAGAAAATAAAATTAAAGACATAGTTATGTTTACAAAAATAACAGCAAAAATAAAATACCCAGGAATGAATTTAACAAAAGTAGTGAAAAATTTTACACTGAAAATTAGAAAAAAGGTGTTGAAAGAAATTTAGGAATTCTAAATAAATGGAAAGACATCCTATGTTTATAGATCAGAAGACTTAATATTATTAAGATAGGAATTATCCCTAATGTGATCTACTTATTGAACATAATCCCTATCAGAATTCTAGCTGGCTTCCTACAGAAATTGCTAAATTGATCAACAAATTTGTGTAGAAATTCAAGTGATCCAGAGTCAACCTTATTTCAGCTCAACATCATTTGTCATTTTGGAGTTGCAAATCAAAACCCACAATGAAATATCATTTCACTTCATACCTACTGGGATTGTTATGGTAATAATAATAGTAAAATAGACAACAACACGTTCTACCAAGGATGTGGAGAAAGGGGAACATTTATATATTGCTGGTGGGAATGCAACATGGTTCAAGGGTTTGGAACATTGTCTGATAGTTTCTCAAAATATTAAATATAGAGTTATCATATGATCCAGAAATTCTACTCCTAGGTGTACACCCAAGATAAATAAAAACATATGTCCATACGATAATTTAGACACAGCTGTTCAGAGCAATATTATTTATAATAGCCCCAAATTGCAAAGAATACTAAATGTCCATTAACTGGTGAATGGATAAACAAAATACAGCATATCCATACTATGTAATACTACTCAGCCATAAAAAGTAATGGAATACTGAAACATGATACAACATGGATGAACTCTGAAAATATTATGCTAAATGAAAGCACCTATCTACAAGGACCACATATTTTATGATTTCATTTGTATAAAATGCTTATGATAGGCAGGATGAAAAGTGTCTGCTAATGGATACACATTTTTTTGAGCGGTAAAGGTGTTCTAAAATTAGATTGTCAGGATGGTTGCGAAACTGTGAATATACTAAAACCACTAGACTGTATACTTTTAATAGGTAAACTTTATGATATGTTAATTATGTCTCAATAAAGCTGTTTAAAAAAAAAGAAAAGCAGCTAATTTGTGCTAACCATTCATTAGTTATTTTGATACTTAGCACTTATGACCAACTAAGTTAATTAAACAAGATATTTTTTGAAGACATATTTAGTGTGTGTTTTAAATACTAATGGTAGAAAAGAAAATTGAACCAATTAATGGCTAATACTAAGACATTCAGTAGTAATAATAAAAATAACTCTTTTTTACTCATTTGTTTTGCTGTGGAAAACACTGAAGTTGTAGCATATGAAAAGTGTGCCATCTTTATTAATTTTTTTTCCTGCAAGTAAAAAAAGTTAGGTGTGTAGTCTAGTATGAATTTTTTTGTAAACTAGCATGTTTAAAAATATTCTTCTAATTTTTAGTTGTCCATTTTGTTCCTTATGTCCAGACATTAACAAAGCAGGAGATTTCTGTATTAAACACTTGAAAATGCAAAATTATCTGAAAGGTATAGCATATTTTGGTAGTTGAGAGTAAAAGAAAAATATGGGTGTTTTTGTTCTATTAATATGACACCAGTTAAGTGTTTGTGGAGAGTAGTAGAGTGACAATGGTTAATAATTAACTACGTAAAAAGATGAGGAAATGGAGGAGCTTGATCTATCTAACAAATATTTATTTAGATCATTCCGTGTGCAAGGGGTTGAGCTAGTAAACATAAGAGAAGAAAAGAGCACAGGTGTTATTTTCAAGGAAATACTATTTAATTTGGGAGACAGAGAACACACACATAAATAAGATGAAAATCTGAACTATATCTGACAAGTGCCAAGGGTAAAATGACACTCAATTAAAAAGAGAAATAGAAGGCTAGGAGAAGGGATAATTTATAAAAGCTTCAGATAAAGAGATGAAGGTTTGAGCAAAACCTTGAAAGACAGTATTGTTCATTTATGCAAATTAAAACTGAAGCTCAGAGGGTTAACGACTCACTTAGGAACTCTATAGTAAATGATAGATCTGTATTTAGTGCAAACAAGTTTCCAAACTCCAAGTCTAGCATAATCCTCTCTGATTTCCTACAAGCTGGAACTTTCTACCAGTAGTTTATTAATGTATATTTATGCACAATAAAACCAGCACAAACAGCATTTAGAGTTAGTGGCTGTTAATTTGAAAGGACAGACACCACTGCTGGGAGCTCACACAGAAGGAAGATGAACCCATCAGAGCGGAAGGCAGAATCCCAGCTAAAATCACGCTGCCATACCAAATGCCAAGAAGCTATTTGGCATAGTCCTGAAGCTCCCTGCCTAGAGGCTGTCTCTCTGCTTCCCACAAGTAACTGAAATTCTGAAGTGACATAAACATCTCTTAAACACACCATGGCTGGAGCTGAAGGTATGGGCTGTGTATGACTGTTGGTGGGGCAAATCTCAGCCTTCCAATCATTTGAAAATGCTCATTAGGAGACAATTGCAGCAGGTGGCAGAGAGTGTGCTAGGTAGATAAATATAAAATTTTACTGAGCATCGTAAAAGAAGACTGAATTAAAGAGACAAAGAAACATTATGTGTTTCTTGATGGGAATAAGATACTGTAAGATATAAATCAATTGCCCCACAAATAAATATATATGTTTAAGTCCATTGAAAACATTTTTTTTTCAATTTGTCAAAAGATTCATAAATTTCTATGGAAATATAAATGAGTGAAAATAACCAGAAACAGTTCTTAAAAAGGTTCTTGCCTATAATTACAGATATTAAAATGTATATTTACATTATAACAGTCAAATCAGTGTAATGCTGATCCCAAAATGAGAATAGCCCATAGCATATTACTTGAATTAAAAAAAATAAGTTACAAAGCAGTGTGTGTGTGTGTGGGGGGAGGGGCTTAGTATAGATGCAAGTTTTAATTCAAAAGTTGATAACCAATGTGTTATGTCTGTTAATCTCTGGTAGTCAAGCTGCAGGTATTTTTTTTCTTTCTTTACAGTTTTCTGCAATTTATGAAGTATTACAATGAACCTGCACTATCTTTATAATAAAATATAAATTTATTTTAGTTAAATTGTATAGAAACAATCAAAACATTAAAGGAAAATATATCTATAATTTTATACAGGAAAAATTCTACACATGACTATCATTCAAAAAAGTGAAAATATAATGGATTTGACCACAACATTTAAAATCTGTTGTTATAAACCAAATTAAAATGTAAATGACAAATTGGAAAATATTTTAAACATATATAACAAAGGGTTAATATTCATTCCCAAAGAGTATTTAATATGTAATTTAAAATAAGAAACACCAATAAAAACTGGCAGAAAAGATACAGAATTTCAAAGAAAGGAGAAATAAAAATGGCCAATAAAGATATAAAAGGCATGTTTAACATCACTAAATTTAAAGAAAATGTAAACTAAAGCAACACTGAAACACTGTCTTTTTATTTATCATATCCATTAGATGAAAAGAAATGATGATATCTAAGAAAGGAAATGCTTACTCTGTGCCACTGCTTATGTGAATTTAATTAAAATAAACTCTGGCTCACCATTTGAGAATGAATATTAAAACCCAAAAATGTGTTCATCCTTTGATCAAGTAATTCCACTTTTAATATTATATTCAAAGATATAATTGGATCAGTAAGCAAAGATGTATATATAAAAATATGCACCACAGTATTATTTAATATTATTAGAATTTAGGAACAACCTAATGTATAACTATATTGTATTATCTAATAATATTATACTTCATCCATACAAAGAATATTATACAGCAAATAAAAATGATGCTACAAATCAGATCTTTATTCCAATTTTCCTAGGAATTCATGGATAAGGTTCAAATCTGCTAATTTCATGATAGCTTATTTGAATAATTTGTGTGTATGTAAAAGTATTTGTGCAATTAAGCAGGCACAGGGTCTTAGGGTTAGTAGTGTTTGAGTCTTAAACACTTCTGTGGCCCATTGTTTAAGGAGCGCTGGATATAGTGTTCATAATTTATTGTAAATTAAAACCAGCAGTTTATCATTGCATTACAGTTTTGTGTATAATGTATACACATTTATACATTAAATGTTTGTGGTGGATTACTACTTTTATATTGCTTATTTATATTGCCTAATTTTTACAGAAAATACTGTACTAACTTTAAGCTTCACAAATATTCTGAGCCTAAGATGAGTAAATGAACTTTTTTGCTGCAGAGGTAGGTCTCTTCTTACTCTTACAAAGTTGGCCAAAATTTGGTGATTTCAGAGAGGGTTTGTAAGTCTCCTGGTCAAATCTATCTTCAGCCGGCCTCCATTTGTATACTAACTGAAATTCTATTAAAACTATTTTGGCTAATTAATTAATTTCAGAAATCCCTTATTAAAATATACATTACTAGGGAGACAAGCAAGGATTTTCACAATAACCTTAGAGAACTAGCAAATTTTAGGAAATCAATGTCCTCCAGTGCCTGCAACAGGTAAAATTATTCTCAAGGTCAGAAGAACTCAAAAGTCCAGAATATGAAGATGTTTCATTATTAGTGTAAACCCAGTTAGGACTCTGCAGAGAGAGTAGGGGCTGAAGAGCTGTACAAATTTGGAAGGGAAGGTGCTATTGATTACTAAGACTCTAAAGAGTCCAGAAGACATGGATATAGACAGAATCATCAGCCTATTGAAGGTCATTTCAGTCACATGAACCAAATTTAAGAAGACTCATTACATTTTTATAATTCTACTTATATATTCTGAGGATATTACCATTTATACTTTCCTATTAAAACAACATATATATTTGCCTTTTAAATGACAAATTTCTCCACAAAAAGAAACTGTGTCATTTTATATATTAAACCTTACACAGACTTCCACAGACAATTTATATGCTCTGAATTTATATTAAGATTTATTGGCCTTATGCACTCAGTTTTTCCAAGTGCTTTAAAAGACTGTAGTATCATCTGAATTGGATATTAATTGTGCTATTTAGTTAAGTTCCTAATAGTCCATAAGAACAAAAATCTATTGTCATGATGTTCTGGTTGCCAGAAAAGATTTTGACTTTTCTAGCAAGTTAGAAAAATTGAAATTTATTTAAAGTTGAATTTTTATCTTCTTTTCATTTTCCCTTTTTCTTCATGTATTAGTTTGTGCCATTCTAAAAACAGAACTATCACCTGGTACTGATATTTTTTCTTTCATAATCTAGCAGAAATGCTTGACATGTGAATGGCCTGCACAGAGCTCTGAGATAAAACAAACCAAAAAACTTTCAGTTCTTTTGTACTTTATATCGCAAGTGGTTCTAATGTTAATATTTTGAAGGGTAAACTTTTTTATGGCATTTCAGATCATTTTTGCTTTAAGAGAACTCTTCATTTACATTTTTACATCCAGTATTTGTAAAAGAAAATAGCATGGCATATTAAGAATAACAACAATAACAAAAATACCAAAATCTACAACTAACAATGCAGTAGAAGAAAGAGACCTGAGTACTAGGTCTCTTTTGAGATTAACATTGTACGGACCTCAAGGTATAATGAGAGAGTGGTCGACTCAGAGATTTTCTTTTTTTTTTTCTTTTTTTTTTTGAGACAGAGTCTCACTGTGTTGCCTGGGCTAGAGTGCCGTGGCGTCAGCCTAGCTCACAGCAACCTCAAACTCCTGGGCTCAAGCGATCCTCCTGCCTCAGCCTCCCGAGTAGCTGGGACTACAGGCATGCGCCACCATGCCCGGCTAATTTTTTCTATATATTTTTGTTGTCCAATTAATTTCTTTCTATTTTTAGTAGGGACGGGGTCTCGCTCTTGCTCAGGCTGGTTTTGAACTCCTGAGCTCAAACAATCCGCCCGCCTCGGCCTCCCAGAGAGCTAGGATTACAGGCGTGAGCCACCGCGCCCAGCCTGACTCAGAGGTTTTCAACTTTATTCCCTGTCCCCTCCCCTTTTTTGGGCACAAATCCTTTGAGGATCTGATGAAAGCTATAGATTATTATATACATGTGGAATTTCATATACAAATAACCAGGTCTGGCTTCATGCCATGTGACGTATGCAGCCACACAAGGTCCATGCTTAGAATGACCTCTTACTTGCTTTACTGCACTATTATTGTCTTGGAATTCTTAACTTTTAAACAAGTGGCTCTACACTTTCTTTTCTTTTTTTTAATTGTTGGTCTCAATAAAATTGTTTTCCCGCGTTTTCCTTATGTACTAGATTCCACAAATTATGTAGCTGCTGCTGCCTAAAGCTCATGAATCCGGTTATGAAGCTTCGGGCTAGATGATCTAAAAAGGCAACAAAATGTTGAAGATTTTGCTTCACTTTTAATGTACCATAAATCTTTATTAATGTCCTTGCTTGCTCTTGAACTATGGAAAAAAGAGTTCTGCATCATCTTTAACTATATCTCTGAAGAAGTGCTCTCTTTGGGTCAGAAAGCATTTGGTCTCTGGCTCAAAGAAAAGGATTACTAAAAGGACTAGCTTCATTTTAGGCAATTTTATTCAGTGATGATAACATTCTTTAATCATTTTTATTAATTTTGAATCAGAGAGAATTTCCCACTTAGAATGATACATTTCATGATAACTTATTTATATAGCTGGTATTAAAATTAAAGTGAGAGGACATATTATTTCAAAGAGCAAATATAGATGATGAACTATGTCTGAAACTATGTCATTCTATTAACTCTAAAAATCAAATACACCATTTTTTTTTAAAAAAAAGAATGCTGTTGGGCTTTTATGATTAAACGAGCAATTTCCTTTTTAAAACATTTTTTTCTACTTATTTCCAACCACACATCTCCACTACAGAAAACCTAAAAGGCACAAAAGCATGATACAAAAGTAATAATTTATTCTTAAATTTATTCCATGATTGCGAATGGGAGGTAGAAGAAAATTTTCTTTGAATTATGCAAAAACAAGTATAAAAAGTATATGACTAATGCACCTATGGTTTGAGATTTTTTTTTAATTTTAATTTTGTGAGTAGTCCTAAAATCCCAGCTGAGTTCGTATTAAAATATAGAATTGCATACAGGAAAAAAAAATGGATACCAGGAATCTATTCGATTGTTAAAATCTTTTAGACATAGCTAGGGAAAAGAACACATGGTTGACAGGTTTTGGAAGAGATGATAGGATCTGCCTCTGCCCATTGCTCTGTGCTATATTCTGTGGTGCATTTCAATGAGCTTTAAGGACAGATGATGGTCACAGTTTGATATCTAAACCTAAAACAAGAGTTATCATATTGCTGGGGCTTGGCATTGTCAATATGAAAAGTGCTTTGACTACTAATGTTTTGGGAATAAGGGAAAATTTGAGTTTTTGTCTACCCTTCAAAAATTGAATTTTCCTTGAGATTTTTCATAAGTTTTAAAGTCATCTTTATGATAACAGTGTGGAAATTTTTAAACAGAGGAGTTATTCTCTAGCTTATCTATACTCCACAGTCTTAATTTTTCCCACGTTTCATCTTTTTAAATTTAAACATATTCTGTAACCTTTGATATTTCCACTTTGAAAGGAACCCTCATTCTTGAATGACTCTTTTGCAAATTTGAAAGAGTTGTTTCTAAAGGACAACTAGATAAATTTATCAAGTTATGTTTGTCATCTAGTTAATTTATGTTAAATCCAATCCAGAACAATATTTTGAGCTAGTTGTCCAATCACGAAGAAAGTATCAAGGAGAACAACTATGTAACCGAAAGGAGGAATAGTTCAAGTATATTTATTAGACAAAATGATCATTGTGGTAGTCTTCATTAATACAATCTTACCTTCAATACATTGACCTGCTAAGAAGTCAATTTACTATAAATTCTATTTCTTATAATCTTCCTACTAGGAAAAGGATAAGCTTAAGTCTATACCCTTGAGTTTGTGTGCATATTTCCACATGTTAATAGATTCCATATGAATGGATAACTTTTTGTGATTGGCCATTTGATGAGAAAAGACATCATTCTGATAAAAATTCAGACTTTACTATTAAAATATTTCTATGAACTCCTCTCCCCTGAGGCAGCATTAATAGACTTGCAATATTGTAATTCAGAAACACTAATGTTCACCACTTAGAGGTTTAGCTCATCTTATAATAGAAACCTATTATGGAAAATGCTTCTAACTACCTTCAATTGTTTCCTTTTTGTTTACGCACAAGAATATAATTAAATGCAATATTTGAAAGTGTAAATATGCTGTGATTAGGGTACTCATTGTTCTCAATCTTCATAAAGTAAAAAAGACAAAAGAAAATATTCTCACTTTTTGAGGAATTAATATTTTTCTAGTGTATACGTTTAGAGACATTGCAACTCTAATATCTAATCCAGTTCTCAAAAAATTTAAAGATATGGAAAACTAGAAATAAATATGTATGAAGCATTTTGTATGTAAACATACATTTTATATGTGAAAGCAAAGCTGTTACATAGGCATGCATATCATTGGATTAAGGATGGGGGATGGAAGCTAAATAAAATAGAGGATGTTAAATATCTGCAGGATATTTGTTCTCTGTTTAATAAACAAATGGTAATTCAGGAATGTACAATGTTTACTTTTATTACCAAATTACAATGCACTACATTAATTTTCTGAGTATATATTCCTAAATATCATACATAATATAAATATACACTTCAAGTCTATGTTTCAAGTTTCTAAAAGAAATCTTGTCTAATCTAATAGCAATTAAGTAGTCAATGGGCCCAGTAAAAATCAGATTGAAATGTATTTACCTTTCTTTCTATTGACTTTTTGGTCTTCTTTTCCACTAAAATCTAGGTTTATTTGAGAAAAGAGAATTTGCTGCTGGAAGATAAATTTAAGCAAGATATAAGGAAATGGGTTTTAGATGAACAGTGACTGAAGAACATACTTCTGAAGTGGTGCTAGGAGAGACCTACATAACTTCGTTGGGTGAAAAGGGGAGCTGGATGAATAGATTTTCAGAATTATTATCAGCAAGGTTTTGTAACAGTCATGAGTAAACCTGCTAAGAGATCAGGATCACTCACTGTTAATTGAAGACAAACTGGTCCAAAGGTACAAGAGGCAAAAGCAAGCCCATGTCGATTTGTCATTGTTTTCTGTTTAGTCTGACTGTTCTCACTATTTTAGGAAGACAGTAACTTGGTGATTGTAACCATAGTTTTTTAAATATTAACAATTTTATCTTCAGGACCTCATAAAAAAATTGTACCCATTCTTTATAGCTATTTGGATATTGCTATGGCTTTCCATTAATCAGCTTACATTCATGGTTTTTAAATGGTGTCTTTCTCTAACGTGATTGCTTGGATATATTACCAGAATAATTCTCACGTGAGGTCAACACATCCCTGAGGATTTGTGTTTGCATTCTTAAGGGCTCTCAAGTTCTCTATGATAATTTTTATATTTATGGTTTTATTTTATAATAAAACTAAAACATCTTATAAATGTGTTTAGAATTGTATAGATGATATCTTATGAGATCACTGTCCCCAATTTCAATGCCCATGTATGAAGATTTTATTTAAATCCTGTTCGTGTCAGATACATTAGTTGTCTCTGACCAAGGAGAAAAGCACAGAATTAGGTTTAACGTCAAAATGAGGTAAATGATGAATTGAAGACAAGGGAAAGCCAAATGGCATCACAGAAACCTATAAATGAAAGTTTAGCAATCATTCAAATAGAGACAAATTGTGGGGCCAAGGTTGGGGTTGGTTGATAATAATGTAGGCAAGAGAAAATCAAGAGAACATGAGATGAATAGTCAGCAAACAGTGGCCAGTCATCACATTTATTTGAATTTTGGTGGTATTGTGCTTTTATTTATGCTTAATTTGCAAGCCAGTTTTAGGTTCATTTTTGTATGGAAACTATAAGCGATTTTATGTTGAATTTATACGCATGCATTGTTTAAAATGTAATAATAAAAATATTTTTCATCAGCTATACGTGAGTCCTTTGTATTTTATTTTAATTCACTAGGGTCTGTATATTACTAAAGTTTGAAAAGCATTGAATTTTCTTGTAAATGGAGCTATTTTTTCCTGATGGTGGAAACGAGGTGTTTAAGCCAATCTGAGTAGATAATGTTTATGTTTGAGAAACATTTTGACAAACACTGTGTATTTTATAAGAATGAGTTTCTAAATGTTTTGATAGAATTTCCATTGATTTCTTAGAAATACAAGTATCATCTGGGAAAATTACTAGAAGAAATCCATAAATCTATACTAATTTAAAAGTTAAGTTGGAGATACCACAAAATTATTTTCATAAGTAAATCAAGGTAAACAGGTGATGTGAATTATGTCAGGGCCTCAGGGCATTCTAGAAGCAAACAGTGCCATTAGGTACAGTTGTGTAGATTACATACTACATAATCCTAGCGATCATCATTCATATAACCTATGCTATAAATATGCCTCCTGTTGTAAAAAACGTGCATAGAGATTTTGCTTAGACATATCTTTTCTTGTCCCAAGTGGGAATATTTTCATTTTAAATTTTTTATAAATGATTTAATGTTTGTTACAATGTTATATTGGGGGCCTTTCCCTTTGGAATTGGCTTGCAGATAAGATGATGAATTTTTAGTTTTATAGATTAAATCCATTCAGATTAGGTTTAATTCAGAGTTCCTCTGTACCTGTTCCGGTGTGAGCAGTACAACAGAACTCAATCTCAATTTTATGTTAGCTAATAATAAAGTCAGGACCTCAGGACTACAGATTCTACTGGTGCTTTTCATATTATCTCATTTAATTTGAATCCTTGCAAAAACAGTATGATTGTCAGAGAATTTAGGTGACTTGCCAAAGTTAGTTTAAATAACAGGTCAGTCTAGCCATAAAGCATGTGATTTTCCCACTTTGACATGTCCAAAAAGATTGAGTCTTCATGTTTTTAAAAAGTCCATTTTAGTTCAAGAATGATTAACAAATATTCATTACTGAGATGCAGTCACTCATAAACCTTCAGAGTCTCTGTTATCATGATGAAACTAATTTTTGAAAGTAATTTCTTTCTTTGTAGACTCATACTGTCCATTTGAGGAATAAAAATTCTGGTAAGGTTTAGTTCTTATCAATGCACATTTCACTTTAATAGAACTAATCATTTAAGAAATGCTACCTCACTAATTATTTTTCAGAGAAAATTTGGAGATCGTTAAAATATTGCATATTTTGTCTGTTAAAGTCTGTGGTGTAATTAAAACACTGTAAATTCAGGGGTCTTACAGAAACTCAGTGGCTATTACCCTCCTGACCTTTAGGGAATTTCTAAAATTTGCTGATTTTACTCTGTTTAAAACAAAGTAGTCATTTGCATCTGATTTTAGAAGGTTTGAATACAAAGAAAAATTATTGTAGATCACTTCATAAGAGTGAATTATATTATATAAGCTTGCTTATATACAGTCGCCTTGGTAGATGCTGGAGGAAACAATAAAGAGGCTGAAGGGAGTGAGCATGCTGGAATTGAATACATACTCAGAGGATCCAATGACCTATAAGAAGGTTTGCTCCATGAGAGCTCACAGAGGTCACACCATTCACCAAGGCCATCAGAAATATCACTATATGATCACTGTTATAACTAAAAAGTTCAATGCTGCTATCTTCTGCAAGCTGTCTGAGAAGGATGGCTGGAGAGGTAGCCACAAGCCCAGTCTTGTTTACATCCTTGAATATGAAGGGGCTCTGAATGATGGAGTCCAATAGAGTAATAGTCCAAGTGGTAGCTGTATCTTGCATACCATAGTACAAAAAAGCACGGCACAAGGCCACTTTGGATTCCTAAGACAACATGTTCTATACCTAAGAATACTGCTCCAGCCCATTGATTGAGTGGCAGGGAAAGCTGCCCCCTTTGAGTGGTGCTCAGAGCCAGAAAGGTTGCTGCATCAGATCCAGGTCACAATGCAATCTTCCCTACCACTTGGGTCTGACTGCCTGGCAGATATGGTGTTGGAGGTGTCACTTGTAGGAAAAGATGTAATATGAAGTATGTGGTAAGTTTCAGTGGAGCAAAATACAGGCCCTTTGGATTCTGCAGCAAAGCCACACCATCTGCAGTAAATAACTTCACACCCTTTCTGAAATTGCTTTTGGTGTGTTACTAGGTCCTAATAGAGATTGAAAAATCGATCATGAGATACCAACTCATTATGCCTGTTATGAGATGGGTTATGTCAGACCTGTCAAGTCACAGTACTGGAGAGGGCTTCCAGCAGTCCATTATAAGCTGGAAATGGTGTATCCAGGGTCAAGTATAAGCAGAACCACAGAGCATGAATAAGGCTTTGAGCAGGTGGAAAAGACCTTCATGTCTCTCACAATTCTTGCCAATGGTCCCCTTCTTCACCTGTATCTATTTTGGTGTGGGGTGGGGATAGGGTCCTATAGGACCAAGTGAAAGAGAATAAAAAAGCCTGAGCTTGGTTTATAGATGAGTTGGCTCAGTAAGTAGGAACAAGACACAAGGGGATGGTAGCTGCATTGCTCCCACTTTCATGATGTGACTCTGAGAGGCAATGGAGAGGGAAACATATATTCCTGGGTGGTGATCATTGCTCTGGTTGTCTATTCAGGGGCCTGGAACAGAAGGGACTATAAGATTGGAGACAAAGAGTTCTGGGGTGGAGGCATGTGATGTGGTTGGACATATAAGGGTAGGCATAAATTGGGAAGAGTTTGTGTGACATATAAAATCCATCAGAAACCATCCACCATCCACCATGCTCAGAAAGAGGCACTGAGCAACCAAGTAGTCAAGATGACTCAGTCTTCATCACCAGCCATTTCAGACATGGCACAATGAGCACATGAATAAAGTGGCTACAGTGGCAGAGAGAGGACACTAATGAACCTGTCAGCATGACCTCTCATGTACTAATAATGATCTGGCTATTTTGCCCTCTGAATATGCAAATTCATAATAACTGAAACCAACACGAAGCCCCCAATATGACACTCTTCCTTGATGAGACTAACCAACTACTTGGTGTCAAGTTGACTATATAATATCCCTTCCATCCTTGAAGAGCCAACTGTTCATCCTTCCAAGGATAGATACCTATTCTGGTTATGTTCAGCTTTCCTGTCACAGAGCCTCAGCCAGCACCATTATCTAGGGGCTTATCGTATATCTGACGTAGGGGAATGGATTCTGACACTAGCATAGTATCTGAAAAGGGACCCACTTTACAGTGAAGGAGATGCAGAAATGAGCCCAACTGTTGAACTGGATACTTATTTCAAATATTCAAAACAATTATTTCTAGTAGGAATTATTTTTATCATTTTTATAGATATGTCGCAAGAGTTCTGAGGTTATTTATAATAACTAGTTGAATAGGATTTTAATCAAGGCCTGTTTCATACCAAAGTTTATGATTTTTATTCAATATCATGTGTAAAGTTCTCTCACAGTCATCACCAAAAACACTCATGTAGGTAAGTTCTCATAGAAAAATATATTCTTGAGTAGATTAAAATATTCTGGGTATTCAGGTTAAAAATGCATATAAATGGCAAAGTTGAAACTAAGATTGTCATTTGTCATTTTAAACAAGCCATGCATAGTTCTACCTCCATTGATTGAGATATTTTTGTTAGTCTAATTTCCAAATAGTCTATAAATTTTCCTCTGAACCAGTTCTTGGCTTGTTTTTTAAACTGTGGCAGTGTTTTCTGGGTGAAGAATAGTTTATAGCATTGCATTTTAATAGTGAGAGCCAAATGAACGACATGTCAAGCCTGTGAATAATCCCGGTGCATACTACTCAAATGACACACAGTCTGAGAAAAGTTTCTAGGAGAAACTAAGTCTCACAGGGCTCCACAGCTTGGGGAGAAACATAGAGAACATTTGAAATTGTACAGAACTTTCCAGCACATGGTGATTACTGAGTGTATATGAGCAGTTATGTACCAGATGTGTAAATAAACATATCTTGTTAAGTAGAAGATACCATCTGAAAGAATTTATGAAAATGGAAGCCACAGGCGTTGCAAAAGACTTAAATGATTGAAACTTTTTAATATTTGTCTATGAACAGTGTTATTATAATTACACACAATGCAGTGTGACGTTCTGAAATTCTCTTCAAGCACAATTAGGACATAACATTAACTGTCTGGAGGTTATAAACTAGAGACCTGCTGAGAGATTATCATAAACATATTTTTTTGGTTGGTATAACAAATTCTATTTAATTGGCTATAGGCAGCATAAATATTACCCCACTTGCCATAGCTCTCACCAACTGCTATTGTATGGAGATGTATGTTATTCAGTTATTAATTTTCTACCTGATCTATGAATATAATTAATTTTGCTTTGTTCGGTAAACTCTGGCATTTCAATGAGATGTCACTTTAATTTCTCTGATTTCTTTACTCCTCTATAGAAACAAATGCATTTCATTAGACGAAGACATAATATACACAGAACTCTCTTGTCTCTTAATTTTTAGTCTTTTCAGTTAATGTGTCTTTCACCAGGGTAAGACACTGCATTATCTGTTTAGTAGTCTCCCAGCATGGCTAGGAAGGCTTTGGCATGTCATGGTATGCTTTTGAATTGCATGCATAGAAAATTCACAGAAAATAATGTTAAGCAGAACAAAAAGAAAAATATAAAATTAAAG
>NW_012148908.1:828334-831711 GCF_000956105.1 Propithecus coquereli | reverse complement strand
ATAAATTACATCTTCCACTGAATGCAAGTGAAACATATCTTTTGATGACACCATATGGAAGAGAAATGATATACTTCATTAAAAAAAGTACTCAAATTCCTAATTAAATGCTTTGGCTTTCTCAGCCATTAGTGAAAATAATTAGTAAGCAGAGAAATATAGCACTCTTTTCTTTGGGTTGACTTTCACATCCCCATGCAATGATTGAAGTCTCCCCAGGGTGACCAGCCTCAGTTGAGAAACTCAGTTGAGAAACACTGTCTCAGTCAGACAGAAAATCAGATAATTGCGAGAGCAATTTGCAATCTCCAGGTGATTTTGAAAACAGAAGTAGACTGCAAGCTGTATTATTATGTAAAGTGACAAAATATAATTACTGCATGGGATGATTTTGTTTTTTGAAGCTGCAATCTTTAGAAATACAAGGGTGAAGTGAATCGGTCTCAGCTTGCTTTCTATCTCTGATCCTCTATCTGTGTCTACTCTCTGGGATCAGACTGAAGTCGAGAAATAATTGTTCCTTTTTATAATCTATGGCAGGAGTAACAGTAATGAAACAATGCATCAACACATTGTGGCAATAAATCTTTTGGAAACTTGTATTCCACACTAGCAGGAGCATTTTGTATATTGCTGGTAATTTTGGTGAAAAAACATTGTCATAAATGTAAAGTAATCACAGATTTAAAAAGAAATTCTTCTTAGCTATTCAATAACAAATCTATCAATTATAATGTTCAATATTTTGACTTGAAATTTCACTTTTAGTATGGCATTAAGCTATTTTAGGACTGAGGTCTTCTGGCTCATCCTGTCCCATTATGGACTTAATCATGCCTGCCATGCAGCATAGGCCTGGTATTTATACACAGAGAAGGTTTATGTTTCGTAAGGAATTGAGCAAAAATTTCTAAGGGGAAACTGAGGGAAACACCCTCAGTTGCTGTGTTATACCTGATATTTCCTAGTTCATGTAAATACTATATTTTAATTTAGGTTTGAAGCCTCACCACTGAAGATTGTTTATCATGGTTCAAAATGACATGTATGATTTAACGGCACATTGTTTAGGGTTTGATAAGGTAAGATTTTATTCTTATTTAATTTCTTATCTCTCTTACCTCCTCTAAGAGTCACAGTATATTAAAAGCAATTTCATTATTTGATATTTTTAGTGATTTAACTAGACAATCAATTATTTTAGAGGCAACTTACAGAATATTTATGGTAAAATAATACTTTTAATGGAATAAGTGAAGACTTCTCATTCCATATCTATCTTTATTTATGTTTATTTGTGTTTCTATATATGCAAATTTAACAAACAAGCCTTCCCATGAAAACATAGACCTTCATTTCAAATTGAGCAAATGGACAAAATTTGGGGATAGGTAGAATTGGATAGCAAAAAAAAAATTCAGAATTGTACAATTAACTGATTCAAGTAAAGTAAAATGCTACTATGTTGAGTTAAATAAGAAGAAAAGTAAAATAACTCACATTGCTTTATATTTTTTATTTAATTTTTATTTTTCTCAGTTACACATGTACATTATTTAAAAAGCTAAAATGCCTGGTAAGTCTTAGAATCTCAAAACTGCATCCACCCTTTCTACCTCTTCTCACCACAGAGTCTGGAGAGCCCCACATTTCCAACTCTTTAACTGCATGTTCTTGTACTTACTTCAATATACATAAATAAGCGCTTATATTGCTATTTCTTGATTTTTTTAAATGTAGCCATGCAATTTTAGTTTGAAGATAAAGACTTCTCTCTCTTGTATCCCCAACCTCCCCACACTCTCTCTCCTCACTCTTCTGCCCAATACAGTTACAGTACAATTATTTATCAAACCAGTGTTTGCTGCTTGTATTATTTTGACTTAGTAAAAATTGCTCATATGAATCATGTAATCTGTATCTTGATACTTATTCTTTCTTGTATAATGTTTTGCTATTCTTGGTTGTGTTAATAATCACTTTTTTTCCATTTTCCTGTTTTCCTATTTGCCTATAATTTGTCTTTTAGAAGCTTTACAGGCTTTCCTGGAATATTTTATCATGTCTGCTGTCCATTCATATTTAAGGATCAGGCACTAAAGTGGGTATTGGAAACTTTGTACAGAACTCAACTTACCAATTGAGATTCCTGGACTTCGCCACGAATTGATCAGATACATACCCATATATTTGTATTGGTTAAAGGATGGCTAGATTCTATAACAAATAGATCCTAAATGTGTAAAGGCTTTCACGTGACAGAAATTTGTTATCATTCGCTTCTCTGGTTAATGGGTGAATGTTTTCTTCAGAGAATCAAAAACACTCACTTTCTTCATCTTGTGATCGTGCTATCCCCAGGATGTTGTAGTACCCATGTGACAAAAAGGGAAAGAGAACTTAGAAGAAAATACATTACTTTTTAAACCCTGGGCCTGGAACTGACACACATTTGCTCAAACTAGAGTGGCCAGAATAGTTCTACACTTATAGTGCTACGCGTCTAGTATGGAGTGGGCTGGGAAACACAGTATCAACCTAGGCAACTGATTCCCGATGATAATACTAAGCTGTGGAAGAGGGAGCATTAATTTTGCTGCCAGCTAGCTATCTCTTCCACAGGAACTTCCCTGAAATGTCAGCATCTGTAGATCTTTGTTCTGGAACTGGCCTATATTGCACATTTTAAGAATTAATACCATAGATCATTGCTTCTTGAGCAATAGACATACAAATATATGGTAAAATATAGATTATTTCATATGTCTAGTATAGAATCTGAGTTTCTGAATTTCTAACAAGGTTGCAGGGGGCATCAATCCTGCTAGTCCGTCGACCATACTTTGAATAGTGAAGACCTAATACTCTGCTTCCATCCTCCATCTATTCCTTTCCTTTCTTGGTCCAGAGCCTTTTTTATTAAATTTTTCCAGAGAATAAACATCTTCTTTAATGCCAGTGTGCGTGAGGGTAATCTTTCGGTTGAAAGAAATAGGGGAGGACCTCTAGTAATCTACTTACTTCCTATGCAGCTTTTCAAATAGACCTTTCAGTATCAGCTCTCCTGTTCTCCTGCCTTCAGAGAGGGCCTCCACAACCTGTAGAATTCTGTTGTACACATCAACTTGCTTCTTTAGTGCATGTCGGCAGAAAAAGTAATATATTTTCTTTACCCATAACAAGGTTTATGGCTGGCACCCCTATAACAAAAGACAGATTAACAAGAGAAAATCATATAAATTTACTTAATACAAGTTTTATGAGACACAGGAGCCTTCAGAAATGAAGACTCAAAGACCCAGGGAAAACTGCATTTTTTATGCACAATCGTGGAGAAGTATAATTAGAGGACAAAAGGGTATGATCTAATAGTAATA
>NW_012148908.1:814601-816863 GCF_000956105.1 Propithecus coquereli | reverse complement strand
TTGTGTATGAAAATACCCATCCCCCCCTCCCCCCTCCCCCACCCAACATCCAATAGATGTTATTCTTATATGTGCATCTAAGCATTTAAGATAATGAAGTTAATATACTGCAAAAGAAGCAATCTCATTTGTTTCCTCTTTATCATTTTGTAGCTGCTTCTATATTCAGTTTTGTAATAGGCGTTTCAAAAGCACACAGACAAATAAAAGGAGAGTTCATGCAAATTCTGGAAAACTCAGTATCCAGGGAAAGGGTAGAATATTTTAATTATGTAGTTTCTGTGGTTTAGAGCTTTGACTGTTTCTAGGCAGCTTCTTTATGAAATAGTCATAGTTTTAAAAACATTCCAAATAATTTGTATACTTGTAGATTTAGTCACCAGTTTGACAAAATTTGGAAAGGAATACATTCAAGGCAAACTCGGATGTCTGAGGGAATGTTTCCAAAGAGCCAATTGAGGGGAATTTTTTTTTCTTTTTAACAATTGCTTTATATTGAAGTTCTTTTCTGTATTGTATTTCCTTTTCTTTGCACTGCTGATCTAATTGTCTGCTGACATATCCATTATCTTTTATAGTCACTTCAAGTAGCAAAAGGATTAGTTGCATAGAATTTTTACCACTTCTCTTGGACTTGCAACCAGTTCTCCCTCATTGCTTCATTTTAATAGCCTACACGTTGCATTTAGAAAACTCTAATGCCACGTTGGTGTAAGACGGCTATGACCAATGGAGAAGGCAAGCTAAAAAACCTTAAAAATGATATTGTATACATAAGGAAAACTACTTTCCCTAGGGGGAAAAACATGAACAGACCAATTCACAAACATCTGGAATATAGAAAAACATTTTAAGAGGAAAAAAAAAGGAAGAGATTTCTTTTTCTTTTATTGAGACCCATATAGTTATCGGAAAACTTCCAGAGTTCCTTTGTCAGCCACATATGTGAGATTATCAAACACAATTTCAAGGGCAGGAGAATGTTTTCACTGGTATATATTCCTATTTCAACGGAACATTATATCAATAGTCACACCTTCCATGATTCTAAATGTGGAATTTGGAGACACTTCCCAGGATAATAATCACATTTATATAATCTTAAATCCCTTTTTAAAAAACAGAGCCACCTCAATCAAATATGTCTTCATAAAACCAAAACAAATTTTTTTAAGACTGTGAAGAAATGAGCCTGTTTTGATGTTGTGGAGGCATTAGTGGATTGCTGCTGTTGTTTTAATCTTTTCACTTGTTCTTTTTCTTTCTTTTTTTATGTTTCAAAAATGACATAAGTCATTTTCTTAAGTGACTTGGATGGTACCCACAGTTCAAAGGAATACATTAGCTTTCCATACATGCCAAATGCCTTAACATTGGCCATGCCACTGGAAATCAAAGGATATAGAAAAAACTGAAAGACACGTGTTTTATTTTTCAACAATTTCAGTGAAAACACGAAAATCTCTATTTGATTACTCAAAATAGGAGGGCAGAGTATATAATGATAGAATCTCTTCTTAAAGCGAGATCAGAAATTTCTTAGCCCCGACTTCAGGGGGAAAAGTTTAGTTTGGGGAGGAAGAAAAAAAAAAAGAATGAAAACAAAGTTAGGAAAAAGAAAGTAGAAGAGTAAGAAAAGGAGAAAGAGTAAATAACTTTTTCAGTGTCATGATGAGTGAATGACACAAAATGTCATGTTGGCACATGAAAGAGAGCCACTGACATCACCTCATGCATTTCTGTATGATACCAGCTCATTCACCACAAACTTTTATGGTGTAACCGTTATACAGTAGCCCACTCTTTGTCAATAGCAGGAGCTTGATTTCCAGGCTTTTCAGCTTCTGCTTGATAAACAAACAACCATACAAACAAACAAACAAACAAAAAGTCCCAAGACAGGCAAGAGCAGAGCTTAATATAGGTAAAAGTGCAACAGACTGAAAACCAGTGGCTGAAAATCTAATCGGAGTAAAAGTTAATAAAGGCAAAACTGGGAGTTGGCAAAGTTAAAATCTGAAATCAACCAGCAAGGATGAGAGAAAACTGAATCTGAAAAGCACCATGAAACAAATAAGAACTCTTTAAGATGAGATGACTGCTTTGAATGGAGCGTGGGTTAGAATAGGAAGTCTGTTGTCAAAGTTGAAATTCATCACGCACATTCTATCAGCTACTAATTCTCACAAGAAGTTAGAGAACTTAAAACAACAAAAAAAGATTTAGTGATAGGAAAGTGACAAATTCATTGAAATCTCTGAA
>NW_012148908.1:812363-814551 GCF_000956105.1 Propithecus coquereli | reverse complement strand
CCATTCAGTTTATGGTATTTTATTATAGCAGTTCAAATGGATTAAGACAAATCTTGTAAGATTCAAGGAGATAAGGGAATGAATGAAATATTTATCAGTAAAAGAGTAAATGGCCTAGGGAATTGTTCAGGCAGCATTATAGACCATTTAAAGTTAAGCTCTTAAATATCAACAAGTGAGATCTGTTTGCATGCACAGCCTTGTGATTTTCTCCGGTCATGGACAAAGAAGAGAACTATAATAGAGAATTGAGTTTCATTGAGGACAAAGGATTTTAAAAATAGAATAAATGGGCAAGTGGCAAGAGAGTTGAGGGGATATGCAAAGGAGGGATTTTAAGTGTTGATCATGAATTTCAAACTGTAGAAATAGGATAATAATAACATGAGTGGCGTGAGTATTTGTGAAAATTCAATAAGATAAATGAATTGAAGTTCTTGGTGAGGTGAAAGAAAAGGGAGAAAGAGTAAAGAGCTTGAGCTGAAATGGTAGGCAGTGATGATTGAGAGTGGTAGGTTTGAAACTGAGATTATGGATGGGTTACCTTGATTACTGATGACTAAGTTTACAGTATGGATATGGAGGTGAATGATTGTGGGGGAGTTAGGACAAGATTATTTCGGTAATTAAGAGGCCAGTGTATGGAGACAATTATTGTTTGGATTTGCAATCACCAAAAATTATGAGGGAGTAGTTTTGAAGACAGTAATAGTGACTCAGGTGTCCAACCTTCAGGGAATGAGGAGAAATGACTTGAGTCATTTGGACTGAGGATCTTTAGAGAGGAAGAGAATATGTTGAAATTGACTATTAGTATAAGTGGAATGTCTACTACATCCCCAGGCCCAGTAGTTGAGGAGGTCAGAGAGGAGACAAATACCAATTAAATGAGTTGTGTGAGAAGCCTGAGTGCATTAGATTAGGAAAGTGACAGGAATACTGGTAAAGGTTTGAGAATATAGTGAGTTGTAGTGAACAAAGGAGAAGGGTTTCCGGAGTTGGGGAGGTGGAAATGATGGGTAGAAAAGGGGACATAGAGCATTCTAGGAATAGGAATCTGAGGAATGAGTAATAATCTGGAGACCTGAGATTCCTGTGGCAATTGATATAAAAAGAGATAAAGGTTACAATTACTTTAGGCCTAATGATTCCAAACAGAAATTGATGGAGTTCGGGGAAAGAGGAGATGGCGTTGGAGGTTGTTTCATGTCAGGAGGAAGTTCTGGGCCTCCATTGGTTGAGATCTACAGAGGGCAAGTCTAACTTTGAGTGTGTCAAGGAAATTTACCAAGGAAAATGAAATAAGGTACTTAGCAGGGGAAGGAGAATTTAGGTAGGTGTACAATACAGAAACCTCTTACATTGTATTCATATTGTATAAATTACACACCTTTTGGTTTATGGTTATTATATTTTCTGCACAAAGGTGGATATTATCACAACCTGTTTTTTTTTATATTTTCTAAATGTGGTTAATTGTTTTACCTAATATGTGTGGATGGTTTTGAAAATAATATGCCATTTCAAGGGATATGTAATTTTCTATAAAATATAGGCTGAAAATCTCCTGAAACCTAAATCATAACTGATCCATCAGTGTCTGCTGTGTAAGTTGGTTATTAAAAAATAAATAAATCATAAATTCTGTGAGCAAAGTTAATAACAAACATGAGAGCTGTGGCAGGAGCCAGACCAGCCTCTCTTCTTCTGAGAAATTGAGAGAGATTGATTTAAAATTTAGACTATCAAGCAAAAGGCAATTTCTGTATTATCCTCAGGCAATTACACTTGGTGAGAAACACAGCCATGTTCCAAGTCTCTCCATTATACACACTTACTTTCAAATTTTCAGTTCATTTCATCATCCATCATCCACCATCCACTCTTTCATTCAGGAAACATAAGCTAGCAATGCAGTTCACTGATAGAACATTTTACCTATTTAGCAATGTGTGAAACAAAATTCTTCATGTTGTTAAATTCAGCCTTATTTATCATATGGGGGTTGTAGACAAATGTAGGGAGAGTCACTGAAGTGCCACATAGGCAGAGGGTGAACATAGAAATGGCTCTCTAAATTCTTCTGTAAATGTGAAATTCTGACGTCATGATTTTTAGTTGTAAACTGTAAACTTTCTCGTAACGTAAAGGTGGCTGAGACCAGATTTTCTAAGCATTTTTTTTTTTT
>NW_012148908.1:810495-812302 GCF_000956105.1 Propithecus coquereli | reverse complement strand
AGGTTTGTTTTATGGTCTAAAATATGACCTATCTTAGTGACTATTCAGTGTGAACTTGAAATAATGAATATTCTGCTTTTGTTGGCTGAAGTGTTCTATGTATGTCAATTAGGTCAAGTTGGTCAATAGTGTTGTTCAGGTCTTCTATATCCTTACTGATTTTCTGTCATCTTGTTCTATTGATTACTGAGAGAGGAGTGTTGAACTCGAGTGATGGTATCAGATAGAGTGAGGCCTTGTAGCCTAGGTTACTCTAAGGAAAATTGGAAACTATTAGAAAATTTGGAGCAGTACAGAGATATAATATACCTTCTATTTTAAAAGGAAAACTCTGGCTGCTGGAAAAATAGATCGAAAGGAGTTGAGGCTTGAATCAAATATACTTGTTAGGAAGTTATTTCACATATCCATGTGAGAAAAAATGATGACTTGTACATGATACAGTAGTGGGAAGGGTGAAAAGTAGTTAGATTTGGGATATTTTATGAGAATAAAATGCACATGATTTCAAAATAAATTGGATGCAAGATGTGAGAGAAAAGAAAATCAAGGATGAGACTAAAGTTTTTGTTTATAATAACAGCAAAGAATGCTGTTATTAATAGACATGGGGAAGGTTTTGAATGGAATCAGATTTATAGGAACTGTCAGAAGCTCAGTTTTGTAGATGTTCAGTGTGGGAAGCTAATTCAAAATTCAAGATATCATTAGGTGTATGAGTCTGAAGTTGATGGGAAAGGTAGGGACTGAGACATAAATTTGAGAGTTATCAATATATAGATGAGCCTTGATACTGGATAGAGTGAATATATTGTTAAAAATGAAGAGAAGAGGTATGAGAACAGAGCTCTAAGTCACTCCAGCTTAAGATATCAAAGAAATAAAAAGAAACTAGCAACAACAATGAGAAGGATGGCTAGTGAGATGGGCGAAAACCAAGAGATTATGTTATCTAGGGAATGAGAAGAATAGAAGAAAGTGTTTTAATAAGGAAGTGATTCATTGCATCCCATGTTCCTTGAAAGTTTAAACACAATGAGAATTGGAGAAAAATGACCTTTGGATTTAGCAACATGGGATCATTGGTGACTTCAGCAAGAGCAGAGTACTTTCACTGTATCTGTGGGGGCAGGGATCCAGTTTGTAGTGGTTTTAGGGGAGAATTAAAAGATAGAAAATTAAGGGAGTAAATAAATTAACTGTAATATGGAAGACAGAAATGGTGGGAATCAAATAATTTTTAAAATGGGAGAAATATTGATATTAATTTGATAAAGGAAAAGCTATGGTAGAGAGACAAAAACAAATGATGATTCAGGAGATACAAAGAGGAGATTTTCAGGAGCAACTCTTGAGCAGGATAGAGATGGTGGGATGTGTTTCACCACTGGGAAGTAAGCATTTTTGAAGGACAAAGTTCAGTTCATTCATAGCAACAGAAGAGAAAGCAGGTACAGGTACGCAAGTAAATACAGGGATGACAATTTGTGAAGATTATTTTGATTACTTCTATTTTCTCAGTGAAATGAGAATCGATGTTTTCCGTTGCGTGAACATGGGGTGGTACTATGGTCTGAATGTTTGTGTCCCCCCAAAACTTATGTGTTGAAATCATAACCTTCAAGGTGATAGTATTAGGAGGTAGAGACCCCAAAGGAACTTGGTGTCCCCTTCCACCATATGAAGACACATCAAGAAGATGTAGACTACAAACTAGAAAGTTGGTCCTTGCCAGACACCAAATTTGCTGGTGTCTTGAGGTTGAACTTCCCAGCCCCTGAACTGTGAACGTTTCTGCTGTTCATAA
>NW_012148908.1:795027-800570 GCF_000956105.1 Propithecus coquereli | reverse complement strand
AGAAAGAAAAATAATTGGAGTATTTTCCTAAATTCCAAGAAGGAGTAATAAGGAATCCATAATTCTGTTTACTGTAAAATTTAAGTATTTTGAAAACTTGTCTTTTAAGGAATCTCTTTTGGTTAAATTTTAAAACTCAAGGTGCAATTCTTGAAAAAGCAATAAAAAATTATAAATGTTAAAAATCATCCTGTTCAATCATTTCAGAGAAATTTGATGATAATAAGGCTTTCACTATTGGTGATTTTATTGTGTGACACAAAGTTTTAAAGGACAAAGAAATGGCACGAATAAGAGACAAAACCACATACATATCTTTTAAAAGTTTATTACATACAATGGACAATATAAGAATGCTGTTATTTAAGGACAGTTTCAACAATATCAATATTAGACCATATATTTAAGCAGTTGTCCTACTTGGAAGAGTTTGCAAATTGCTATATGCTACACATAAAATACTTCCCATATAATTGCAAGCAATCCACAGTTGATCAGGCAAAAGGGCATAGTGTTTAAAGATGTAGGCTGCATTATAATCATGTTAAGCAAATTCCCAGCTTTGCTCTTTTTTTCTTCTGCTTTGTCTCATTTATTGAGTTTGAATCATAAAAGAGCTTTCCTCATAGGTTCCATGTGATGACTAAATCTATAGTTCAAACCTTGAGCAATGAAAGCTCTCTATAAATGTTTATATTATTATGTGGAGTACCATAGCTATGTTATGAGGGTAAAAATAATTTGGCAAAATTTGCACCACCTTACTATATTGCCACTCATAAGTCCTTTATAACATGAAATATAAGAGTTTTTGGTTCTTTTCTGATTATCTGTCTTGAAATATTGAGAATTCTGGTGCAAACTTCTTTTAATTTAATCTTAAAGACTTACCACAATGGCTGCAATTCCCTTTCCCATTGCCTTCAAATATATGAAGAATTAGGTTGTCATTTCCCACTTTTTTCCCTGTGCATTCCCTAATGCTGAGTCAGTATCTTGGTGACTTGGGAGTAATTTACACTTCAAGGCGTTCAACCCATGAGTACAATCATATTTATAATCTTTATCTCCTAACTATTAGTGAATGTTCTTGAGAAAACACAATAGCATACTTGAGTAACTTGCGTATACTGAGAAAGTGCTAAGTTAAAAAAATTAAATTGTTATTTTGAGCAAAAATAGCTGGCATGGGTTTTGGTTATGTCCTCTATATAAATGTATAATTAAATTGTTAAGTTTTTTCAGTGATTGCATTCATGTCTGAGTTCAAATGCCGCAGCAATTTCTTATACCATATCTATACTTCCACCGACAAACCGTAACTTTAGTAACTTATTTTGAAAAGCTAGAATTAATTCACAGTGCCTCATAAGTCAACCAAGATCCTTTTCTCTCCATTAAAGGTTGATATGAATCTTTTATCTGATTTTGTAACTTAACTTTTATTGTTTTGAAAAGCACTGGGAGGATAAGTAGATTAATTAATAAACACCGAAAATTCAAAGAAGTTTATAAAGAAAAAGCCATTTACTCAGTAGATATAGCTTCATCATATGTTGATTAATAGCTTTGATAAAGATCACTTATAGTGAGAAATTTCTACACAGTCTGAAATATATTTGCTATTAGATTGCAGCTGTATTCCCTCAAAATGCCTATAATGCATTGTAAAGAGATGTCAATGAAACTTCTTACATTTTACTACTGTGAGGCAAACTTAGATTGGTAATGGGGGGTTGTGTTAGGAGAGAAAGTTACCCTGGAAATCTATTTTTGATTTGTACATAATTAATCTGTACCTTAATGATGAGTAACATAGCATGACATCTGCTGTTTTCAGCAGTGTGCTGGGTTAGTCTAAGAAATATCATTAAATATTTAATAATATTATATATCTGTGCATATAAAATCTAATCTTGATTCTTATATTTTACTTTGTTTTACAAAGCAGCTGCTCAGAATACTTCTCTCTATATGAATCAACTTACCGAAAAAAGTCAGAGAAACAACTGAGAGTGGGGAGAAGAAGGAACAGAGATTTGTCCCTTTCTAGTAATTTGGAAGTGCTAACACAGTGGTTGTCAAAATGTGTTGTGCAAACCCATCTTCTGAGAACCCTTGTTATAAATGTACTTTCCCATATTCTCAAAGTGGAGCTTGGGAGTCTGTGTTTTTAATAAGCACCCACCAAAACAGTTTGATGCAGAAGGTTCATGGGCAGCACTGAAAACATGTCATCAAGGGTGATTTGAGCTGGGGAACACAGGTGATTTGTATGGTGTGCTGTCAACCAAGAGCAAAAAATAGTTGCAGAGGCCCCAAAACTAAGAGACAACCTGAACTCTCCAAATTGGTGATGGAAAGATGAGTCAGTGAATGTCGAACCAGAAAATGGAAACCAAAAGTAGGGCCAGTGACTAGCAGAAGATAATGTAGGATCACATTTTAAAAGCGAAGAATAGGCAGCAACAGTTACAATGGGAAACTCTAGCTGGCAAAGTAGATGTAAGAGTGATAGGATAGAACTGAGCCCAGCATTGTAGCACTTTTTTTTTTTTTTTAACTTCCTCCAGTGGCTGGCAATCTTGGATACCTAATGTCCATTGGCTCCGTGCAAAAGTAATGTTTTATGTAAAATTATTTAGTTGATTTATCTGTAAATTTTAACTGAATAAAGCTGTTTATTACTAGTAAATTATTTTAATTTAAAACAAGAACTTGCCTCATTCTTTCCCTTTTCTTTTGTCTTTTACTTTTCCTCTTTCTGGATGATCTTTTTCTAGTATCCCTTCCAAATAAGCCTCTGATGCATTAGTCTTCAGATACCTCGTTTATTGATCAACTTCAAGAAGAGGCCTTTAGCTTAGTCTTCTGCCCAGCTTCCCTTATGCTAGAGACTTCTTTATACACCAATTGGCATCACGGCATCAGGGAAGAACTGAGTCCCTTCCTGGACTGCTGTCGTGTTGAGCCTTCTTAGCTCTCAGGGCATCATGAGCTTCTTGCTGGCTCTCACTAGCACCATGTTTCATGTAGTGAGTCTTGGTCCAGTTCTAGTTCACTGGTGCGTACCGTATCACCTATGACAGAGGATATTTTATAGCCACACCTGAGCAAGTTAAAATAACATGTCCTGTAGAAACACATTGCGTTCACATCAGTAATTTATTCTTCAGACTAGTCTTGCACAACAATCTCTGAAAGAACAGTTAGCTGCCAAATGAATTTCTTTCCTCTGAGTTCTTATGAAAGGTCCCATTTTAATATCTGAATAAAATGAAGATCTTGTTTTAAAACTCATCCTAGAATGGAATTCAGGGTAAGTCAGATCCATCTAGATCCTCACAAAACAATTTAATTATGTAAATATCAAAATAATTTCATTACACTTTTCTCCTATATTGGTGTCCCCCACGATGGACAGATTACTCAGGAAACTGCATTACAAAGTATTCACTATTCTGTCGCAGCACAAGTTTGCTGATCGCACTGTGCTTACTGAAAGCCCCAAATTATTTGTAACTGTCATTTATGTGAATTGATTTGAATATAAGCAAAGTGAGACTCAAAACTGTAATGAAGTTGACAGAAAAAATAAAAGCAATTGTTCTCAGTTTGAATAGAATTGTAATTTATCAGAGTTAGTTAAATAAGAGAATACTTGGGTCATATTATGAAGCATTGGTAGTGAAAATCCATAACTGAACTACATAAATTACAAATTGATTTAGATGAACCAGGTTTGGCTCTAATGTCCAGCACACATGATATGCTGAAGGTGTTTAATGACCCATGCACAGATGCAGCAGAGAGGAAATTTAACAAAATTGGCACCAGCTTTTATTAGATCTCACATGGTCAAATAGCATTTATCTGATGTGAAGAATAGATTCAGTGAATTATCAAGGAAACAGATGCTTTTCTTTATGTGGTAAACCTCTTTGGATTTATAATAGAATAGCTCATTGGAGAACATTGCAACCTCTAAAATTTTGCTGCAAGGTGAGAAAACACCAGGCGGAGACAAGTTATTAAAAAGAGAAAATACATCACTTTGAACTCTAAACACTTGTTCTTAACACATGATGTCTCTTACAGCAACAAAGAAGATGACAGATGTATATGATTTATAAAACATTTCCTTGCTTAGAAAAACAAAGTGATAAAATTGAGTTGATGGATATAGTAGCTGTGAGACAAAATCATTCTGTGTCTGTGTAAGCCATATGCAATAAAAACTCTAAAATAATGCCCTCTATTTCTTAAACTCAGTTGCCGGTGCTATTTACATTATTCAATCATCTGGCAAGTAAATCTCTCAACACTCTGAAAATCTAAATCATTACTGTTGATGTTCAGGAAATTGAGAATTATGATTGTTAACTCAAAGAAAGATTTTGATTGTGTGTATGTTTTTTTTTCTTGAATGTGAACAAAAAGGTTGCTGTTGTAGGTAGAAAAATGGCCCTCCAAAGATGTCCATGTCTAAATCCTTGAACCTGTTAATGTGTTACCTGACATGGCAAATGGGATTTAGCGGATGTGATTAAGTTAAGGATCTTGAGATGGGGAGATTATCCTAGATTATCTTAGTGGACCCAATGTGATCACAGGAGTCTTTATGAATGAAAAAGGGATGAAGGAGAGGCAGAATCAGGGAAGGAGATGTGGCAACAGGAGCAGAAGCCTGAGTGACTTAAATGCTGACTTTTATTAAAGGAGCCACATGTCAAGGAATGGGGGAAGCCTCCGCAGCTGGTAATGGCAGGGAAACTATTTCTCCCCTAGAGCCTCCAGAATGAATGTAGCCCTGCTGACACCATCATTTTTGCCCCATGAGACCCATATTACACTTCTAAATTGTGAAATAATATTTTTTCATTGTTTTAGGCCACTATGTTTGTGCTGATTTGTTAAAACAGCAATCTGAAACTAATACAGTCACTTGCCTTATGGCCATTGCTGGATTTTTGTATAAAGAAGACATGTACTCACCATCAAATTGGTATTAACTGATCAACATTTAAGTGCACGTATAAGAATAACATTTATTAGATGTTGGAGAGGGGGGAGGGGGGAGGAAGGGACGGGGATATGCACAAACAATGAGTGCGATGCGCACCTCCGGGGGAATGGACACTCTTGAAGCTCGGAGTTGGCGGGGAGGGAGGGCAAGGGCATCATACGTAACCTAATCATCTGTACCCCCATAGTATGCTGAAATAAAAAAAAAAAAGTCTCTCTAATCTTCATTATCATTGCCCTAGAATGCATTGGAATATGTGAAGAATTACACACTATGTGCTCTTAAATTTTTAGTATATCAAGTTTGGTATATCAAGTCTAAGATTAGGCAATGTTTGTATGTCCCATCATATGCTGCTCAGAGAATGCTCAATAATACTTTTTCTGAACATGCTGTGCAGCCCTACCAGAAGTCGCTTTTGTTCCTGCTTCCTGGATATTTTATACTTCAACAAGTGAAAGATATTCTTTGTGGTCAAGAATTGGCCTTATGGATATACTGACAACATTTCCTAAAT
>NW_012148908.1:783238-784230 GCF_000956105.1 Propithecus coquereli | reverse complement strand
TATGATGCCCTTGCCCCCCTCCCCCTCAAGTCTGAGCTTCAAGTGTGTCCATCTCTGGGATGGTGCGCATTGCACTCTTTGTGTATGCGTATACCTGTCCCCTCATCCCCCCTCCCCCCTCTCCCCTGCCAGCCATCCAATAGATGTTATTCCTATATGTGCGCTTATGTGTTGATCAGTTAATACCAATTTGATTTAACATGCTATTAGAATTTCAGTTAAAATTCAACATGAATGATACAACTATTTTAACAAATTCTGATAGAGCAAAGCTTTGTAATATAAACAATATTTGCACTAAATTAAGAAATTTATGGAGCAGAAATGCACTTGGAATTGATTGTTGAGTACACATAAATCGTAATTATACCCAAACAAGATGGATAGTTTACCAATGGAAATAGAAGCTTGATGTTATCAACATTTATAATTTTTTTCCTATACACATCTAGGGTAAATAAACTAAAAATTTTATGGCAAAACTGATGTTGAACGTACCCACAAGTAAAAATTCAGCATGGCAGTACACATGATCTCCTCTCTTTAACTAATACTTTGTGTTTCAGAAATAGTTGAGCAGTAAATAATTACTTTGTAAGTCAACTTAAGTACACTAAAATATTATTGATTTTTTAATAAATACCATTACTAAATTATTACCTTATGTTAAATGATATATTTAATCAAAAGAATGAATTGCTTGAAAATCTCAGATTCAAAGATTTTAGCAAATGAAATAAAACAAATGATAAAGCTTGCAAACAGAAAAACACTAAAACTTATTCCTGTAAAAGCAATAAAAAAAAACAAAGAACAAATTAAATGATTACAATTCAAATAATTACAATATTTAACTTAGAAACTATAATTGTGTTTTGGAATATCTCAAATTGTGGAAAGGCTCTTCTTCAATTTTTAATTGGATAAATTAATAGTCTGTGCCTTCTCACTTTATTTTCAATGTCTATCTTCAATAATATTTTTTAAATTGA
>NW_012148908.1:779136-783043 GCF_000956105.1 Propithecus coquereli | reverse complement strand
ATATTTAATTATTAATCAAAAAATGATAGCTAGTAAGACTCTAATACTGTATGTTCCAGAAGTGAAAACCAGCAACTTTTTATACAAATAATTTGCCGTTTTTCTACAGTTCAAGGCAATCACAGCCATACCCTGCAGTCCTGAGTATGTCTTCATTCAAGTCCATCATATTAAAATACTAAAGTCCAGGAATGGTAATAACGGTTAAAATTGTTTGGCACCAGGTGACTTTATTATTCTCACAAACATGAAGCTTAAAATGTGTAGCATATTTAGAGTTCAAAAAAATTTGTAATGACAAAAAGTAGCACTTATTAATCATAAATGACCATTTGTACAAGATAATATCATGGTAATGGTATATAAATAAATAATAAAGATAATTTCCACACAGGTTTTATAAGACTGCCACAGGCAGAATTGCTGAAAGTGACTCTTAGATGCTCACTTTGTGTTGACTGTACAATAGCTAGCTGGAACCAAGGTTTCCCTCATCAAATTCATCTTACCATAGGACTGGAGCTTCACTCCCCAATAAAGGGATTTCTTGAAATCCATGATCTCCAGATTCAATAGATGAATATTTCCAAAATGCCTTTGTAAATAGATGGCTCCCAAATCCATCAATTCACTTATTACCTCAGTGACAATGCCGTTTCCCTATATTTGTCATATGAAAAAGGAGACTCTTGGTAGGGAGGGCTCAATGATTCAATGACCCCAATGATGCAGCATATCTCTCTGTGGAATGATAGGATGATCAGGGACTCCTAAAACTTTGCTTGTTGATCTTGAGTCTACATAAATTTTCTCAATAGAGTATATAACTTAACTCATGTCATACATTGTGAAATTCATCCTGAATCCTGCTACACTGCAGGTAAAGGCCAAGAAAAGACATGATTTATATAGAAATATATTTTGTGATATTTTAATAGTTAAATTATAGTTCCTATGTTGAAAAATAATTATGCATTGACTTTTTAAAAATAAATTTTGTTGCATCTATTTAATGTATAAAGTATGCTGTTATGGGAGACGAAAGAGAAAAAAGATTACTGTAATGAAGCAAATTAACATATCCATCATCTTAGTTAGTTACCCTTTTTTAAAATTTTATAACAACAGCAGCTAAAATCTACTCATTTAGCATGACTCCTATAGACTATACAATTTTATTACCTATGGTCCTCATGCTGTACATTAGATCACTTAGATTTGTTTTGTTCTCTCTATTTGAATTTTTTTTTAGATTCCACGTTTAAGTGATATCATGTATTATTTTTCTTTCTGTGTCTTGTTTATTTCCCTTAGCATAGTATCTTCCAGGCTTATCCATGTTATGGCAAATGGCAAAATCTCGTTCTTTTTTAAGTGTGAATAATATTCTACTGTAGGTACCAGAGTTTCTTTATTCATTCATCCATTGATGAATGCTTAGGTTGTCTCCATATCTTAGCTATTGTGAATAATGCTGCAATAAATATGGGAGTACAGATATCTTTACAAGGTGGTGATTTCATTTCCTTTGGGTATATGCCTAAAGGAGGGATTGCTAGATCATATGGTAGTTCCATTTTTAATGTCTTGAGAAACTTCCATACTGTTTTTCATAATGGCTATACCAATCTACATTCCCACCAACAATATACAAGAGTTCCCTTTTTTTTACACCCTTACCAACATTTGTTGTTTTTTGAGTATTTCAAAATAGTTATCCTAATGGATGTGATGTGGTATCTCATAACGGTTTTCATTTGCATTTTTCTGATGATTAAGGATATTGAGCACCTTTTCATATAACTTGGCCATTTTTATGTCTTCTTTAGAGAAATGTCTATTCATGTGTTTTGCCTGTTTTTATATAAGATTAGTTGTTCTTCCACTATTGAGTTATATGTATTCTTTACAAATTTTGGATATTAACCCTTTATCAAACATACTTTTTGAAAATTTTTTTTCCAATTCATAGGTTTCCCTTTCATTTTGTTGACTGTTTCCTTTGATTCCTTTGCTGTGTAGAAGTTTTTTAGTTTGATGTAGTCCCACTTATTAATTTTTGCTTTTGTGGCCTGAGCTTTTGTGTGCTATCCAAAAAATCATTAGCAAAGCCAATGTTCAGGAACTTTTCTCCTATGTTCTTTTCTAGGAGTTTTATAGTTCCTGGTCTTATATTTGTGTCTTATTTTCCAATTTGAGTAGATTTTTGTGGATGGTGTAAGATAAGGGTCCAATTTCATTCTATTGCATGTGGAAATCCAGTTTCCCCAGCACCTTTTATTGAAGAGACAGACACTCCTTTCTCCATCGTGTCCTCTTGGTGCCTTCGTCAAATATTAATAGACTGTATATATTTGGATCTACTTTTGGGTTCTTTCTTCTGTTCCACTGGTCTATGTCTGTTTTTATGCCAGTACCACAGTGTTTTGATTCCTATAGCTTTGCAATATCCAGTGATTTTAATTTAGGAAGTTTGATACCTCCAACTTTGTTTTCCTTTCTCAGAATTGTTTTGGTATTTGGGGATTTTTATGGTTCCATACAAATTTTAGGATTTCTTTTTATTTCTGTGAAGAGTGCCATTGGGATTTTGATAGGGATTATGCCAAATCTGTATGTTGCCTAGGGTAGTTTGAACATATTAACCATATTAATTCTTCTGATTCATGAGCACATGATATTTTTCCATTTACTTGTGTCTTTAATTTATTTTGTCAATGTTTTATAATTTTTAGTGTACAGATTTTTCACCTCCTTAAATTTATTTCTCAATATTTTATTTTTTTGACACTATCATAAAGGAGATTGTTTTCTTGATTTCTTTTTCAGTTAGGTTATTATTTGCATATAAAATGCTACTCATTTTGATATGTTGACTTTTTATCCTATAACTTTACTGAATCGATTTATTAGTTCTTATAGTTTTTTATGTAAAATAAATCAATGGGAAAAAATGATAGTTTCTAATTTTTTAACATAGGGGAAAATGAGGCAGTTGGGCTTAAGTGAAGGCCAATATTTAACGATAGCAGTTTTGTCAAGTTATTCAGGAAAAAGAAACATAAAATAAAATATTATGACAGCTGTAGATTAAAAAAAATTTATAGCATGCTTCCTTTTATTGAATAAAAGCATCCAAAATGTTTAAAGTAAATTTTTAAGTCTTGTAAAATCCTCTTCAATGCTTCATGAAAATTATTCTAAACCCTTTAGATTAAGTTCATAATGTGACTATACATTTTACAAAATTAATATCAAATTTTTAAAGCACATTATTCCAAATGCCACCATACCATATGTAAATGACCAAGAGTAATGTACTATTTGATATGAGTGACTGTACATTCTTGCTTGCCTGGGACAATTCAGGTTTATATCCAGTTTCCTCACATTCATGTAGTTTAGTATTTGGTTCAGATTTTTCATCATTTAACAATGAATTTTTATAAATAGTTGTATTAAAATAAATCAGGATTGGTGTGGTAAAACTGAAAACATTTTATTTTTAACTTCTGTCATGGTCTCAACATCTACCTCAAAATTTAAATTATTAAATAAAACACTACCCAAAGCTGTAAAGGATGTATTTATGCATTTGTATATGTTTTTGTAAAGTATGAATTTTGACTTAAGTTAAATTACTGTTCTATATTAATTAACCTGATGATTGAATCCTAGTTTTCTTCTACATCATGAAGGATAACGTGATAGATGTTAATGTCTTGGCTCTATTAGTACAAGAGGAACTTCACAAATAGTTAAAATAGTCTAGTGGTTTTAAAAAAAGTTAATGTCATTAAATGTTTATTTTTGCTATTTATTCATTGACTGGAAATAAAGATTTGGAAGTTTATTTTGTTAAAAGCAAAACTTTTTTTTTAAATTTTAACTAGGGTATTTTATTTTA
>NW_012148908.1:773023-778125 GCF_000956105.1 Propithecus coquereli | reverse complement strand
AAATATTAAAAAGTTATTATATAGGAACAATCTATTTCATGAGTTTTGTCTTGTGAAAATATTTATTGAAGAAATATACTCTCATTGAAAATGAAAATACAGTAATTGAAAATATCTAATGTTTAGTTGCATTATTTTTTTGAGCCTACCAAGGACTTTAGCTCACTCCTCTGCGACAATGTCCAGCTCCTGGCTGGTCATTCATTAAGCCATATCCCATAGCTTGTGATATCATATTTTATCCAAGTCTAAAGAGAAGAGGTAAATCTGAGGGGTAGAATGTGGACAAAGAGAAAGAGGAAAAGAGATAGTTGAGAGAATATTTCCAACACAGAATTTCCTCATTTAAAATTCCAAATTCTTTTCTGAGATTTCTGATACTTTTTCCTTTTTTAACTTTCTACCATAGAGCTTTTCTCTAGCTGATGCCATGGTGCTATAATTTGTTATTCATTTATTTATTATCTTTTATTCTCTAATAGTTTTTAAGCTCCATGAAGGCAGTGAATTTCATCATAATATATTAATAAATTGTAGCCATGGTGCCTTGCCCTACCCCCTTGGATATTGATATCTGTTTGAACCGGATTCATCATTTGGTAATTTGGTCAGCTTAGATTTATCTTTATTAGGCATCATATCAGGTGATGAGGATAATTTTACCTAGTATTCTAGTAGTTGAGAGGATTAACTTTAGAGTCTGATTGCTGGAATTTAAATTCTAGCTCTACCACTTATAGTTGTATGAGGTTGTAAAAATTATTAAAACATTTTGAAATTGTTTCCTCATCTGTCAAATAATATTATTAATACTAGTAATACCTACATTTACAATTGTTGAAGGAAATATATGCAATATTATATATAAAGCATTTTCATGGTGCCTATTACCTAGTAAATACTTGATAATTGTCTCAGTCAGTTTGAACTACTATAACAAATTTCCATACATTGCGTGGATTAAAAAACAGCAATTTATTTCTTATAGTTTTGGAGGCTGGAAAGTCCAAGATCAAGGTGCCTGCAGATTTGGTGTGTGGTTAGGGCTGTCTTCCTCGTTTGCATAGCACCCTCTTCTTATATCCTCATATGGCAGAGAGGAGAGAGAGAGAGAGAACTCTCCTGTTTCTTCTTTCTTCTTTAAGGGCGCTAATCTGATTTGTTAGGGCTCCACCCTCATAATTTCATTAACTCCCAAAGGCACCACCACCATCATACATACTGGGAATTAGGATTTCAACGTGTGAATTTTAGAGGCACACAGATATTCAGTTCATAACAGTGATGTTTTTGTCTTCAGGGTCTAACCAGGAAAACAGAAAACGCTCTGTTTTAATTTATATCCCTTTTTACACACGTGACGGAAAAGCTGAAAAAGTGATTGGGAAACTGTGGTGAGGCAATCCAAATGAGCAATAGCAGAGTGCTGTACCATTTCTAGACATTACAGACAGAAAGATGAGACAATATGATGAGAGCTCAGGGCAAAGTCACATGAATGGAAGCTGGTGCCTTGAAGGAGATCCAGGCACTGCCAGATGATGACGATAAGGTGATGACATGGATGACAAGTACCTGATTTCTCCCTTCTTTTCACCCTTCTATCCTCTCATTCAAAAAAGCCAACTGGAAGCCAAGTGATAAGGGAACCTTTAACACCTGGTTTATGAGATCTTCTTACTGATTTTACAGAGCATGAAGGGGGAAGGGGGAAGGGCAAGGAATGGATCTGAGGGCAAAGATTTTTATTAGTTATTTTTAGAATTATCATTGCCAAGGCTTCAGCCTTTCTATGCTGTATTGTTCAGTGTCATTCAAAGGATTTTTTTATTTCTTTGGGATCACTTACAAATTACTATTAGGTCATTAAATATGAAATGTCCGATTTCCGATCAAATGTGTGTTTATTATATCTCAAACAAGAAGCAGTCCAAATAATCAAAGTATACATCTAAACTATTGACACAGTTTTGTCATTTTAACAGTAGCTTGTTTATGCCAGCAGCAAGGAAGCCTGGAGACCCAGTGGCAATGAAATCACCAAAGGTGTTTTCCACAGCTTGTTGAGAATTGAATATTTTTCCTTGCACAAAGGGGTCCAAAGCCTGGAAAAAGTGCCAGTCAGTTGTTGCAAGGTTTGGTGAATATGGAGGATGACAGAGAATTTCCAAGTACATTTTCTGTAGTTTGAGCTGCATTGTTTGTGCGACATGTGGTTGAGTGTTTTCTTACAAGAAGATTGGCCTGTCTCTAGTGACCAATCTTGGCTGTTTAATCCAAGCATCCTCATCATTTCATCAAATTGGTTACGGTAGACATCCGCTGTAATTGATTGACCAGGTTTCATGATGCTGTAGTGATAATGCCAATGCTGGACCACCAAACAGACACTATTAGGTTTTTTTGATGAATATTTGGGTTTGGACTATGTTTCAGCACTTCATCTTTATCCAAGTTTGACAGTTGATATCTATGACATTTCACTGTGACACTTCTGGTTTTATTTTTATGGCGAAAGTACATCCTCAGTCTTTGAAATGCAAGTTTTAGCTTGTGATTATCTTTCAATTTTTTTAGAGCAATTTTTGTGAAACCAAGGATAAGTCAAAAATTCATGTTATTTTTGAATGCGAGTTCCATCCTGGAACCAGTGCAGCACAGACCGCTCAAAATATTAACAAAGTGATTTGGAAGGCTGTGGCTAATGAACAAACAGTACGTCCATGGTTTGAGAAGTTCCATTCCGGTGATTTTAATCTTCAAAATGAGCCACATAGGTGACCTGAGACCAAGGTGGATAATGATGGCCTAAAAGCTGTAGTGGAAACGAATCCATCTCAACCTACATGTGAATTAGCAGCAAAGTTTGACATTACTATTCCAACAATATTGGACCATTTGAAATAAATTGGCAAGGTAAAGAAGCTGGAGAGATGGGTTCCACATGAATTAAATGAGCATCAGAAGAGAAATCATCTTGAAACTTGCCTTTCTTTGCTGTCACGACACAAAGGCAACCCATTTCTATATCATGTTGTTACATGTGATGAAAAATGGAAATTAGACATTTCATATTTAATAACCAACACAATTTCATTTTAAATCAGAAACCATACTTATTAGTTTGGGTATAATTCATGTTGCAGAACACACAGATCACGGAAAATACTCAAGTGTGCAAGGAATAAATGAGACTGATTCTATAAACCCATATTAGTACTTTATAATTAAACCTTGACCAAGCCAACCACTTAGCAGTTCACTTACCTATCTCTAATTTCATTTTATGCTTTTGTGTTATAGAATAAATCACCATTTATGTTTTTTTATTTCAGCATATTACGGGGGTACAAATGTTTAGGTTACATATATTGCTTTTGCCCCACCTGAGTCAGAGCTTCAAGCATGTCCATCCCCCAGATGGTGCACACCACACCCATTAGGTGTGTATATCCCCATCCCCTCCTCCCCCCTCGCATCTGCCCGATACCTGATGAATGTTATTACTATATGTGCTCTTAAGTGTTGATCATTACTGGTTATCTACCCAAAAGAACAAAAGACATTCTATAAAAAAGACATCTGCACTAGAATGTTTATAGCAGCACAATTCGCAATTGCAAAAATGTGGAAACAACCCAAGTGTTGATCAATACATGAGTGGATTAATAAAATGTATTGTATGTATATCATGAAGTTCTACTCAACCACCAAAACCAATGGTAATCTAGTGCCTCTTGTATTATACTGGATAGGGCTGGAGCCCATTCTACTAAGTGAAGTATTACAAGAATGGAAAAACAAGCACCATATGTACTCACCATCAAATTGGTATTAACTTATCAACACTTAAATCACTATTTTAATGCAAGGCAAATAAGAGTTCTATTTCCATTACTGACTCTTTATATCAGAGAAATTATATAATGAAGTGTTATTGTCATGATAGTTTCTAGCATTTTTTCCTATATGCTCTTTTTTTAATATTTATACCAGTTTTATTTATAATTTCCCAAACTTGGAAGCAACCAAGATGTCTTTCTGTAGGTTATTGACAGGTTGGGAAATGGGGAAAGGGAGGGAGGGATTAAAACAGGCATAGCACAGAGGAATTTTAGGGCAGTGAAACTGTATCATTTTTTAAAAAAAACAGGCTTTCTTTTACAGAGCAGTTTTAGGTTCACAGCATAATTGAGTGGAAAGCAGAGAATTCCCACATACCCATATATGCTCTTTAGTAGTAATTATCAGTAAATGACTCATTGTATCTAGACACCACTCTTTGTGTGTTTTTCAAAAGTTAATTAATTTTAGCATTAGTGACTCATATTTTTTAAATCTCACTTGAAATATTATCTGTGAATGTAAATTCTGTCCATTTAACAATTAGGAAATTTTAAGCATACTTCCTTCTCAAACACTGTTTAATTCATGAAATTTCATGTTGCTTTAAAAAACTTATATTTTAACTTTGAAAACTTTTCTTAAGAATCTCCTCAAAATAATGTATTTTCAAATGCAATGCCATTTGTATATAGGACATTCCACTATAATCTTCTCTTTCCAGATTTTAAATAAAAGTCAGACCTAGAAAAAAGGTACGTTTCTTTATTTTCTGAATCTATTCTATTTCTAAAATTACTCTGCTTTTCACAGTGAATAACACTTGTGTGCTTAAAATTTTTGCAGATTTAAAATTTATATAATAAATACATAGATATACAAAATCTACATAAAGCCAATTTTAAGACCAAGGCAAGGTAATCAACATATCACACATTTTCTCTGGCATTGTAGACCCCTCTATTTTACTCATTTCACAAATACATTGTTTAAAATGTGAAGCTCTTCTGTTATATACCTGATAATGAATTTGAAGGATAAAGAAATAGGAATAAGTAGCAGCCCCAATTTTTCCTGTTAAATTAAAATTTATAGGACTGATATTTTGTTAGAATAGCTACAACCCATATTAATGCATTTATTATAAATAGATCTTCCTCTAAAGTACTTTTTAAATCCCCTGTGCTATCTATACCTTTCTTTCTACTGGGATATTTATGGTACTAGATATGTTTTGAATATTTCTTGAAAATTTCCCA
>NW_012148908.1:770982-772318 GCF_000956105.1 Propithecus coquereli | reverse complement strand
GTCCAGAATTATATGATGTGTAATTAATGGAAGGGGTAGGCGCTCTCTGGTGTTAGAAGTTAAAGAAATGAGGCTCAGGAATTGTTTGGCATATTTTCACATGCTAAAATGAAATTCAAAGAAACACTGTACAGGACAAGTCCTAGTGACATAGAACATCTTTTCCCAATGTTCTTGTGCAAATGACATCTCAAATTTATGTGAGCCATCTCAGTGTCCTCTAATCTCTTGCTTACTTAAACTAGTTTTAGTTGTGTTCCTGTCATTTACTATATTAGTTTGTTAGGGCTGCCATAACAAAATACTACAGACTAGATGAGTAGGGTGAGTATTAGTTTTTCTTGAAACGTTTGGTGGAATTCATCAGTGAATCCGTCAGGTCCCGGACTTTTCTTTGATGGGAGACTATTTACTACTGCTTCTATATCATTATTTGTTATTGGTCTATTCAGGTTTTGTATTTCTTTCTGGTACAATCTTAGTACGTTGTATGTGTCTAGCAATTTATCCATTCCTTCTAGGCTTTCCAATTAATTGCTATATTTGCTTATAATAGTCTCTAATGATCTTTGAAAATTCCATGGTATCAGTTGTGATGTCTCCTTTATCATCTCCGATTTTATGTTTTGGACCTTCTCTCTTTTTAATTAGTCTGACTAAAGGTTTGTCGACTTTATCTTTTTAAAAAAATCACCTTTTTATTTTGTTGATCTTTTTTTATTGTTTTAGTCTCAATTTCATTTATTTTTTCTTTAGTCTTTATTATCTTTGCTTCTACTAACTTGGGGTGTTGTTTGTTCTTTCTTTTCTAATTCTTTATGATGCATCATCAGGCTGTTTATTTGAAGTCTTTGTACTTTACTGATGTAGGTATTTATTGCTAGAAACTTTCTTCTTAGGACGTCTTTTATTGTATTGTATAGGTTTTGGTAAGTTGTGTTTATATTTTTATTTGTTTCAAGAAACTGTAAAATTTCCTTCTTAATTTCTTTATTGACTCATTGGTTATTCAGGAGCATATTGCTTAATTTCTATGCATTTCTACAATTTCTAAAGTGCCTCTTAGTATTAATTTATAGTTTTATCTCATCATGGTCAGAAAAGATACTTGATATGATTTCAATTCTGTATATTTGTTTAGACTTATTTTGTGGCTTAACATGTGATCTTATCATTCTGAAGAATATTCTATGTGCTGATGTAAAGAATGTATCCTGAAACTGCTGGATAAAATGTTCTGCAAATTCCTGTTAGGCCATTTGGTCTAAAGTGAAGTTTAAATCAATTTTTGTTGTTGTTGTTGATTTTCTTTCTAGATGAATATAATTTCTGTGTT
>NW_012148908.1:765386-769541 GCF_000956105.1 Propithecus coquereli | reverse complement strand
CGTTGTGGTGAAAAACAATACTAAAAACCAATTCTTTATATTCTCTTTACCAGACAATGGAGGAACTGTTAATTTGTTAACATATGACTTTCAAAATACCAGAAAGTGGAAATTTATAAAGCTCCTGGGATATTTGTCACCCAGGAAAATAAATAACTTGCCTGGGTACCGAATATATAGAAAAAAATAAGAAATAAGAATTTAATTAAAAATGTACCATTCTGATATTTCACTGTTATTTCCTTGTTAAGCTTAAGCTCCTTGGCTGAAGTGATCCTTCATGCCCCAGCCTCCAAAGTAGCTAGGACTATAGGCATGCACCACCATGCCTGGCTAATTAAAACAATTTTTTTGTAGAGATGGGATCTTGCTGTGTTGCCCAGGCTGGTCTAGAACTCCTGGCCTCAAGCAATCCTCCTGCCTCAGCCTCCAGAGTATTGGGATTACACATGTGAGCCACTGTGCCTGTTCTGTTAGTTTGTTTTTAAAAAATTATAATGTCAATCTGGGATTTATATAATGTATTTCAAAGCATGTGTGTATGGACCATCAGTAGAACCCAATGAGGAGTCAGTTATAGAGTATTCTGAATGCAAACTCCTTCAACAAAAGTGAAATACATTTATAACATAGATATAATAAGAAAAATAGCATACATATAAACAGTATACACATTATGTTTAAAATGGTAGCCCAATGAATAAATGAGTTACTTAATAACATATTTTTTTCTGTTTTCTATATCAATATACATGATCTCATAATATTAGGCTGATGGCAGAGAACATATCTTTATGGGATTTCAAGAGTAAACTAATCTATGTTAGATATGCATCATTTGTTACTTTCTTGACTAGTTCTTGCTGTGAAAAGGTATTGACCTTCTAAATCCAATAGAGAAATGCACACAAGGAGAGTTATTATTTATATGTGGTAAAAGCTTAAAGGTTAAATTATATCATACTCAATCCTTTATGATGAACCTTAAAAAAGTCAGTGGTCTTCACTGATGTCCAATAAAAAGTTAACGTACAGGAGATCAATACTACTCAGACCTGAGTTTCAGCAGTTTTTGGCAATGGTTGCGGTACTGACAAAAAGTCCATGTGTGGCAAAGAAAATGACACAAATACAAGGATGCTGTCAACTACTTAAGTTTTTACAGGACTACTGTCCACACCATGTACATTAGCTTCATGTTCAATTTGTGCATGCAGCTTCTCTGTGCCAAGATGGGGAGCTTGGATGAGAAGATACATACTTATAAAAAATCCAATTAGAAGTAATAATTTTGCAATGATTAAGGGGAGGAAAGCAGTGGGCAATAGAAGAACATTGATTTGGGGGAAAATAGGATCATCCTTGTTCCTTTCACTTAACTGGATGATTATGAGATTATCTTGGTAAATAAAGAATAGTAGTCAATCTGCCAGGAAAGAAAAAGAATGCTGATAGCAGAATTATGCTAAACCACATCCAAATATACTCTAAATGGAAAGGTTTCTCAGCTCAGCTAGCCTTCATACTTGCTGCCAGTACAAAGGAAACATACAGAGCGTAAGCTGCAATTTGTTCTGACTAATTATAATTTATGTGTATCTTGGTTATATTTAGCTAATATTATAATTTATTGTACACAGGATTCCCACTCGTCTGGGACCAATTTCTAACTGCGATTTCAAGTTAATAGTTTTGAATTAATGGCCTGATATTTCTCAGGCTCCATGAAATAAAATAATCAGAAGGCTTGAGCTATAGTACTGATTCTTGAATTTACTAGCAGTCAAACTAAGAAAAGTCTTTATTACTCAGTGTGCTAGTTCTCTTAGTTGTAATATGTGAATAATTTGTATTCTCTTTCCTCAAGATAAAATATCGTAATAAATGAGAAAATGCTTTTTAAATTGCAAAATAATATACAACTTGAAGTCTTATCATCATCATCAACCTGCTGACAAAAGCATTTCATTTCAGCCACTTAGTGGCTGAACAGAACAGTCTAACAGTCTGTTATTCCCTTATGTTGCTGATAAACTCTCATACATGGTGAGCACTTTCAGGGCTGTTACCTGTCATGCATGGGATTGGGACAAATTATACGATGTCACATGTTTTGGTCTAAGAGATATCCTTTCTGGTGGGAGTCAACAAAGTAGAGAATGGAGGCAGTCCCCAGTTTCCCATTAAACCATGGAGTGTCAGATTCATTCCACTATTACCTCTACCTGTGAATATCTTCATATAGGGTGAGTTTGAAGAAGGGATCTGTTCAGAGAAAATAAGTGATCTGTTAGGCACAGACAGTTTGTGTCAGAGGTTGCTGCTTGCTAACAGAATGTCTGGGAGAGACAAGTACCCTGCACCTGTTGATCAAGGGACAGCTGAGCGACAAAGTCCTTGGGATGTTACATGCCAGGATTCCAGGGGGAGGGAACCACCAATCCTGTGGAAAGCTGAGTTTTGTTCCCCCTCTAGCTGGGACAATAAGAAGTCCCCTGAGACCCAGCCAGCTCTCTGTGGAATGCAAACTGAGCACCCAGGGCCTTTTTCAAACAGCCTGATTATTGTATGATACTGACTCACTTCCCATCCTTCTCTAAGAAGAGACGATTTTACCCCCCTCTTAATTCCCCCAAAACTGGATCTGTAGGAAAGCCTCCCTGTCTTCTGCATCCTGCCTAGATATCTCAGTTTTACCCACTTTGTAAGAGGTATTTTGGCACATAGAGTAAGAGTCATGTGCTGTGGAGCCAGACTGCTGTGACTCAAATCTCAGCTCCTCTGTGTATGAGCTCTGTCATCTTCAGCATGTTACTGTCTCTGTGCCTCAGTTTACCTACTTGTAGAGTACACTTAGAAATACCCATCTCTTAGATTTTTACATATAATAAATGATGTGAAAGAGTTAAAGCATTGAGAAAAGCAACTCCTGTATATTATGTATTCAATAAAAGTTGCTATTTTTATGGACTTACCCAAATCTGATCACTAAGCATTTAAGGTTTTAAAAAACACCACTTGCTGACTGAGGTAAGGAAGGAAGCCTTTCACTTATTGATCACATATATTGATTCCCTACACTGGGCTAAGTATTTAATCCTCAAATAATCACATGCATTGTTTTTTTATTTTTTTAAAAAAGATGAGAAAATTGAAGCCCTGACTAACTGTCTAAGGTTACACAGCAGGTAGCAGATGGAGGAGGAGATTTCAGGATCATCTGACACCAAAGCTCTTATTCTTATTCTGTGTCAGAATCTCTGTTCTTCCTTTAGTTTTCTGTCTCAATACCTAATCAGAATGATTTTAAAGCACATTGGTTCCCATGTACATGCCCAGAGATACTCTTGGAGAATTATAATTACTCAGAAAAAGATGTGCATATCTTCTTCTTTACAACCCTCCATCTATCTACAAAGAAAAAAATCTTTATAAACACACATATTTCTTCCAATGTTTAAGTTCCAATAGCAGAGACTCACGTAGAGATACAAACAAGCATTCCTCTATTCACTAATATGAACATACGCATAATATTGGAAAACTGGGTGTGGGGAGAACTGGCAGGTAAAGCAAAAGTTAATCACTTCATATATAGTCAAAGTTCAAGGGAAATAATTATACAACTCAAACTTGGCTATCAAGACTAGATGGGCATGAATACTTAGTTTTGAATCTGGTTTACTGCTTGAAATTTGAGAGAAGTAGCTAACCAATAACTATAGGAAGTAGGAATAAAAATTGTTTTCTTGGAGAGAGTACGGAGAAATTCTGTGGAAGACGGGGGAAGAAAAACAGACCTGATCTGAGAAGATGACAGAAATTAAAAGACTTTAACAGCAACAATGACAAAATCCCAGAAAACAAAATCAAGCAAACAACAACAAAGAAAGCTCAAGTCTGTGGCCAGATATGGCCTGACCTTGGTTCTAGGTCTACACAGTGTAATTTCTTTGAGTGAGTTTTTGCCATGGGTGAGAATAAGAAGAATGTGGCTAAGGGCACAGCACCTCTGTGTACTGAGTGGTTTGCGAACCATCCTAGCAGCTCCATCCCAGCAGGACACAGGTTCACTAGCCTCAGGGCCAGGGAAGCAGGTGCAACCCTAACAGAAAGTAGCCCTCCTTATAACCAGCAGCCTCCTTGCAGGGCTAC
>NW_012148908.1:759719-764731 GCF_000956105.1 Propithecus coquereli | reverse complement strand
CATGTCCTTTAGTTGTGGGTTTACACCCCCATCCCCCCAATCCCTGGAGAATATTATTGCCATGTGAACACCCTAGTGTTGATCAGTCAGTGCCAATTTGATGGCGAGTACATGTGGAGCCCATTCTTCTGATCTTGTGATACCTCACTTTGGATAATGGGCTCAAGTTTAATCCAGGAAAATGTAAGTGGTGCTAGATCACTGACATTTCTTATAATTGAGTAATATTCCATTGTATACATATACCAAATTTTAATAATCCACTCATGAATTGATGGGCACTTGGGTTGTTTCCATATTCTTGCAATAGTGAATTGTGCTGCCATAAACATTTGGGTGCAGATGTCTCTATTATAGCATATCTTTTGCTCTTTTGGGTAGATGCCTAGTAGTGCTATATAGCTGGATCGAATGGTATTTCTATTTTTAGCTCTTTGAGGTATCTCCAAATTCTTTTCCACAGAGGTTTCACATTCTTGCAATAGTGAATTGTGCTGCCATAAACATTTGGGTGCAGATGTCTCTATTATAGCATATCTTTTGCTCTTTTGGGTAGGTGCCTAGTAGTGCTATATAGCTGGATCGAATGGTATTTCTATTTTTAGCTCTTTGAGGTATCTCCGAATTCTTTTCCACAGAGGTTTCACTAATTTGCAGTCCCACCAGCAGTGTAAGAGTGTTCCTGTCTCTCCACATCCTTGCCAGCATTTGTTGTTTTGGGATTTTTTGATAGAGGCCCATCTCACTGGGGTTAAGTGATATCTCATTGTGGTTTTGATTTGCATTTCTCTAATGATTAGAGATATTGAGCATTTTTTATATGTTTTTAATTTCCTTGTATATTGACTATACATTCAGGCTCTTGTACCCTAAGGGACAAATTTTTATAAACACACTCCACCCTACTGTCATCAATATTCTTTATACTGCACATATATTCACTCGAGCCAAGGGTCAGAGGAGTCTTCTACTACAACCTAGAAATTATCCACGGAGAACTGATAATCCTGGTCTTCATTTGAGTCCCAGGATGATGGATAGAATTACATTTCGATATGATTAGTTTCCTTTATAATCCTGTGTATATAATTTAATGCAATTAAAATCAATATTCTGAGAAGGGATCTGTAGGGTTTGCCCAGCTATCAAGGGGTAATGGCAATAAATATGTGAAAGCAGGAAGAAAAACTATAGCTATTGCAGATGCAGTTCGAATCTCAGAAATCCAGAAGTGGTAGGTAGGACAGGATCCCTGACCACTGTAGGAACATGCCACAGTAACATAACTCTTACTTTAAAATGATGGCTTTCCCCACTACAAATATAAAAATCTTCTCTATTATCATTTCAGATAATCTATATGCCATGTTTACTTTGATACCTCTTGACTATCTTTTGTGAATTGAATATTCAATTTATTTCAAATAAAACATTTTTTAAATTGTCACATTATTTATTCTAGCATATCTACTTATTAGATTTGTAATAGCTCCCCAGAGATGGTTAAAAACATGCACGAGATTAATTTAAGCATCCACTATTTTTCACGCATGTCAAAATAAGTTATATCAGGGAAAATAATGCATATTTCTTACCTGATTATAATTTTCAGTATCGTATATCATCTTCAGTGAATACTAATCGCTACTAACTGGCATTTGATTGAAGTGGTAGAAAGGTGGATTCATTCTGTTCCACTAATTGATTCAAGTTGGATTTTAGCCAAGTCTTATAATCTAAATGTCCAATAATAAGGGAATGATTAATTGAATCTTAGCACATCCATATGACAGAATAATGTGAAGCCATTAAAATGGTATTTTAGAAGAATACTTTGTAAAATTGGGAAATGCATATAATAAATTTACTATCAGCACATGGAGAATAAAATTCATATTCATCATCCCAAACTCTAAGGTCCTACATAATCTGTTCCCTGCATAACTCTTACTTTCTATTGTAGGCATCTGTCTCACTTGGTCATCACACTACATCTACACTGGTCTTTATTTGACATCTGTAACATCCCAGGACTTTTCTGCTGTGCCTGGAAGGCTACTCCTTACATATTTACAAGAATGATGCCTCTTACCACTAAGAAGTTCCTTTCCTAACAATGTATTCGCTTTCTAGTATATCACTTTGTTATATTAATTCTCCCTATCTAATACTTCCTTATTTTTAGTTTCTTTTTCTATACTTCCTACTAGAATGCAAGCTTCCTGAAAGCAGGGACATTGTCTGTCTTGTTCACTCTTTTATTGCCAGTGCCTGGAAAAGTGCCTGGCACTTAGTAAAATTTTAATATATGTTTTTTAACAAACAAATGAACAAACCAGCAATTATTTTTTAATTTCAAAAGTAAAAATGCTTATTTTAGAACCCTTAAAAATATAAAGAAATAAAAAGAGAATTAAAAATTATCAAGAATATCTTTATCTACAGATAATCATCAAAGACATGTGGTATATGTTAGGGCACAGACAAGTAAATATTAATATATGGCAGTTGGGGTCATCTAATTGCACCCCTCTTTTGTTCTCTTCTTTTTCTTATATTCTTCTTGCTTCTCCCTCTGACAAAATAAAATAAATTAGCCTCATAGAATCATGTATAACATTTGATGATAATTTTCCAGGAATCACTCTCCCTATCTTGTTATGTATTTCTTTGCCAAAAAAAAAAAAAAAACCCAAATGCTCTCCCAAAGAGGGATTTTGGTACTCATATTTTTTTGTACTTCCAAAATGTGAAATAGAGCACAATGTGGGGGCAGTGTTGAGTGCTATAGGGACAGATAGGAGACACAAACACTTTTTCTTTTTGGTGGATCAGAGAATGCCTATCTTTAGGAGGAAGTGACTTCTCAGCCGAGATCTGAATGTGTTTAAATCAGCCACACTAGATTTATAAGGTTGGAGACCTGTAGGGTGGGTGAGGCAGGAAATTTCAAACAGAGGAAAAACTACCCTATGTGCAAAGTCCCCAAGATGATAGAACATTGAACTTTTAAGAGAAATAAAAGCGGTTCCATGTTTCTAAGGCATGACGGGTGGGAGGAGTTTTGAGGCCGGGGATTCTGTAGGCAGAATCTAGATAAGGAGAGCTTCAGGAGTTAATCTTGAGGACAACAGAAACCTTTACGTGTTGTGTTTCCAGCTCAGAAACTTCAGGATGAGTTTTGTATTTTACAAAGATAATCATAACTGCTCATGGAGAAAAATGAAAATAGAAAAAAATTTGTATCTTGTGTGGCTATACAAATATACAATACATACTTTTTCATTACTGTAGAAGACAAGAAAGCTTTTATATGTTGTGGATTTACTTCAATTATCCAGGCATCTGGCAACAGGAAAAAGAAAATAAGAGTAAAGCGTTCTTGGTGGCTGCTTCTAGTGAGATTCTTATCATCTGTGATAAAAGCTATCTTTACTTGTTATTATGTTATCACCAAGTTAGGCAAAGTGGGCCACCCTGATTCAGCTGCCTGGAGGCCACCGACAGTCTTTTCTCTTGCATATTAGGACCATAGGCATATTTCCTTTTCTAGGTGATCTCTCTATACTCAGGAAAGACTAGCAGGATAATATCTACCTCCAATGCCATTTTACTTTGCTCCAGAGAAGTAAAATACTAGTGCTTTCTCTTGGTGACTGTTCCACATGCTAACCAGAGTCAATCTTCCTGTATATGTGATTAAATGCAGGTTGACTGGGCTTGCTCTCTATCTGCTGTCACTAGTGCTATGACTTTCGGAATTTACCTGGTGTCTCTGGAGTAGGTTTTTTGGGTTTTTTTTGCATTTCCCTCCACCCAATTTTGCAAACATTCATTTAGCTTTTTCAAAGATCATATTAGTAGAAGCAGGGTTTTAAAAGGGACAGGGCAGGTGAAAGCATTGTGTCATAAAAATTTACATAGTTTTTCAAAGTATAGAGAGGAAGAATTTATAATCTGGGGACCATTTATAGCCATTTATAATCCACCAAATATTTATCCATAATAGGATCAAAGAAAAATAAATAAAAATAAAAACGTTCTTTCTTTTTTTTCCAAAAGCCAATTCTTTTGGTCTGCTGCCAATTCCCTCACAGCTACCCAAAACTTTCATGCCTTTCATTATTCCTGCTTCAAATTAGTTTCTATTACTGCTATAACAGATTACTAAAACTTTAGAAGACTAAAAGAACACAAATTTATTATCTAAAGTTTCAGAGATCAGAAATATGATGTGGGTCTTCTGGGTTAAAATCAAAGTGTCATGATAGCTGTGATCCTTCTGGAGATTCTAGGGGAGAATCCATCCTCTGCCCTTTTCAGTTTTAGGAGGCTGCCCACAGTTCTCAACTGGGGGTCACATTACTCTGACCTCCACTTCGAAAATCTCATCTCCTTTTCTGACCCTGAACTTCTTGTTTCTTTTCTACAAGGACCCTTGCGATTACATTTAACCCACTTATGATATCCAGTACAATCTTCCTGTCTCAAGACCCTTGACTTAATTGCATGTACAAAGTCCTTCTTTACATGTAAGGTGACATATTTTCAGGTTCTGGGAATTAGGGCATGAGCATCTTAGGAGGGGGGCATTATTCTGCCTACCACACTTCTGTGTTGTCCATTTAGATCAATTCTACTTGTCTTCATTTTTTAAAATCTACTTTTATGCTGTCATCTTCTCATTTCTGGAAGGCAATAAAAGTACTACCACAACTCAGGATTGTTGTGAAGAGAAAATGCTTAGAAGGTTCTGGCACACATCAGATACTTAAGAAGCTATTAGTATTGTGGTAAATAATATAATTTTACAGCCACCTTCATGAGGTTGAAAATTCCACTGTCCACATATACTGATGGAATGTGGTAGGACTTATGAGGTGATACATGAGAATTCAGCAAGATATAATACTTTATTAATTGATTCTAGGAACATACACACTCAAATTATGAAAAATACAGTTTTTTTTTTTTTTTTTTTGAGACAGAGTCTCACTGTGTTGCCCAGGGTA
>NW_012148908.1:757008-758614 GCF_000956105.1 Propithecus coquereli | reverse complement strand
TTATAATCATAAAATCCAGTGACTGCCTTTTATTTAATTTGACTAGTATATACAATAATAATTATCATGCTTTTCTCCCTTCACTATTGTACATATTTCCCTCCTTCATCCCATTAGTAATTCTCTTTCTCACTTTCTTTCTGCTCTATCCCCAACTGTTGGTGAATCCCATGGTTTAATCTTTGACCTTTAACCCATTAGAAATACTTTATGTGTGATATTCTCTTCTGCAGATTTTCTTAACACTAATGGACCTTCTTAAATAAACAAAATTAAAAAGGCCAAAATAAATTCATCTCTAAAGTCTCCTGCATTTCCCATTTCATTAAATGAAGTCAAGTGGCATTATTGTTCCTTGATGTGCACAAATGTAAAAACTCAAGCATCTTTGATATGCCTTCCTTCAATTTCATATCAGTTGGTTACCAAGTCACTCTTATCATTCTGCCTATGTTAAATATACAATCCCTCCTCACTGCTCCATAAGTCTATTAGTTCAGACTTCCTTTCCCAGTTCTCTCAACTATTTTGAATCACAAGAGCCTTCTTGTGATGTATCTTGCTCTCTGAGCCTTCCTTTCCACAGATTTGAGCATGGTATTCCCTACTTTAACACTTTGTTTAAATATTGGCCAAAAAAGGACAATATATAAGACCTTTACAGTATGATCAACTGATATGGATTAAATGTTTGTGTTCCTTCCCTCAAATTTATATGCTGAGTTCCTGATCCCCATTTTGATGAAGTTTGAAGGTGGGGCCTTTGAGAGGTAACTGGGTTTTGATGAGATTATGGGAGTAGAGTCCCCATAATGGGATTGGTTCATTTATAAGGGGATGAAAAGACTAGAACTCTCTCTGGGCCATGTGAAGATACAATGAAAAGGTAACTGTCCCCAGGCCAGGAAGTGGGCCTTTATCATAACCCAACCATGCTGGGACCCTGATCTCGGAGTTATAGTCTCCAGATCTGTGGGAAATAAATGTTTATTGTTCAAGTCAACCAGTCTATGATATCTTGTTCTATCAGCCTGAGCAGACTAATACAATCACAAATTCCTTTTCTTCATTATGAAGCCACATATTATTTTTAACCATACTAACTTATTTTAAAAATGGTATGCAGAGCTGAAGGATGCTACTATTTAAACATCAAGAAAAAACTCTCTAAAGGCACATAAAAGCACAGTTTTCAGCAGTATGCTGCAGCTGTAAATGCTGGAAAGAGGCTTTAATGGACAAAGCACTTGAGCACAGACAGTAACGAGAGGCTGGTTGAATCTGTGGCACTCCAGAGGCACAGTGATAAACATTTGACAGCACTAAGAGTGGCTCAAAAAGGGCTAACCACTGGCAATACTGTGGGGAAAAAATTAGCTTCTTGGCATTTTTACAGCTTCCATTTCCCTTTTTGAAACCTTCCTCTTCTTTCCCTGTCCTTCTTCTCCTCTCTTTCTCTTTCCAAACAAATATGCATGATATTTCTCCATCCAAGGGCTTATAACCTACCCAAGTGCCCTTTCTATGAATGGTTCATCTGGACATTTCCTGATCCTGATGTTTTGCCCAAATTCATCTACCCTGCATTCCATTTGCACAGGATAAG